>NC_054608.1:5538055-6138055 GCF_004785595.1 Juglans microcarpa x Juglans regia | reverse complement strand
TCATTTTATGGGAAAATGACAGATTATTATTTTTGGGCCAAAATGAGATTTTGGCGTGTTGAAAAATATCTATTTTCAGGAAAAATGATATTTTTGGATCTGACGCATATTTCATCATATGCATGCATGTTAGTTGCACTAATATGTTTTTATCTCGTGGTTGTTTGGTTTATACTTACCTGCGGTACCGTTCTATGGTAACGCATATTTTGATACAGAGGAGGATGAGGGTGAGCTTGAGGATTCGGCTCCGCCCGAGGAGTGATTAGGATCACTCGTATTTGGTTTGAGACTGGTATTATATTTTATTTGGGATGACTGTATAACTCTTTTAATCGTTTTACTTATGTAAACTTGTATTAAAAATTCTGTTACTTAGTTGACTTATTTATATTATCTGCTGCGTTGTTTATTGTACACTATTGCATGTACACACACTTGACACTTTCGTTGGGATGCATGACCGTGTTGTCATCATCCTGGCGTCTCGATTTCCTTGTCTCCTTACATGGGGGTCGGGGGTGCCACAATACCAAATAATCCAAATCCAACCATTTTAACCACCTTCACATGTTCAAACCAACCATCAATGAAATCCATCATAGATTCTAGGAATTACCTGTTGTTCGATGGTGGCAACTTCATACTAAGGGGGTAGCGATGTTGTATAGTAACTCAAGGGGTCACGGATGAGAGGATGCAGAGATGAGAGGGAGCAACAAAGAGTGGGAATATTATGAAAGATTGAGGGAAGTGAGAGAGTGACAGAGAGAGAACAATTGAGAGAAAGAAAGAGAAAATAGACACAGATGGAGATTTACTAGTGATTGGGCACTAAAATAGGTGATAGAGGGTACAATGGATGACGAGTTGGATTGGCGTGAGTTATCAGCAACATAGTAAACAACAAACCAATATTAGTGTACAAACACGAGCCAATTACAGAATGTTGAAAAAAGTAGTCTAAAAACTAATAATGGAATTTCATAAGCATTTCATTAGAATAATAATATAGACAAAAGACTTTAGACACAAGCATACTAAAACAATATTAGAAGTAGAAGCAGATGCCATGTTTACCCTCATGACAGGGTTGTACATCTCTGCAGTTAGCCAAGCATAACAGAAACCACATTCTCTCCAAAGTGAGTGCACCCAAAACAAAGGAAATGACAAGGTTGTGCATATCTAGGGTTATCCAAGCAAAAAGAGAAACCAAATTGTCTCCAAAGTGAGCGCACTTAGCATAAAACATATGTTTTCCCCGTGGTAGGGTTGTGCATATTTGCTATTAGCCAAACATAACAAAAATCACTTTGTCTCCAAAATGAGTGCACTCAGAATAGAGGCTACAATTTATACTTGTGGCAAGATGAGGACAGAAGCCATAACTTTAGACCCATGGTAAGGTTAGAATAGAGGCCACATTATATACCCATATGAAGGAAAGAACAAGGGCCACAAGTATAATCCGAGGCGGGGCCCATAATTAAAGCAAAATAGAACTTATGCCTCATGGTTTTCAGATACAATGCAATAACATAGCGACATACTTAATAGATAATATCATAAAATAAGATAGAAATTTCACACATCATATTCACATTTACGTAGTAGAGAAACAAAGTAAAAAGAAAATACTCATGTCTACACTAGTTATGACATGAATATTGAATTTTCATATTCATATACAAAGAATAGTGCCCAAGTATTTCTAGTTATGACATGAATATTGAATTTTCATATTCATATACAAAGAATAGTGCCCAAGTATTTCATTTTCATTTTAATATACAAGGAATAGTGCAGAAAATATTTGCACTTGTGTTCATAACAAAAATATGCAAGTACATTACAAAATCAACGTTAGTCAATTTTTGGCAAAGTCTAGCATATGAGCACCACTTAGTTGACTTTTACAATACACTATATAAGTTTTGAACTTGAGCATTAGCAGTATCACAACCTAATTAGGAAAATATCACTAAAGCATTAAAAAATCATACAAAAAAGAAACCAACCTAACACAATTCAATAACCAAGACCATAGCTCAATAAGAGCCAAAATCCACTGATTTAACCAACTACAATCAATCTCAATGTTGTAAACATCCACCCTAAAATTTTTATTACTAGAGACATGAACGCCAAAAGTACATAACCCCTTAAAACTTATTCTTCCACTTTGTTTGAATATGCTCAACACAAACTCTCACTCAAACAAAAATCAATCTTTAGTACGTCAATTTACACTTGCTCAAACACTACCATTAACCCAACAACAGAACAATAAACTCCACAAAAATCTCACAGCTGTCTAATTTATCAGCAACCCAGATTAGCCATTTAGAGAACATGAACACGGGTAATGAGAGTATCTTATTGGCGCAACAGTTGATGATGGAGCTAGGTGGTGGTTGTGTGTGCAATACAAGCAAGCAGCTTGCTAGCATGAGGCTAGGGCTGGCAATATATGACATGACCGTGAGCCCGATGCGAATACGACACTAAGTGGGTTTGGGTTTGATATAAATGTGTTTGGATTAAAAGGGTTGAACCGATAAGATATGATTAATAAATGGCTCAATTGCGAGTTAACGAAACCCTCAATCAACCCATATAAAATGGTTCAATTATATTTTCTTGAGAATATGTAATAAGAATTTTAGTTTTTGACTACTTAATATCTCAAGCTTTCAAAATTTTTTTGTTAATATATATATATTTTTTATGAAAACCTTAATTTTCTTTTATATTATTGGTTTTGATATTGATAATAAAATATTTATCATAATCTGGTTGAGATTGTAAATGATTTATATAGTTATCAATGTTATATATGAGATTATATAAATTTCATTAAAAAAATAAATATATGGGTCACCTCAACCTATTTATATGAAACATGTTGAATTGGGTTGAAACGGACTTAAATGAATGAAATTGGTTAATTGAATAATGCTCAAGTTAATTCAATCAAAGTTAATTACTAAGAGGATTAAATGAGTTGTGTCAAGTCACCCGTTATTTATATGGGTTGTGTTAGGGTTTTAAGGTCAAATCGGTTTGATTAAATAGGTCGTGTTCGGGTTGACTTGTATAGGTTAATACCTATGACTTGATATTACATGAATATGACCCATGGACACGAATTGCTACCCCGACTCCATTGGTTAGTGCAACTATCCTATAGCCTAGAAAGAGAGATCGAGAGTGAGAAAGTAACAAAACAGAGAGGAGGGTTTTAGAGAGAGAGGGATTGTCATAATCTAGATTTAAATAGTTGTTAAGGTTTAGTGGACAATTTTGGGATAACATTACTAGGCCAATATTTTTAGAAGCCCATTTAAGGTTTATTGGATAATTTTGAATAAGCCATGGTCCTAAAATTTATTATGATATATTATCTAATTATATTGGGCTCAATAATTATATTTAAAACCCTTTTAATATTTATGGAGCAAGCAAGACATATTCGGCTCATTTTGGAAATTTAGATTGGCTCATTAAAGTTGTTGAGTGATGTGGCCCATAAAATTATGGGTAAGCTTTATAATATAGTTGAACCCATTAAATGGATAAAGCTAGACCCCAAATGAGAATCCAATAGAAAATCCTAGGACCAATTGGCCAAACTTATAGACCTATAGACCAACCCAAGGCCAAAGACGTAGGAAAGGACCCATAAACCAATTGCAAAGAATACCCTAATCGGTCTCAAATACTCATCAGACCATGTATATATAAGCCCCCCATGCACCAGGTATCACCTTTAACCTAGAGCTAGGGTTGCCACATGCACTATCCTCCCCAAAAAGAACTCCACCACTTGCCGCCGGTAACAACCCAAGCACAAAGAATGTTCGATCCTTGACGAATTGGTATGCAAGTGGCAAGTAAGGTAGATGGGAAGCTGCAGGTCATTGATTGAGGCAATGATTGAGATTGGAGCTAGGTTAAAAGTATTGAGGATCATGGGCTCATGAGGTTGTAAGTGTCTGTTGGCCTTATTTTACTATTTTAGTTAGTTGTGGTTAATTCCTATTGGTTGTAGTTCTTATCCTTCTCTATGTGAATTTCCAGTTATGCCTAGTTTCTTAGGATATCCAATATAAAGAGAAAGCGTATGTTGTAAGGGGTATAGAAAATTTAATCACTTTTCTACTTTCTTCCTTGCATGAATAAAAATAATTCCATCAAAATCAAAACCAATGTTCTCCAAAAATAAATTCCTAACACATAGAAACCATTAAGAACATCATATATAAATATCAAGACCATTGGATCATGTTTTCATAGCAAACGTTTAGAACTCCACCAAAACAAAAACTGTTTTGACACATCCAATTTTCAACTTTTCAAAATCATGCAAAAATTTTTATAAAATTATTAGCATGCAATAAATCCGAACCTTACTTGCATACTAACATATTAACACTTCACCATAGCAAGACCTACCTAAGACTTCATCAAACGCTCATCAAAATATCAAAATTCCACACAAACATCTAGACTATTGCCCAGTGTGGCCTTTGCACGTTCAAACTAGACTTTCACCAATCAAAATTCCATGAAAATTTTTCATGAGGTTATACATTGGGATAAAAAATGCATGAAGGAAGTTTCATGAGATTTGACTTGCAAAGGACTGGAAAATGCAATGCAAGAACTACCAAGAAAATTGTCTGATGCTCTCACCTGAGTTCTCTCAAAATAACCAACTGATGAAGAAAATGCATTGGGAATGATTTATAGGAAGAGAGGCCTGACATGAGGTGGTTGATTGACCTCTTGATCAAGGTTTTGCAGCCAAAACTATGGGCTACTCAGCCTATGTTATTGGATGGCTGCTGCAGAGAAGGGTGGGGTGGTTTTAGGTAGCTTTTTAGCCTCTCATCCAAGCACTATTTGGGCTTACATGTCAGTCATAGGGCTGTCTTGGGTGGTGGGGGAAGGTTGCTCAAGAAGATTTTGATTAGAGGTGGTTTCTGATGGGCTAAAATGGGCCGGCCGAATGGGCCTCATCTTAAAGTATATTTGGGGTTTGATTTAGGGTTTTGGTTGGATCAAGTCTAGATTCAATTTTTCTTGGTCTAATGAAATTATTAAGGTATAAAAGGGTCAATGAGGGTTAATAGCATATATCTGAGTGATTAATGGCACGTCAAAGTGATTTAATCAAGTGATTAAATAACTTAAAGTCAAGGTCTAGAAGGTTTTGATCCCTGACGAATTGGCACGCACAAGGCAAGTAATGTAGATGGGAAGCTGTGGGTCGTTGATTGAAAGAATGATTGAGATTAGATTTAGCTTAAAAGTAGTGAGGATCGTGGGGCTCATGTAGTTGTAGTGTCGACGGACCTTATTTTACTATATTAGTTAATTTTGGTCAATTGTTATTGATTGTAGTTGTTATCCTCTTTTATGTGAATTTTCAATTATTCCTAGTTCGTTCAGAGCTTGAGTATAAGGATAATGTAGACTTTATAAGGGGTATTGAAAATATTAATCAATTTTCTACTTTCTTTCTTCTACCTCTAGAAGTTTCTCACCCTCTTAGTGAGATATTATTTCCTTTTCCTACTGTTTAGTGGTTACAAAGAATGACAAGCCTTTCCTCATGTAGCACCTCCGTCTCTTCCCGTCATGGCTCTAGAACCATGAACCCAACTAGGAACCTGGAGCTGCCATGAACATCCATCCAGCAAGCATCAAGCCGTAGCACATTGCTGGCTCCACTGTTTAGACACTATATGGTGCTGTTGCACATATCAAATATATAGATCTAGTTACTTTAAATGAACTCAAACCACCACTGAGAAAGCCAGCAACTTGTCCCACAGAATAAGCTCACATCCCCTATTTTATTACACTAGAAACAAAGCACGACTTTTCCCCCACCATGATCGTAGGTGTATCAAAAAGCTACTACTACCCTCCTTTTGTGTTCCAACATAGTTACACCACCGCTCAACCATACTCAGCCGTAAGCCACCAACATCCGACACAAAAGTCTGCAAGCCTCAACTGTAAGATGTATGGGAGAAGAGGGTTGAGTAAGACTGAAGTAGTGTTTAAGGACTGAAGGAATCGTGCTTGAGGAAGGGAAGTGAGGGTTACAAGTGAAGGAAAATCGGTGCACTTGGCTTTAATGAAATGGTGCGCAGTGAGGAATAACAAAATTAACGAACTGGAGTGCGAATGCTGCATTTTATTCCATAAGTGAAGAAGAGTGTTTTGGCTTAGGAGGGAAGAAAGGCAATGGAGGCTTAACGGTGTCGTTTATTTCTCTTTTGTGTAAACCGAAGTGTCTTTCTTTTCATGATTATGTTCTTGTTCCAATTCTTTTCTTGTTTTGGGTTGGCGTTGGTATCTTGTGTGATACCTTACAATTAGTATCAGAGAGGCTGATCCTCTCATGGCGGAAGGTACAAGAGGAGCTCTGAAGTCACAGTTTGATGGGTTGGAGAAGCAACATGAAGCTGTTCAAAGATAGTTGGATGACCATCATCATGCAATTCACAATATTACAGAGAGGTTAGAACAACTTTTTGATATGCTCAAGTCTTTGGGTGAAAGTAGACAAGTTGTAATGGTAATGGTAGTGGGGTTCTTGAAGAAAGATCAGTTTTGCCTCGTGGGTTGAGGCTTGATTTTCCACACTTTGATGGAAATGATCCTGCGGGTTGGGTTTTTAAAGCCACCTAATTTTTTGACTTTCATCAAACTCCCTTGAATTAGAGGCTTTTAATGTTAGCTTATCATATGGAAGGTGAGTCCTTGATTTGGTACTAAGATGCCTTAGATGGTGGAGTCTTTAATGGGTGGGATATATTCATCAAGGCTTTGCAAGTTAAATTTGGCCCCACAGCCTATGATGACCCTATGGAGGCCTTGACACTCTCAAACAAATCACTTTTGTGACCAACTATAAGGCTCAATTCGAGGCTTTGTCTAAAAAGATTAAGAGCTTGTCAGAAATGCATAAATTAAGTTGTTTCTTGAGTGGTTTGTATGATGAGATTTGGTTGCAAGCTCAATCCCATTAATCTCAATGTAGCCTTTGGATAAGCAGAAATCCAAGAGGAGTATATAATGGCCACCAGGAAGTCAATGAGGAGTATAGGAATTAGATTTGAAAGAATGCATTTCGATGCACCATCTGAGATGTATATGTCTCAAAAGACAGTAGAGCCAATTAAAAAGGTTTTGTCTACACAGATGGATGAGAAGAGGAGGAAATGATTGTACTACCACTGTCATGAAAAGTGGAATCCAGCACACGTGTGTAAAAAACCTAAGGTGGATGTGTTACATGGGGAAGAAACATTGTTTGAAGATTCTATAGTGCAGGAGGGCAGTGAGGATGAGACTGTACTAGGTGAAAAGGTGGCAATGAAGTTGAAAGTATGAAAATTTCCATTCATGCACTGTCGGGATACATTAGCAACAATTCTATGAAGTTGCTGTGTAGAATTGGTGAGTCTTCAGTATAGATTTTAGTGGACCTTGGAAGTACTCATAACTTCCTAGATCCACTAGTAATCAAGGCAGCTAAGTTGAGAGTTGAAAAATAGGTCAGCGTGCAAGTTAAAGTTGCCAATGGTGACAGTATCTTGAGTCAAGGAAAATGTGAAGACTCTTAAGATCCAAGGATCTAAATTCAAAATCCCTTTCCATGCGGTAAGATTGGGGGGATGTGATGTGGTGCTGGGAGTTCAATAGTTGAGAACATTGGGACCCATTAATTTTTATTTTTCAACTATTGCTATGAGTTTCAAATTGGGATAGCTAGTTGTACTTTTACAAGGCTTGAAAAATGTGTAGACTTAAAGGTTAAAATCGGGGAAGGGTGTTTGAAATCTTCCTTAGTGAATCAACATGGTTGGTTCCTGCAATTGATGGCACATGATTCTCAACAAGTAGTTAACAGTGGGGTTAGTGAAGTTACTTTAGTTATTGATGAATTTGCTGACATATTTGTTGAACTAGTGGGATTGCCTCCTAAAAGGAGTTTTAACCATCAAATTCCTTCGAACGAAAACAATGGACACATGCAAGTCAGACCCTATAGATATCCACACTAACAAAATACAGAAATAGAGAATATAGTGAATGGTTTTTTGAAATCAAGAGTGGTGAAGCCTAGACAAAGCCATTTTTCTTCACCTATCTTATTTGTTAAGAAGGTTGATGGATCCGGGAGAATGTGTATGGATTATCATGCCTTGAATCATGAAACCATCAGAGACAAGTTTCTTATACCTATCATTGATGAGTTACTTAATGAATTGTTTGGTGCAAAGTTTTTTTCAATACTGGATCTTTGGTTAGGTTATCACCTTATTAGAGTGGGGGAAGTGGACATTGAGAAAACAACATTTAGAACTCAAAAGGGCCACTATGAGTTCTTAGTAATATCCTTTGGTCTTACTAATGCACTTGCAACTTTTCAAGAGCTGATGAATGACATAGTCAAGCACTTCTTAAGGAAGTTTTTTTTGGAGTTCTTTGATGACATCCATATTTACAACAATCCCTTATCTGACCATTTGAGACACTTGAGGGTGGTTTTGAAGGTACTGAGGCATAACACTTTATACGCAAAGAGTTCCAAATGCAAGTTTGGACTGGAAGAAATCGACTACTTGGGCCATGTATTTCTTCTAAGGGTGTGAGTGCTGATCCTTAAAAAATAGCAGTTATGCTTAAATGGCCAGTTCCTAGATATTTGAAGGCATTGAGAGGCTTCCATGGTCTTTCTGGTATAGGAAGTTTATAAACAATTATGGCTCCATAGTAGCACCATTAACTAATCTATTAAAGAAGAATGCTTTTGATTGGAATGACGCTGCTACTCAGGCCTTTAGCAAGTTGAAAAAGGCAGTTAGTGAACCTCCTGTCTTGAGGTTACCAAATTTCTCTAAGGCCTTTACAATAGCGTGTGATGCTTCTGGTGTAGGGTTGGGGCTGTCCTTATGCAAGAAGGCTAGCCAATTGCCTTCTACAACAAACCCTTGAAGGGTAAGGCTTTCTTGTTATCTACATATGAGAAGGAGCTTTTGGCTCTTGTGTCTGTTGTGAGCAAGTGGAGGCCCTATTTATTGGGCCAAACTGTTAAGATAAAAATAGGTTGACAGGCTTTGAAATATCTCTTGGAGCAAAGGGTTGGAACATAATTTCAGCAAACGTGGTTATCTAAGTTAATGGGCTATGACTTCACCATTGACTACAAAAAGCGTAAGGAAAAGGTAGTGGCAGATGGGCTCTTGAGGAAGGCTGAAGATGAGTCTACTTCCTTGGCCTTGATTACTTTTCCTACCCAATATGGATTGAAGAACTTAAGAGTAGCTATCAACTATCTTTTATTATCAATGATATTGATTCTAAGCTTCAACAAGGCTTGGAAGGCCCTAAGCAAACAGGGCCTGTTGTTGAGGAAAAGCAAACTGGTATTGTTTCTTAATTCTCCTTGTCAAGCTAAAGTCTTACAGCATATTTACAACACCCCATAGGTTGGGCATGTGGGGCAGAAGAAAACACTACATAGGGCCAAGATGGATTTTCTTTTTTTTTGGAAGGCATGAGAAGTGACATTCGAAACCTTCTTAAAGAATGTGTTACATGTAAGACCAGTAAGCATGAAAACTTGCATCCAACAAGGCTTTTGCAGCCCCTACCAATTCCTCATTCTCCATGGTTGGACATTTCCATGGATTTTATGGAAGGGTTGCCTTCATCTGATGGTTTTTCTATGATATTTTATGTTATTGACAAACTAACCAAGTTTGCTCATATTTTTTTTCTTTGTCCCATTTATTCACAGCAAGCAAGGTGGCTCAAGTATTCTTTTCAGGAGTTTTTAAATTGCATGGTATGCCCAAGACAGTGGCTTTAGATAGGGACCCTATTTTTATAAGCTCATTATGGAGAGAATTGTTTAAGCTTCAAGGCACTTCTCTTCATTTCAGTTTTGCTTATCATCCACAATCAGATGAGCAAATTGAAGTTATCGGCTTGAGGAAGGGAGATGGAGAGAACAGAGAGGACGTTGGATTGGTGCAAGTGTTGATGGTCTTGTGAGAGAATGGAGAGGATGAGTGTTTCGCCAAGGAGAGGGAGAGGGAGAGGGAGAGGGAGATGCAGGTGCAGGTTTGGTGCAGCGAGAGGGTTACGTGTGGAGAAAGAAATATATGAGAGATAGGTTCCCTTTTCTTAGATGACTTACGTATTATAATATGATTGGCTGGTGTGAAAATAAATTTTAAATCTATCCGACTCGAAGCTTTTTCTTTATTAAAAAATTAGAAATAATTTACCTTCATTGCAGCCTGTGTTGGTAGGTGAAAAACAAATATAAAATTACAATAATGTCCCTAATATTTGGCTTCATCGGAGTTGTGGAAAGGTAGAAAAGACTGCAGGGAGATATCGAAAACGACAAGCGTGTCCCTAATGTTTCAAAGCTAGAAATTTACCAAAGTATCCTGAACATTCATTCCGGATAGAAATGCATATCCCGGCCAAAATGTATATTCCGGCCAATATACCGGAATTTGCCCGAAAATATCAGAATATTCCGAATATAATCAGAATTTGACCCCAAAACAAAGCACAACAGCTGTCTCGACAAAAACTGAATTGAAAATATGGGTCTGTGCGCGCGCAGAGAATGCTTTAGGGAAAGCAAATTCACATCCAAGATCTTTCATCTACTTTTCTTTTGGATAACCACCAGTCATCGATCAAACGGTCTCACCACCGACGAGTGGAAGTAAATGTGTGGCACATCCAGCGAGTAGTTGGCATTTTCCCAAGAGGAGATTCCTCATGAGTCATGAGGGTATTAAAACGGTAATTTCCAGGCAACCTAGACCGTGAAGTGCTACTACTAGTCTACTAGTACTGATCAATTTATCTCTTAATTCGCCATGGAAAACCTATTCTCTTACCTTGCTTTCTTCTTCTTCGTTATTCTTATCATCAAACTTCTATACCAGTACCCCAACCCTAATTTACCTCCAAGTCCATTTTCTCTCCCAATAATTGGCCACTTCCATCTCCTTAAACAACCTGTATACCAAAGCCTAAAGACCCTATCCTTGAAATATGGTCCTGTCTTATTTCTTAAATTCGGTTCTCGGCCTGTCCTCGTCGTATCTTCTCCTTCGATGGTGGAAGAATGCTTCGCCAAGAACGACATCATATTTGCAAATCGTCCCCGCACCATGGCTGGTGATATTTTGACTTACAACTCAATTGTTGTAGCTTGGACTCCATATGGCCACTTGTGGAGAAACCTCCGACGCATCGTCAACCTCCATATCTTTTCTAAGAAAAGCCTCCAAAACTTTTCCATCATTCGGGAAGAAGAAGTTTACTCCCTTCTTCGCATGGTGTTCAAAGTCTCGAAAAGAGATCCACAAAAAGTAGAGTTCAGGTATTTTTCTTCACTTCTAATGTTCAATGTTATCATGAGAATGGTCACTGGAAAGCCATGTGTTGGAGAGGAAGCTGCAAGCACTGATCTGGGGAAGCAACAGCTCAAAGATATAAAGGGTATTATTTTTGCATTTTTGTCAATGAATATATGTGATCACTTTCCAATTTTGAGGCGGGTTGGTTACAAAGGGTTGGAAAAGAGTATGGTAAGGTTGCAATGGAAGAGGGATAGATTTTTGACCAACTTGATTGAAGAGATCAAACAAATGAAGACCAGTCATTCAAAAAATGAGAAGAGGACTCTGATTGAATCTCTATTGTCTCTTCATGACTCAGAAAGTGAATTTTATTCCGATGTTGTCGTTAAAAGCATCGTTCTGGTGAGTGATAATATAAAATGGGATAACCTTACAATTTCTTTACGAGTGTTTTACAGCTCATTTTCAATCATATAGTGGATGATCTCGTGACATTTAAAACTATTCAAGCTATTCAAGTAAATTTCTCGGTTGGCACTAGAAGCCTATTAATTTTTGTGTCGATTTCTTTTTTATATTACCAATTTTAATGTCATAATATCTTATTATAGGATGGAAAGTATCAGGTGATCTGCTGGAAGTCATATAAATTAATAAATTTTCTTGAGATAGGGCCTTTAAAGTACTACTTAGATCTAGCTTCTAGCTCCAAGAAATCGTGAGTGGCTTAGAGTTTTACCTGAGAATTAATCATAACTTTGCTAGAACATTAATGCTTCAGGTGATGTTCACCGCGGGAACAGATACAACAGCTACAACCATGGAGTGGGCAATGTCACTTTTGCTAAATCATCCAGAGGTATTGCAGAAGGTTAAAGCGGAGATTGTAAACCAAGTTGGGCATGGGCGCTTGCTGAATGACTCTGATCTTGACAAGCTTCCCTATCTTCGTTCTGTTGTCAACGAGACACTTAGACTCTATCCTCCAACGCCACTTTTATTACCTCATTGTTCTGCAGAGGATTGCTCCGTTGGGGGTTATACAGTACCAAAAGGGACAACACTATTGGCGAATGCATGGGCTGTGCATCGGGATCCCAAGCAATGGGAGGAGCCCAACAACTTTAAGCCAGAGAGATTTGAAGGATTCAACGGAGAAAGAGAGGGTTTCAGATTCATTCCATTTGGGATTGGGCGGAGGGTATGTCCCGGTGCTGGCATGGCCCAACGGGTAATTTTACTGGCCCTTGGTGGACTCATTCAGTGCTTTGACTGGGAGAGGCTTGACAAGGAGATGGTGGACATGAACCCAGCTTCAGGATATCTTCTGTCAAAGGAAAAGCCTTTGGAGGCTCTTTGTAGTCCCACCCATTCCATGGAAAACCTTCTCTCTCAGCATTGATTACTTCTGCGTGTAATAATTAGTTGTGCTTAAATTAGATTTTGTCTAGAGTTCCTTTGTTACAACCTTTCAACTCAAAAAAAAAAAAAAAAAAAAAAAATTAGTGGATGTGTGGAAAGGAAATGAAATGATCAAGATCTGTGTAAATAGTAATGATCAAATGGTTTGTAAATAATAGTGAAAATATTATATTATTTTATGAAATTTTAGAAAAGTAGATAGAGAAAGTTGAATAAAAATATTATAAAGTTAAAATATTATAAGAATATATTATTATTATTTTTGTTTTGAGATTTAAAAAAGTTGAATTATTTTTTGTGTTTTATTTAGAAGTTTGAGAAAATTGTAATGATTATGTAATAATTAGATGAAAAAATTAAAAATTAAAAATTGAAAAATATTTGTGTTTGAATAATGTTTGAGAAGGAAATGAGATGAGATTAGATGAGATGAAATGAAATTATCCCATCTTCCAAACAAGCCAGACTTGTCTTTAATGATGGCATATTGTATGGTCAGAGTCTCAATGCATGTCACACGTCCCTCAGCCCTTCAGCTTGAGAATAGATGCCAAAGTCACCAAAGTGATCATAAATCACTGTGTTACCAAAGTGATCACACTCAGAATAGATGTTATGTTTATCCCAATGATAGGGTTGTGCATTATGCAAATAACCAAGTAGAATATAAATCAGTTTGTCACCAAAGTGATTACACTCGGAACAGATGCCACCAGTTTACATGTATGGCGAGGTCAGGATATAGGCCACCATTTTATATCTGTGGCAAGGTTAATTAGAACATATGCCATTTTATACTCATGGCAAGACGAGAACAAAGGCCGTCATTTTACACCCATAGCAAGGTTAGAACATAGGCCAAATTATATACCCCTGGCATGGCCATAACAGAGGCCACCATTATATATCATGGTAGTAACCGTAACAAAAGAAAAACATAATCTTATGCCTCAGGATTTTTTGATATACAATGAAATAACATAATAGTATATTGATAAGATAATATTATATAGTTGGATAAAATACTTTAAATTTCATCATGTTCACATTATACGCTGTAGAGAAATGTAGCGCAATAATTGTCTATGTCTACACCAGTCATGATAAAAAATCACATTTCATTGTTCAGATACATAGAGTGGTGTTGACAATAACCGATGTAGTTTTAATCATAAAATATGCAAGTTTCTCAAAATCAACCTCGGTTAGTTTTTGACAAAGTCTAACATGGTAGTACCACTTAGCTAAACTTGTTTTCTAAATTCCCTCACAATAGAGCCAAACAAATATCGATATGCACCTAAACACAATTACCACAATCCTGAGTTAACAAAGTTGAACACTATTTTCAAGAAATAAAACAGATCATGCCTAAACCTCTAATGACCTCGACTACATTAAATACACTTAAAACCAAATGGAGTTTCATATAATTGTTATTAAGGCTTATTTCTTCATGTAAATTGACCAAATATAGCATTTGACATTCATACATAATCTCTATCATAATCCATCCACATCTAATAGCCACCTTTATATAGCTTCATCTTTGTTAATTTTACCAATAAAAGATGGCAATTATTTGCCTTATTCTAATAGAAATTGTGAATTAACTAGACCTCTTCGAATCATTATTAAATTAGAAAATATAAATCAATAGTTAAATACGAAATATAATTTGAACTAAACACTAATTCTGCCGCATCAATTCTTCCCTGTGACATTTCGTTCCACTTTGGGGTACTAGCAGAATTTTAACAATTCATGGCTGCCATTTGTGGGTTTCTTTGTTTGGGAATCGAAGTGGGTCTGTATGGGTCCGGGCTTGTTGAGTGCGTGGTTTATTATTATTATTTTTTTGAATAATTCATCACAATTTTCTCACGAATAGTTAGTATTGATATTTTATCTAGATTGTGAACTACATAATTAATTTGTAATAACTACCCAACTTCTAGAAAATGTCAGTTTTTGTTTTGGATACACTCACCCAACAAAATCGGAGCAAACACAAAATCTTGTAAGAAGTTTTCATTACAGCCCCTTGCCAACAAAAGAGTATGAGAAATGATACGTGCAGTATTAGGTTATGCAAGCTCTATGCATTCTCTTTAAAAAAAAGTGAGTAAATTTGAAATCTACACATTAAAATTGTATCTAGTATTACTAAAGAAAAAAAGAAAAAGAAAAAGTAAAGTCTATTATAGTAAATTACAGCATTACACAGAAGAAAAGTGAAGTTTGTGATAGTTGTAACTTCTAGACCCAACACCAAGCTCAGGCCAAGCCCCATGTATTATAAAATTTAATTTATTATTCTATTTTTATATTTTTTTAATTTTTGATTAATATATTAGGAAGCCCAAATTAGACTAGTCAGTTGATTTTGAAAATACCTCTAGGCCAATAAATTATTGTGGTAGAATATACAAGTATTATTGGGCTCAATAATCAAATGGAATCCCATTTAGCATCATGTGGGCCCTATATTTAATTGGTGATAGGTTTTACTATTATTTTATAATTCAAGAATTTGTTTAAAGTCCATGAGTATTTTATTGGACAAGTTGACCTCATTTTGAAAATTAAGATGGAACATTAAGATTTGTTGAGTGATTAAGCCGTAAAACAAGCACAATAAAAACCCAAGAGAAAACCCCAAGGCCAGTTTGTGTATAAATTCCAAGCCATGGCACGTTTCTTCCTCCTCTTCTCTAAGGTTCCCAGCTTTCTATATCTATATCTATATATATATATATATATATATATATATAAATCAACGCACACACTTGAGTATACAAAACCAATCATAGCAGACTTCATAGATGGACGGTTGCACCACCCCCAACAACTTCAAGATCCTCTCAAGTTTCCCATGCTTGAAACCTCTCAGCCTCCACGTTCCTTTTATCAACATAGCTAAAAATAATGCAGAGAAAAACTTCCTTGCGTTCTCATTGAAAGATGTTGGTATTTATATAGATAGTAGCAGTAAAGTAGAAAGGTAGAAAGGCTATACAGAAAATAGAAAATGGAATATTGTTTGTACAATTTGAGAGAATTACTAACTAACTTGTCTACAGTTCTATTCTAGAAGGAATGAGAAGATATATTGGTCTGTTGTTATACGTGGCGTGGTGCATGACTTTGCCATTCTGTTATTGCCGAGCTGCCCTGTATGCATTCCATTTGTTTGTCACAATGTGCTGTAGATGAGTCACTAAGTATAATATGCCTACTCGAGTCCAAATGGGTGTCAACCATATTGAGACTCGATAAAAAACAATGAAACTTTTCTGAAACAATTGGTTTGGTGAGCACATCAACTATTTGATCATTGGAACTGCAAAAGGAGACTTGTAAATGTCTTGGCAGCCACCCTATCTCTAACAAAATGGAAATCAATATCTATGTGCTTGGTCTTGGCATGATATACTGGGTTCACTGAGAGGTAAGTAGCTCCTATGTTGTCACACCACAAGGTAGGAGCTTTAGGCAGAAAAATTCCTAGATCACGAAGGATTGTTCGTAATCAGATGGTTTTAGCTGCAGAAGGTGCAAGAGATTTATACTCTACCTCAGTTAATGAGCGAGCCACAGTGCTTTGATTTTTGGAGCTCCAAGAAATAAGGTGATGACCCAAGTAGATGCAGTACCCTCTAGTTGATCGACGGTCATCAGGGCAACCCCCTTAATCAGATAGTATGCATGAAGCTAAAAACTGGATTGAGTCTTGAAAAACAGTGAGATACCTAAGGATTCGTTTGACTGCACTCTAGTGAGAGGTTTTGGGAGTATGCATAAATTGACAAATTTTGTTCACTGCAAAAGAGATATCAGGCCGAGTTAAAGACAAGTATTGAAGTCCTCCAACAATGCTTTGATAGAGAGTAGCATCTTCAAAATCAGAGGGATCAAATTTTGACAACTTAAAAGAGGCTGCCATCGGTGATGAAATGGGTTTGGCAAGAAGTATTTTGCTTCGTATGAGCAAATTTTTAATGTATTTCCTTTGTGATAGTAGCAAACCAGCAGGCATATGATCAACCTCGAGCCCAAGAAAATAGGAGAGGGTGCCGAGGTCTTTAACTGGGAAGGCACGAATCAAATCATGAATAAGCTTCTCAATGGCAGATTAATGTGAAGAGGTAAGCACTATATCATCAACATAGACCAAAAAATAAATTTGAATACCATTGTAATTGAGAATAAAAAGAGAGGGATCTATCTTGGAGGAGCTGAATCCATAGTCAAGTAACCAAGTGCAGAGTTGAGCAAACTATGCTCTCGGGGCTTGCTTGAGACTGTATATGGCTTTATGTAATTTGCAGATGAAAGTTGGGTGTGCAGAATCCACAAAACCCTGAGGTTGTTGCATATAGACTTCATCAGTTAAAGAACCATGCAGAAAAGTATTTTGAATGTCAAGTTGTCTCAAGGACTATTGTCGTGTAACTACTATAGACAGAATCAGTCGGATTGTGGAAGGCTTGACCACAGGCCTAAAGGTCTCGTGGTAGTCCAAACCATGCTGTTGATGAAATCCCTTTGCAACTAAACAAGCTTTCCTCCTGTCAAAAGAGCCATCTGCTTTAGTTTTTGTGCGGAAGACCCACCTGCAATGAAGTACATTAGCTGTGGGAAAAGAGGGTACTAAAGACCATGTTTGATTTTGCTGGAGAGCTGTAAATTCTTGTTGCATAGCTACACTCCATTCATCTAACTTAGAGGCAGTTGAATAACTTGATGGTTCATCAAGAACTGAAACATTGGTAGTGAAACAATACGGAGAGGGAAAAGGTATGGTGCCATCCATGAAAGTGCGGGGTCTAAAGGAGTTTGTTTGGGCACGTGTGATGATGGGAGAATGAGGTGGTATGAGAGTTAAAAAAAGATGCATTTTGAGGAGAATGAGCTAGAGAAATTTCAGACACAGGGGATGAGTGAGGTGATGAAGAGGAAAGTGTGGGTGATAATTCTGGAAGATGAGGAATTGATGGGCATGGGCCAGGTCCACGAATGGAAGGAAGGAAAAGTGGCAGTGAGGCCTTTTCGGAAATAGAGGAGGAACTGATTATAGTGGGCTGTGTAGTTGAAAATGGAAAATAGACCTCATTAAAAACCACATCTCTAGAGATGTACATTCTAATTTTGCTGACATCTAGACACTTATGGCCCTTATGTGAATGGTTGTAACCCAAAAAAAGACATGAAATGGATTTAAAACTAAGTTTATGTGAGAGATAAGGTCTGAGATTGTGCCAACATTCACGCCTAAAAACTTTTAAAAATTTGTAGTCAGGCTCACAATTGTCTACAAGAAAATGAGGGGATTTATTTTTAAGGATTTGTGATGGAAGAAGATTTATTAAATAGACTGTAGTCTCAAAAGCATCAGCCCAATAAGTGAAAGGTAAAGAGGAATGAGCCAAAAGTGCTAATCCAGTTTCAACAATGTGTCGATGTTTCCTTTCAACGAGTCCATTTCGTTGATGCGTGTGAGGGCATGAGAGTCGATGTGTAATACCAAATTTTTGACAAATGATAGTAAGATGTTTGAATTCTCCTCTACCATCTGTTTGAAGAGTGATGAGTTTGGCATTAAATAATCTTTCAATGTAAGGTAGGAATGTAACCAATATATTTGCAACATCCGCTTTTAGTTTGAGAGGAAAGAACCAAGTATAACGTGTGAATTGATCAACAAAAGAAAGATAATATTTATAACCAAGTCTAGAAACATAAGGGGATGGATCCCAAATATCAGCACAAATTAACTGTAAAGGTCTAGTAGAAATAGACCGACTATTACAAAAAGGTAATTGATGACTTTTAGCAAGTGGACATTCTGAACAATAAAAGGAAGAATTATTTGAAGTGAGTGGTAGGCACTTTGAGTGAAGAACACGTGAGACGAGAGCATGAGAAGGTTTCCTAGCCTTCGGTGCCACTGAGCCAGACTTGTCCGTTCACCAAGGTTAGCAGATGGACTGGAAGATGATGACAACTTAGAAGGAAAAACATCGAGCCCATTATGAGTAGGCCCTGTGAGGAGCAATTTCTTGGTCTTGTTGTCCTTCACAGAGAAATGAGATGAGTGAAACTCAAAATAGCATGAATTATCAATACAAAACCGTAAAACCAAAACAAGATTTTTTTATAATGTTTAGAACATGTAGTAAATTGTGAAGGGAGAAACTGGAGGAATTAATAGAGAGATAAGAATCACCAATATTTTGGATGGGTATACCAGAGCCATTGCCAACCTTTATTGAGTCACTACCAGTGTATTATTCAGATGAAATATTCAAGTTAGAAAAATCATTAGTAATATGATGTGTAGCAGCTAAGTCAGGATACTAGGCAGAATCAATTAAGGAGTCAGGAGCAGTGTAATGAGTTGAAAATGACTTTGGAGCTTCAAACTAATAAGAGAGATCAAATCGAAAATGACACTGTAATGCAACGTGTCCAAACTTGATGCAAACCTAACATGTAGGTGGAGCTTTGTTGAATGGTTGGCGAGAAGGTGAGTTAGAGGAGAAATTACATCTTCCACGATTGTTGTTGTTGAAGTAGCAGCCCCTGCCTTGACCTTGTGTGGCGCCCCCAATCCCCCTTATATAAATACACAGGGATCGAGACACCAGGATGCTGACAACACGGTCACACATCCCAACGAAGTGCCAGTGTGTGTACATGCAACAGTGTACAAATAAAATAACGCAGCAGATAGTCAACTAAGTACCAAAATTTATTTACAATTAAACATCAGTAAAGATTTAAATAGCAGTTATACAGTCATCCATAAAATATATTACAATAGTTTCAGATAAACAAATGAGTGATCCCAGATCACTCCTCAGGCGGAGCTGTCTCCTCAGGCTCGCCCTCCTCCTCCTCATCTGCATCAAAATCTGCGTTACCACAAAATGGTATCGCAGGTAAGTATAACCCAAAATAACAACGTAATATAAAATGCATTAAATGCAACTAACATGCATGCATGTGGCGCCCCCAATCCCCCTTATATATATACACAGGGATCGAGACGCCAGGATGGTGACAACACGGTCACACATCCCAACGAAGTGCCAGTGTGTGTAAATGCAACAGTGTTCAAATAAAATAACGCAGCGGATAGTCAACTAAGTACCAGAATTTAATTACAATCAAACATCAGTAAAGATTTAAATAGCAGTTATACAGTCATCCCTGAAAATATTTTACAATAGTTCTAAATGTACAAACGAGTGATCCTAGATCACTCCTCAGGCGGAGCCGTCTCCTCCGGCTCGCCCTCCTCCTCCTCAGCATCAAAATCTGCGACACCACAAAATGGTCTCGCAGGTAAGTATAACCCAAACAACAATATAATACAAAATGTATTAAATGCAACTAACATGCATGCACATGAAAACATGCATTTTCCACAAAACATTATTTTCCCCGAAAATGATAAATTTCCAACACACACCAAAATCCCATTTTGGTCCAAATTATCCGTAAATCATTTTCCCAGAAAATGATTTACCCAAAAATCAACTCACACTATTTTCCCAGAAAATAGTGCATTAATCCCAAATGCACCATGCATTATTTCCATATGCACCATGGTCTCCCCTATGGACCATCCGCACGTCCTGGCTTCGCAGCGGTGCTCAGTTCCGCGCCCAGCGCGTACGTGGCCAAGCACTCACACTACGCAACGAGCGATGCCCAGTTCCGCGCCCAGCGCGTACGTGGCCAGACATCCTCTAGTCCCCGCCAGCAGAAGGACCACGGAGTCGGCACGAGACCATCTCGTCCGAACCCATTGTCGCCCGGCGACAATCCAGGGGACGTTACTCAGTATATTCCGCTCCCGAGTAACCAGAGGAGCTCCACCGAGTTAATGCCCCATCTCGGCTTGGGGTCGTGATACACACGCACCAAAAATATTAACACATAAAATCATAGCTTTTCAAAGCACATGAACATGAATGCAATACACGAAAACCCAGTTTTCTTTTACAAACATGATCATGCATGAAATGATGAAATGCACATGTACCAACACAATATCCAAACAACCCATCAACAACAAATATCCAATCAACCAAATCAACCAAACAACTCCAATCACAAATCCATCCGACCCCCGAACTCCTCGGACTCAGTCCGGCATGCCAAAAACACAGTGAAATGGGTTAGTGCAAAAATACATTTAAATTACGAAAGTTCTTTGGAGAAATACTTACAGTGCAATATAATAATTTTCCGAGGATCGCGAAGTTGAAAAAGGCGACGTTTGAGCAACACCACAGTGTAAAATACACTGTGGCCGTGGGTCACAATTACCAACTTTCCAACGAGGACAAACGAAGACCCAAGATTGATAGGGTAGGGCCTAGGGAGGTCGGTGAAGCTAGTGGTGGTGGTGGTTTGCCGTGGGTGGCGGCGCAAGGGGCGGTTTTAGGCCCGAAAAGTGCAAATCGGAGATGGACTTGGTGGGGCTTCACCGGTGACGGATCGGAGCTGGGGTTGGGTCCAATGGGTTGCCAAGAGGCCGGGGATGAAGTGGTAGGAAGATGGTGGCCGGAGGTGGCGCGACGGCGGCGCAATGGAGGAAAACGTGCCGCGGCGTCGTGGGTTTCGTGGGCTTCGTGGAGGCTAACGGCGGCACGAACGGCGGTGATACTGGTGGGGTAGGACGGCCGGCGGCTGGGGAGTCTAATGGGCTGGGCGGTGACGACCACCGCCGGCGGACGGCGGCGCTGGGAGTGGATAAGGGAAACGGGCGGAGGAGAGGGGAGGAGAGAGAGGAATCGCGCGGGAGAGGAAGGAATAAGGAGAAAAGAAAAAAAAGAAAAAAAGAGGAAAAGAAAAAGGAGAGGAAAGAAAAAGAGGGAAAAAGAAATGAGGTCCAATCCTCATAACTTGGGTCACAAAAATGATCCAACGGAAACGATTTTAAAACCACAAGTTAAATAAAATAGTTTAAACGTAATGGTAAAGTCAAATTGAAATAATTAAATCCCACGGTAATTAATTTAAATATTAAAAGCAATGTAAATGCACAACAATAAATAAATATTAAGAAAGCACATAAAAATTAATTTTCACCAAATAAAAATCATAGAAATAAACTCACTAAAATCCAACCAAATTAAAATAAGAGAAATTATTTTAATTACATAAAAATAATTCCTTCAGTAAAAATACACTAAAATACGGGGTGTTACATCCTCCCCCCCTTAAAAAAAATTTCGTCCACGAAATTGGCAAGGTCAAATATTGCATCAAGACAAGATCAAGATTCAACCAAGAGAATACTTAGAACATACCGTCAAAATCAATCAAACAAGTATGGATATTGCTCCCTCATGTCGGCCTCTCTCTCCCAAGAGAAATCTTGAGCCAACGGATCACCCCACGCCACTTTCACCATAGGTATTACCTTGGACCTTAACTCTTGCTCTTTCCAATCTACGATCTGGGTCGGGGCAACTTCATAAGTAAGATTGGGCCGCAGTTGAATGCGTTCGGGATCCACAAAACGTGGCTCTTGCTGTCCAAAACTCTTCTTCAATGAGGACACATGAAACACGTCATGAACATCACCAAAATAATCTGGCAAGGCAACCCTATAAGCAACAAGTCCAACCTTCTCTACGATCTGAAAAGGGCCAATATATCTTGGACTAAGCTTTCCTTTCTTACCAAAGCGCTTAACCCCTTTCATAGGAGAGACTTTAAGATAAACCCAATCTCCTTCTTCAAATGATAAGTCTCTTCTTCTTGTATCTGCGTAACTTTTCTGGCGATTTTGCGCTTCAGCCATCTTCTTCCTGATAAACTGAACTTGATCCTTCATTTCTTGAATTAACTCAGGCCCAAGTAATTTGTTCTCGCCAACTTCATCCCAACATAAAGGCGATCTGCATTTCCGTCCATATAAGGCTTCGTACGGGGCCATCTGGATGGAGGAATGAAAACTGTTATTATAAGAGAACTCAATAAGTGGTAAGTGATTCTCCCAACTCCCCTGGAATTCCATGACACAAGACCGTAACATATCCTCCAGAGTCTGAATAGTACGCTCTGATTGGCCGTCTGTTTGGGGGTGATACGCCGAACTAAACTTCAATTTAGTGCCTAATGCCGCCTGCAAACTCTTCCAGAAATGGGACGTGAATCGCGGGTCTCGATCTGACACAATACTCTTGGGTATTCCATGCAAACGCACTATCTCCTTGACATATAACCGAGTCAACTTACCCAACGAGTCAGTATTATTAACAGGCAAGAAATGGGCACTCTTGGTCAACCGATCCACAATCACCCAAATGGAGTTCTTCCCACTAGGAGTCCTCGGCAACCCCACCACAAAATCCATGGAAATATCATCCCACTTCCATTCCGGAATAGGGAGAGGTTGGAGTCTACCAGCAGGTCTCTGATGTTCAGCCTTCACCTGCCGGCATGTGTCACATTTCTCAATAAACAGGGCGATGTCCGACTTCATTCCTTCCCACCAGAAATTCTTCTTTAAATCCCTATACATCTTTGTGCTTCCTGGATGAACCGAATAAGGAGCTGCATGAGCTTCTGCTAAAATTCGCTCTTTAAATTCAGAGTCTCGGGGAATCACTCTACGATCCCGAAACCTAAGAATGCCATCCTTATCCAAGCTGTAATGCAAGGGTCCTCTAGACTTTCTGACTCTTTTCCTGATAGCCAACAGATTAGGGTCCTTTCTTTGAAGAGTCTTTAATTCATCAAAATCCACTACTCGGACATCCAAGACTGAAGATAATAATTCTTCTTGCTGTGAACTCTCGATAAGAAGTCTCCTCATTCCACAAAGGAGAGAGTCCACATCTGAAGATTCCGCTTCATCCACTTGTTGTGACTTCCTACTCAAGGCATCAGCGACTAAATTTGCTTTTCCTGGATGATACTTGATTTCACACTGATAGTCGCTAATTAGCTCTAACCACCGTCTCTGCCTCATGTTTAGATTCTTCTGAGTAAATAGATGCTTCAAGCTCTTGTGATCAGTATAAACTTCACAGGCTTCGCCATACAGATAATGCCGCCAGATCTTAAGCGCAAAAACTATTGCCGCCAACTCCAAATCATGCGTGGGATAATTCCTTTCATGAATCTTCAGCTGACGAGATGCATAAGCAACAACCCGTCCCTCTTGCATAAGAACGCATCCCAACCCGAATTTGGATGCATCACTGAAAATCACAAATGGCTTGTGTGGCTCCGGAAGTGCCAAAATAGGTGCCGTTGTCAATCTTCTCTTCAACTCTTGAAAACTTCTCTCACATTTGTCAGACCATACAAACTCAGTATTCTTCCTAGTCAAGGCAGTGAGAGGTCCTGACAGCCGAGAAAAACCTTCCACAAATCTTCGATAGTAACCGGCAAGTCCCAAGAAACTTCGTATCTCACGAACTGTTGAAGGGCGAGGCCACGACAAAACAGCTTCTACTTTACTGGGATCTACAGCCACCCCTTCTTGAGAAATCACATGTCCAAGAAACTTAACTTCTTCTAACCAGAATTCACACTTGCTCAGCTTAGCGTACAATTGATGTTCTCTTAATTTCCCAAGTGCCAGGCGAAGGTGACAAGCATGCTCTTCAAAATCTCGAGAATAAATCAAAATGTCGTCGAGAAACACCACCACAAAAGAATCCAAGAAAGGCCGAAACACCCTATTCATTAAATCCATAAAAGCAGCAGGGGCATTAGCTAACCCAAAAGACATCACCTTAAATTCATAATGCCCATACCTCGTCCTGAAAGCAGTCTTGGGCACGTCCTTATCTCTTATTCTCAACTGATAGTACCCTGACCTCAAATCAATCTTCGAAAAGATAGCCGCTCCTTGAAGTTGGTCAAACAAATCATCAATTCTTGGTAGAGGATACTTGTTCTTAATAGTCACTTTGTTAAGCTCCCGATAATCTATACACATTCGAAGAGTACCATCTTTCTTCTTGACAAACAACACGGGCGCTCCCCACGGAGAAGTACTAGGCTGAATAAATCCCTTGTCGACCAGTTCTTGCAATTGAGTCTTCAACTCTTTTAATTCAGCCGGTGCCATGCGATAAGGTGCTTTATGCACAGGAGCCGCACCAGGTTCCAAATCAATAACAAACTCCATATCGCGAACGGGAGGCAATCCGGGCAAATCATCTACAAACACATCAGGAAACTCGCCCACAACTGGAATATCTACTAACGACTTCTTCTCAGATGACGTAGACTCAACTTGGACCAAAAAAGCATCTGCTCCACGAGCTATCTCTCTCCTAGCTTGAATTGCTGATATAATTGTTGGTTTTGCCTTCAACTTACTTCCCGCGAATTCCACATAATCATCATCCGAGAGTTGAAAACCAATTACCCGACTTCTACAATCAATATTTGCTGAATATCGATATAGCCAGTCCATTCCCAGAATTATATCAAATCCCAGCAACTTGAATACAATCAAATCTGCATCCAGTGTCCTCCCTCCAAAATCCAAAGGACAGCCCAAAGCAACTTTAGAGCACCACACCATCTCACCATTTGGAAGTGCCACTACTAGAGTTTGCGATAAAGGCTCCGTGACCAGATTACACATCCGTGCAAAAGTGGCAGACACAAAAGATCGAGACGCCCCAGAATCAAACAAAGTACATGCATAGAAATCATATAGGCGAACTCTACCAGTAATAACCCCAGCATCGTGGGTCTCTGGAGCTCCGTAATCCACATCACCAGGGGTCACTGCATAAACCCGAGCTTGTACCAACTGTCTCTGGTTGCCCCTTCCTCCCCGTCGACCTCCTCGCGCTCCTCGCGCTTCTTGTCCTCCTTGAACTTGACCAGGACACTCCCGAGCAAAGTGACCCGGCTGGCCACATCTAAAACACTGAATTCCTCTCTGGCCACACTCACCCTCATGGGCTCTATTGCACCTGTTACAAACTGGAGCTCGACCTCCAGCACGAGCACCGGTGGTCGCCTGCGGACGGGCACTAGTCCTTTGCACGAACTTATGAGGTGACCCAGAACTACTCCCTTCGCCAAGGTAACTCCGCCTTTTCTGACCCGGAGGGGAACCTGCTCCAAAACTGTTTTCCCGCTCTGCAATGCTGGCTAAATCCACTAACTCTTGAAAGTCCTTAATCCGAAGGCAGGCCACTTGTTTACGTACCTCACGGCGCAAACCCTCCAGGAAGCGCTCGACCCGCAACTCCTCCGTAGAAATAAGGTGAGGAGCGAACCGTCCAAGCTCCATAAACTTTCTTGCATATTGCTCCACAGTCATGCCACCTTGGACCAAATTATTGAACTCCCGAGCCTTTTGCCTTCTCACTGAAGCAGGAAAGAACCGATCATCGAACTCTTTCTTGAAACGCTGCCAAGACACAGCAGCCAAGGAACCCAACTCCATTTCTAATAATGTCCGCTTGGTCTCCCACCAATTTGCCGCTTCACCTTGCAGCATATAACTTCCATATAATACCATCTGAGCCTCCGTGCATCCACAAACTTCAAATGTTCTTTCCAAATCCTGAATCCACCTCCTAGCACGCATTGGGTCCTCCTCCCCAATGAAGGCAGGGGTCCTATGCGTTAAGAAGCGCTCATAGGGACACCCCACTTGAGCTCCTCTACTTGAATCTCCCTGCGGCGGTCGGAAATTCTGTTGAAGAAATTCTGTCATTCTATTTAATGCTCTTGCCATAGCATAATTTCCATCACCTCTAGGTAACTCATCTTCAGGCACCTCAGCTTGCCTTCTTGGTCTCACCATAATCCTGTCATAGAACATTCTCCAACCCCGCTTAAATCCATATAATTTATACTCAACCAAAAATAAACAATAATTAAAGCGATAAATAAAATAATTTAAATAACAACAATTAACATAAAATGACATAGCAACAAACTCATAATATAAAATAAATAACTTAACTTACATAACTAAAAATTTTTTTTTTTTTTTTTTTTTTAAAATAAAAATAATAAAAAATAATTTTCTGGTACTATCCTAAAGGACATGTGGTTTTACCCAGAGCCGAATTGCTCTGATACCACCTGTGGCGCCCCCAATCCCCCTTATATATATACACAGGGATCGAGACGCCAGGATGGTGACAACACGGTCACACATCCCAACGAAGTGCCAGTGTGTGTAAATGCAACAGTGTTCAAATAAAATAACGCAGCGGATAGTCAACTAAGTACCAGAATTTAATTACAATCAAACATCAGTAAAGATTTAAATAGCAGTTATACAGTCATCCCTGAAAATATTTTACAATAGTTCTAAATGTACAAACGAGTGATCCTAGATCACTCCTCAGGCGGAGCCGTCTCCTCCGGCTCGCCCTCCTCCTCCTCAGCATCAAAATCTGCGACACCACAAAATGGTCTCGCAGGTAAGTATAACCCAAACAACAATATAATACAAAATGTATTAAATGCAACTAACATGCATGCACATGAAAACATGCATTTTCCACAAAACATTATTTTCCCCGAAAATGATAAATTTCCAACACACACCAAAATCCCATTTTGGTCCAAATTATCCGTAAATCATTTTCCCAGAAAATGATTTACCCAAAAATCAACTCACACTATTTTCCCAGAAAATAGTGCATTAATCCCAAATGCACCATGCATTATTTCCATATGCACCATGGTCTCCCCTATGGACCATCCGCACGTCCTGGCTTCGCAGCGGTGCTCAGTTCCGCGCCCAGCGCGTACGTGGCCAAGCACTCACACTACGCAACGAGCGATGCCCAGTTCCGCGCCCAGCGCGTACGTGGCCAGACATCCTCTAGTCCCCGCCAGCAGAAGGACCACGGAGTCGGCACGAGACCATCTCGTCCGAACCCATTGTCGCCCGGCGACAATCCAGGGACGTTACTCAGTATATTCCGCTCCCGAGTAACCAGAGGAGCTCCACCGAGTTAATGCCCCATCTCGGCTTGGGGTCGTGATACACACGCACCAAAAATATTAACACATAAAATCATAGCTTTTCAAAGCACATGAACATGAATGCAATACACGAAAACCCAGTTTTCTTTTACAAACATGATCATGCATGAAATGATGAAATGCACATGTACCAACACAATATCCAAACAACCCATCAACAACAAATATCCAATCAACCAAATCAACCAAACAACTCCAATCACAAATCCATCCGACCCCCGAACTCCTCGGACTCAGTCCGGCATGCCAAAAACACAGTGAAATGGGTTAGTGCAAAAATACATTTAAATTACGAAAGTTCTTTGGAGAAATACTTACAGTGCAATATAATAATTTTCCGAGGATCGCGAAGTTGAAAAAGGCGACGTTTGAGCAACACCACAGTGTAAAATACACTGTGGCCGTGGGTCACAATTACCAACTTTCCAACGAGGACAAACGAAGACCCAAGATTGATAGGGTAGGGCCTAGGGAGGTCGGTGAAGCTAGTGGTGGTGGTGGTTTGCCGTGGGTGGCGGCGCAAGGGGCGGTTTTAGGCCCGAAAAGTGCAAATCGGAGATGGACTTGGTGGGGCTTCACCGGTGACGGATCGGAGCTGGGGTTGGGTCCAATGGGTTGCCAAGAGGCCGGGGATGAAGTGGTAGGAAGATGGTGGCCGGAGGTGGCGCGACGGCGGCGCAATGGAGGAAAACGTGCCGCGGCGTCGTGGGTTTCGTGGGCTTCGTGGAGGCTAACGGCGGCACGAACGGCGGTGATACTGGTGGGGTAGGACGGCCGGCGGCTGGGGAGTCTAATGGGCTGGGCGGTGACGACCACCGCCGGCGGACGGCGGCGCTGGGAGTGGATAAGGGAAACGGGCGGAGGAGAGGGGAGGAGAGAGAGGAATCGCGCGGGAGAGGAAGGAATAAGGAGAAAAGAAAAAAAAGAAAAAAAGAGGAAAAGAAAAAGGAGAGGAAAGAAAAAGAGGGAAAAAGAAATGAGGTCCAATCCTCATAACTTGGGTCACAAAAATGATCCAACGGAAACGATTTTAAAACCACAAGTTAAATAAAATAGTTTAAACGTAATGGTAAAGTCAAATTGAAATAATTAAATCCCACGGTAATTAATTTAAATATTAAAAGCAATGTAAATGCACAACAATAAATAAATATTAAGAAAGCACATAAAAATTAATTTTCACCAAATAAAAATCATAGAAATAAACTCACTAAAATCCAACCAAATTAAAATAAGAGAAATTATTTTAATTACATAAAAATAATTCCTTCAGTAAAAATACACTAAAATACGGGGTGTTACAATGCACATGATGAAATATGCATTTTTCCACAAGACATCATTTTTCCCGAAAATGATAATTTTCCAACACACGCCAAAATCCCATTTTGGCCCAAAATATCTGTAAAACATTTTCCCAGAAAATGATTTACCCAAAATCCAACTCGCACTATTTTCTCAGAAAATAGTGCATTAATTCCAAATGCACCATGCATTAATTCCATATGCACCATGGCCTCCCCTATGGACCATCCGCACGTCTTGGCTTCGTAGCGGTGCTCAGTTCCGCGCCCAGCGCCTACATGGCCAAGCACCCACACTACGCAACGAGCGATGCCCAGTTCCGCGCCCAGCGCGTACGTGGCTAGACATCCTCTAGTCCCCGCCAGCAGAAGGACCACGGAGTCGGCACGAGACCATCTCGTCCGATCCCATTGTCGCCCGGCGACAATCCAGGGGACGTTACTCAGTATATTTCGCTCCCGAGTAACCAGAGGAGCTCCACCGAGTTAATACCCCATCTCGGCTTGGGGTCGTGATACACACGCACCAAAAATCCATTCTCACATGAAAACCCAGTTTTCATAAACACATAAACATGAATGCAATACACGAAAACCCAGTTTTCTTTACAAACATGATCATGCATGAAATAATGAAATGCACATGTACCAACACCAATCCAACGTCCATCAATAACCAGTCCCAACAAATCCAATCAAAACAACTCATCAACAACCAAACCAAATAAACCAAACCAACCAAACAACTCCAATCACAAATCCATCCGACCCCCGAACTCCTCAGACTCAGTCCGGCGTGCCAAATAAATACAGTTAAATGGGTTAGTGCAAAAATACATTTAAATTACGAAAGTTCTTTGGAGAAATACTTACAGTGCAATATAACAATTTCCGAAGGATCACGAAGTTGAAAAAGGCGACGTTTGAGCAACACCACAGTGTAAAAATACACTGTGGCCGTGGGTCACAAATACCAACTTTCAAAAGGAGGCAAACGAAGACCCAAGATTGATAGGGTAGGGTCTAGGGAGGTCGGTGAAGCTAGTGGTGGTGGTGGTTTGCCGTGGGTGGCGGCGAAATGGGCGGTAGAAGACCAAAATGCCCAAATCGGAAATGTAGATGGTGGAGCTTCACCGGTGGCGGATCGGAGCTGGGGTTGGGTCCAATGGGTTGCCAAGAGGTCGAGGATGAAGTGGTAGGAAGATGGTGGCCAATGGTGGTGCGACGGTGGCGCTGGAACGAATGGTGGCCGCGGCTTTGAAGGGCTGGTGGTGGTTAACGGCTGCGTGAATGGAGGTGAGGTTGGTGGGGTGAGGTGGCCGGTGGTTAGGGAAGCTAGCGGGCTGGGCGGTGTCGACCACCGCCGACGCACTGCGGCGCTGGGTGGTGAAGAAGGAACGGACACGGGGAGAGAGAGGGGGCTGGGTCGCGCGCACGGGGAGGGGAGAAAATAAAGAAGAAAAAAGAAAAGAAAAGAAAGAAAAGAAAAGGAAGGAAAGAAAAATGGAGGGAAAAGAAATGAGGTCTAATCCTCATAACTTGGGTCACAAAAATGATCAAACGGAGATGATTTTAAAACCACAAGTTAAATAATATAATCTAAACGTAATGGTAAAGTCAAATTGAAATAATTAAATCCCACAGTAATTAATTAAATATGAAAAACAATTTAAATGCACAACAATAAATAAATATTAAGAAAGCACATAAAAATTAATTTTCACCAATTAAAAAAATCCTAAAAATAATCCAATTAAAATCCAATAATTTTAAAACAAGAGAATAATTTTTGAATAAAATAAAAATATTACTTCAATAAAAATACACTAAAATACGAGGTGTTACACCTTGCCGCCCAGCATGATAAGAACCATGACCTCATTGATCTCGAGATCCAGAGAAGCTGAAATTCACAAAAGGCTCAAGAGTGGAGATAACACTCTTGTTTTGTGAGACATATGGCTCTCATGGATGAGCAACAATTGAAATAATTCATGAGGAGAAATGAAATATGCTCGGGTTGTAACAGAGGTAATAAAAGATTCAAAAGATGGACCTAGTCTATTTAGAAGGTAGGTGAGTACCTCTTTATCAGGAAGAGTGTGCCCAGTTGCAGCTAAGGATTCCACTAGGGATTGTACCTTACCAAAATAGTCAGAGATGTTTTGGTCTCCCTTTGGAAGATTTGTGAGTTGAAATTGTATTTGGAATTCCTTGGCTTGGGACTGAGAGGAGAACATAGAGGCCAAGGATGTCCAAAGTTTGTGAGCTGTTGTTGATGACATCACATGTCCTAAGATGGATTCACTAAGAGAAGAAAAAAGTATGCTTAAAACAAGTTGGTCCGTTCGTTTCCATGAAGAAAAGGCTTGATTGGTTTTTGGGATATTAGATGTAGAATTAATTATAAATTCAGAAGGAGGAGAGACTGAGGCATCAAAGGAGTAGAGATCCTGCCCCCATAGATAAGCCGAAATTTGTACCTGCCATAGAAAGTAGTTATCATTTGATAACTTTGTGGTGACTATATGGGAGAAGGAAGAAATCGTGGGAGAGGAAGACGATGCAGCCATGATAACAGAGTATTGATAATTAGTCTCGACAACTCTGATACCATATCAACATAGCTAAAAATAATGCAGAGAAAAACTTCCTTGCGTTTTCATTGAAAGATGTTGGTATTTATATAGAGAGTAGCAGAAAAGTAGAAAGTCTATACGGAAAATAGAAAATGGAATATTGTTTGTACTACTTGAGAGAATTACTAACTTGTCTACGGTTCTATTATAGTAGGAATGAGAAGAAATATTGGTTTGTTGTTGTACTTGGCGTGGTGCATGACTCTGTCATTTTGTTATTGCCGAGTTGCCCTATATACGTTCCATCTATTTGTCAAAATATGTTGTAGATGAGTCACTAGTCTAATACCCATCCCCACGTCCGTACATTTAGGAAGCGCCACACGTAGTCAACAACCAGCTTCCTCCTCCTGCAGCCACTTTGGAGTAATACCTAATGAGAACTATGAACCGGCTGCATCCCACGTTCACACGCCAAGGCCACGTCCCACATCGGCCAACCCCACACGCACCTGACCATTGCTCCTCCTCGTCACTTTCTCTCACGTTTTTATTTTTCTTCTCACCTAACGTGTACACCTCTCTCATTTCTATGAGTTTTGCCGCCTAAGCCATACCCCAGCCCAACACCTCACTCTTCCACCTCTGTCTCCCACCTCACTCATGCACCTCCTACCAACCAAGTTTGCCTTCCAACACCCATGAAGGAAGTAAACTCGTGACCCTACAACTAGTAGTCGTGTAAGACATGACAACCGTAAGCCCCTTCCCATTACCAACCACCATGCCCAGCCACTACTCCTACACAACGAAAGCTGCCCTAGCATCGCCCAACACCAAAATGCTAGCCTCCACCCATGGCCAACCAGTCTCCTCATTGCCACCAAGTCCTCTGTTCGACAATGCCGAAAACAGAGTGAGCTTTGTACTACCAACCACTCTCCACGCATGCCCAAACTGCAAGCCACCTTCACCAACTTTCGTGGGAAGCAGAAATCGAAACTGCTTTGTTTTAATCCCATTGAAACAGAGCAATGTCACCTAAACCAGGAGCAACCTGCACGCTTCCTAGCGTGCCAACATGCATCATCGAGCGACACCACCATGGACAAGCTGCTTATGCCATCGCACGTAGTGGTCAATCAACATGGAAGCCAACCCTCCACTCATCTTGGTCGTCCCACGTTGCCACCGCCATTTTGTAGGAAAAACGTAGCCACAAATCGACATTGCATGCCATTTTCGTAAGGCCTCTAATATGTTCCTCCTGTGGTTTAAACTTGTGTGATCTTAATCGTTGAAGTTACGTAAATACCCCTGCGAATAAGTGTTGATCGTAGAATTAATATTTTATGATATGTTTCCGATAAAATAAGAAAAAATAGGTGTTTGAAGGTGGAATATAATTTAGACTTTGATGTATTAGTTGGAGATATTAAGTGGATGTCGATGAATTTGGAAAACAATGATATTTTAGGGTTAGGGGAATTTTAAAAATTTAGGAAAAGTAAGTTATTTTAGTATTTCAGGTTTTAAGTATGGAAATAAGTGTTCGATTGAACATTTACAAAAATTACATGACTATTTTTATAGATGATGATTAATATTTGTTCGAAACTCTTGTGAAAAAATTTTAAAAAGTTAAAAAGTTCAAGTAAACAGGATTTTTATGCTAGACTTTGCATAAAAAGAAAATAAATCGAGGTTGATTTATGAAAATGTACATGATATATTTTGAAAAGAAATGTGAAAAATAATCTCAGTTATGTGTTATGCATTACATATGAGATCTATATAAAAGAAAAAAAATATTTCTGACATGACTAGTGTAGACATGAGCAAGATTTTGACATGTTGTTTTCTTAAATGTGCAAAAGAGCGAATAAGAAATCTCAGAAGTTTGTACATGTTATATGAAGATGTTATGAATCTGTTTCTAACTTTGTGAAAATGATATGAATATGTTTAACACTCTGTTTGATATGATATGCATCTGAAAAATATTTGGCAAGACTTTCCAATTCTGTTTTGATTTTGATTCTGGTTCTGATATGATGATTCTGATTTTGTTATATGGTTGGTACTAACATCTCTAATGTGAGTGTATCCACTTTGGAAACAAAGTAATTTTTCTGTGTGTTCTTTTCCTGTGTGTACACTTGGGATTCCGATAATGAATAATGAAAATTTTCACATTCTAATACTACTTGGTTTGGCCACCAGGGACAGCAAAATCCTATCACGGGAGTTAAACATAGTATAAAATATGATACGATATAATATGATGTGAAATGATATGATAAGATGAAAATGTTCAATAATGTTGTGCCAAAAGGTCTTTGAATATAAACAGTTTGAAATGTCGTTCTGATGTTTTGATAACATGGTTTTGGGATATGCATTCTGAAAACGAAATGTTTTGTTTCTGTATACTGAACTATCTGAAAATGTTCATGCTTACATACTAATATATGTTCTTTGCTTACTGAGCTGTTGATAATTAACCTCTTATCTTCATAATATTTTCAGATCCTTGAATGTTTCAGTTGAGAATCAAGAACCTATCTTCATAATATTTTCAGATCCTTGAATGTTTTAGTTGAGAATTAAGAATCAAAAGTATGTATAAAACTACGTGAATATAGTGTATTATCATCTGGGCACGTGGCGTTACAACAGTATATTACACTATTAAGCATAGTGGAATTCAAGAAAAAAGGAAATATAACATACTTGAGACTCGCATAGAAAACTCTTTTGTACGGTGGTCTCATTTATTTTCAAAAGAGTTAGGAGAGTTTGTCTACTCGGTAATCAAAGTTGAGATAGCATGTCTTTCGTGGACCGGCGTGGACTACAGACAGCCTCCAAAGGCTTAGCCTTCGACAGAACAAACCCTGAAACAGGGCTCATGTCCACCATCTCTTTATCAAACGTTTCCCAATCAAAGCACTGAATGAGTGCACCCAATGCCAATGAAAGTGTTCTCAGGGCCATGCCGGCTCCGGGGCAGGCTCTCCTCCCTACTCCGAAAGGGATGAATTTGAAAGTCTCTCTTTCTCCTTGGAATAATCCTTCAAATCTCTCTGGGTTGAACCTTTCGGGCTCCTCCCAGAACTTGGGATCTCTATGTATGAGCCATGCATTCACGACCAAAATCGTCCCTCGGGGTATCCGAAATCCCCCCACAGTGCAATCTTCTGCAGAAAAATGAGGCAACAGAAGTGGAACTGGGGGATAGAGTCTGAGGGTCTCGTTGATGACACAACGAAGATAAGGAAGCTTGGAAATATCCGAGTCATTTAGCAAGCGCTCATGTCCAACCTGGTCGTCAATCTCTGCTTTAAGCTTCTGCAATACCTTGGGATGATTCAGCAGAAGTGCCATTGCCCATTCCATGGCTGTTGCTGTTGTGTCTGTTCCCGCAACAAACATCATCTGAAAGATTAAAAGCTCCAGAAACGTTAGCGTAAAAGCAAAATTCTAATCACCCACCCTTGCTTTCTCGATGTTCGAAAGTAGTTCAAGTACTTCAAAGGCAGCACCGCAAAGCTAAAAGTTACATCGCCAGAAAAGAAAATCTTAGCGATAGAAATTACAAAGGAATCTTGGGAATGAGAGATACCCTGTTCTATACTTTGTATGGATACATGAACGGGAAACAATAATTTAGACTTTCCAAAATTCATATGTCAAGAAGATGCTTGGAATTTTGAAACTTTCCTGTAAAAATGCATGGCTACATAGTGTTCGACATGGAATTTGAAAGGTTTGCTCTGTAGTTTCTTTACTAAACAGGACAGAGAAGAGAATAGGATTGAAAATAAAGAAAGACAATCCATATATATTGATCTTTTTATCTCACCAAATAGATTCCAATTTAGATCTATATAATAAAACACAAAATATTTCATGCAAATGGATTTAGATTTAGAGCAGCTTTATTCCAAGAAAAATCATTCTCAAGCTGATATGTATAACACATCTACTAAAGTGACGTGGATGACATCCACTCTGCAAGCTGGCGCTTAGATTCTGTCATGATACTTGAAAAGTTTGAGATTGAAGCAGAGGATAGTTAAGTTTCAGGGGAAAATGACGAAGCAACAAACAAAGTGTGTGGGTGTGAGGGGAAAAGAGGAATGCTATGCATCGTTTCCTATTCTCATTCGCACCCACGCCTATGACTTTATAACTTTTTCATATAATGCATCGTGTTTTTCATAGGATGTGAGGATGTTTTTCATAGTGTATAGGATGTGTGGTAGTGAACAGTGACTTATAAGAAAGAATTTGTTTTTATTTAATAATTTAAAAAAACCACCTTGAGAACAAATGATTAATTAGCAACGCAATTAAGAAGTAATGAAAAAGATTTTTATGATCACTTACCAAAATGATGCTTTTGACGACATCATCTGAACAGAATTCAGGTTCTGATTCATGAATAGACAGCAAAGTTTCAATCAGAGTCCTCGTCTTTACCTCGTCCATTACGGTAGTGGTATTCAAAGAACTGGTTTTCTCCTGCTTAGTCTCTTGTATCCAACCCCTCAGCAACTCATCCCTCTTCCCCCTCAAACTAATCATGGCTTTCTCTATCCCTTTGTAACCAACCCACCTCAAAACCGGAAAGAAATCGCATACATTCATTGACAAGCTTGCAAAGTAAGTATCCTTCATATCTTTGAGACGTTTCTTTCCCACATCCGTGATTGTAGCCTCCTCTCCAACACATGGCTTTCCAGTGAGCATCCTCATCGTTATATTGAACGTCAGAATTGAGCTCAGATACCGAAACTCCACTTTTTGGGGTTCTTCTCCATTTGACACTTTGAACAATTGGCGAATAAGGGAGTAAACTTCTTCCTGTCGAATGATGGAAGATTTTTGGAGGCTGTTAGTAGAGAAGATCTGAAGACTCACCAGGCGTCGAAGGTTCCGCCAAAAGTGGCCATATGGAGCCCAAACTGGATTAGTGAAGTTGTAAGTAAAATGCTCGCCCGCCATGGTGCTGGGACGATTTGCAAATATTATGTCATTCTTGGTGAAACACTCTTCAACAGCAGAGGGAGATGATATGACAAGCATAGATCGGGAACCTAATTTCAGAGATAGGATTGGACCATATTGCAACGATAGGGTCTGCAGTGATTGGTAGATAGGTTGTTTAAGAAGGTGGAAATGGCCGATTATTGGAAGAGAAAATGGACTAGGCGGTAGATTTTGGTTGCGGCGGTATAGAAGTTTAAGGATGAATACGGTGGATAGGAAGAAAGCTATGTAACAGTACAAGTTTTCCATTGCCAAGGAATCAAAGTGGTTCATCAACGAGAGAGAGAGAGAGAGAGAGAGAGAGAGAGAGAGAAGCAGGGGAGAGAGATTATCTTGATACTGAGCTGAAAGTTGAAGAGAAAGAGATCAGTACTGTTTGTCCTCACACTCGTTGTCTTCAGCGAAACAGCCAGTTATTCTTCTTCTTATCTTTGAAAATGATTTCCAGCTGAGGTGGAAAAAGCTTATTCCTTTTGTCTTCATCATCCCTTTAGTCGCAGGGCAGATATTGTTATCATGTATGGAGCTAGTTTCTATCCTTTTCTTCTTTCCAAGATAATCAACACGAGGGAATTCAGGAAATCAGTACTCCCTTTGAATATGATTACAAAGAAAAATACTACTTTACTCACGCAACTTGTTGACTTACTTTGGCATCTTATATATTTTAAATTTTTTCTTTATTTAATAGTTAAGAAAATCATTTTTAGTGTATTGATATTTTTTTATATTTTTTAAAAATATTTTAAATTAATAAAAAAATATGAATAAAAAATAAATAAAAATATATTTTTAACCTAACAGTAAGCCTGAGCGATGCACTCTGAGAGCCCTTTAAGAAATGTTAATTAATTAGCTTTGTCGAACGATAGCTATTGATCCCTTCTCTCTCTCACGTTTGGTCTAGTATGTTCAAGATCAAATGAAAGCAGCATTGAGAACGTGATAGTATCATCAACTAATTTAAGAAGACGGGGGGTTGAAACGGTCGGTAAAGAGATGAAGCTGAATTTGAGATTCCACCAAATACTAACGTTGGAATATGTATTAGTACTTACTATCATCCATAAAACCCACCTAATTTCATTTTTTTTATTATTTTTGAATGAGATGATGTTAGCTAAAACTAACTAATGGGAATAAAATATCCCAGTCAAGTCCATCAAAGGCTCCCACTAAAAGATAAAAGAAGAGAGAGAAAGAAGGGACAAAGAGAGAACAAGGAAAATGAAAGTATCAAAAAGAAGGGAAGGTGGTCATGGAAAGGAAAATGAGAAAGTAGAGAAAAGAAAGGTGGTCAGATACGCTAAGAGAAAAGGTTGTCATTCCTCACCATGCCCAATGCAAGGGATAAAAAGGGATCATACCAAGCGAGAAAGGGACTTTTTTAGTTTCTTCAACCTCACAACGAGAGCTCCAACAAGAATATCTCCTTCAGAAATAGATCTTCGACTTTCATTGTACAGTTAGAAATGAGACTATAAAATACTCATGTTATAGTGGATTTTCCCTTCAAACGACTCGTCGATGTAGGTATTATGCCGAATCACCTAAATCTTTGTGTCTCAATCTCTCTATTTTTCCTGAATTTATTTTCCATTCACTGTTATGGTTGTACGCACTAAGGACAGACAACCGCACTGGACTACTGGTGAGGACTCCAAACTACACTGATCGAGGCCCGAGTCATCACAACGGGTTGGGGATGACTCTTTCTCCCCTTCCATCTAGCAATGAATTTTTTGGCAATAATAGTTGGCGCCATTTGTGGGATTCGATTAATTTTCTACACTAGAGGTAGGAGATGGACGATTTTTCGACGCACTAAATAATCTCCAAATGAGCAAATAAAATTTTTCCCAAATAAGTATTCTCGGAATCCACACTTTTATTTTTATGAACAACACAGTCGCAAAAAATAGGCATCTGAACCTTTTCTCACCTAGGTGAGAACCCCTGGTCAAGTACCTTGCACTAAAATGAACTCTGCCCACGCACATCTAGATTTTGCACTTGCACATGTTTGGTGCCAATTGTGCATGGCATGCACAATGTACCATGGGTGCATGTTTCCATGCAACCAAACTGAGTCAACCTTATGCATGTTGCCATGCACAATGGACCGCCGGCAGTTTCTGGCTCCACCACTATGGCCTCTGTCCACGGCAGTCGTGAACAGTGCACCTTGTGTGCGCCTCGCCGTGCACACAGGACAACAGCACAACCTAACTGAGGAACCACCGGGGGAGGGTGCCAACAGCCACCCTATAGTCCATCAGCGTCGTCTCTCTCTGCTGGTGTTGTCCTAGACACTACGGGCCACCACCACGTACCCAGTGCGCATTGCATGCACCTAGAAGCTCACGGCGAGCAGCCGTGAGCCCACCTTGACGATCAACATTCACCACTAGAACTGTCGGCGATCTTTGTTGCTAGCGAGGTGCTCCGTTGCTAGGTTAACTCCTCGATCATGAGGGTAGAAACACACCAACACCCTGCCCTCAGCCACCCACTGGCAAGCACAAGGGCTCAGTCGAAGCACCTCTCGGCCTCAGCAGGTGGTCGACCACCATCCTACCATGCATCCCATTGCATACATCTCGATCGAGTAACTTAGCGTCACTTTCTCGCCAACCTTGCTTGGGATCACACTCCTTGGTCATGACTCAAACTCCTCAGCAATAGTTAGCTCCTCGCCAACCCTGCCCAACAACAGGATTCCTCGGCCACAACCATCCTGCCATGCACATAGGCGAGCACCTACTCTGCACAAAGTTTCTCAACTATTGGAAGTTGCATGATCTGAGCTTGGTTGGACTTCTCAATCAACAAAATTCTCCAGCTCACTTGCTTGGACACAAAGTTCCCCAGCCTGGCTTGGACATGATGTTTCTCCCCTTAGTTACCCGGACACAAAGTTTCTCGCCACAAGCTCCATGGCCAACAGGTCTTCCTAACCATAATGTTACCTGGCCACTCAAAGTTCCCCGACCTTATGTTTTTGCTCGTGCTACACACATGTTGCAAGCACCATACATGAGCCATGTGCGACACACGTAATGAAGCACCAGGAACAACTCGGTCACATGCTTCCCGGCCTGGAGTTGACCAATCGTGAACCACCTGACAATGGGGTGAGTTGCCAGCTACACAACACTCCTCGGGCACGACATGCTTGGCCACAATGCTTTACACGACCACAGTGGATTTTGGTTCGTGATGAAGTAAAAAAAAAAAAAAAAAAAAAAAAAAGATGAAGGAAGGAACAACAACCAGCAACGGGTAACTTCAGTCAAGGAAAGACCAGCTACAGCGACAACTCAAGTTCTCCTAGTTTGTCTCCCTCAAAATGTATGTGAATTTCATTTATACTAATGGAATTGGTTTCTGTGGAGTGAAACACTGGCTACATAGCCCCACTTGGGCGTTGCTCAGGCATCTTAATATGTCTCCATCAAAATAAACTGCTCGATATTGCGAGCACCCTAGATCTTTGTTGTTCCCAAAGCAAGGTTATCTGCGGGCCTTGCTAGCTCACCTCAAACCTTCATCATGCTCTAGCAAAGCAACTCGGATTTGCAAATCTCACATTTGTGATTTGGATTATCTACACTAACCAATTTGGATTTTTTAACACGGACAGGCATCTTCTTCAACAAAGTCGAGTCCCTTGACTCACCACATGAAGCTTAGGTCGAGCACAAATCCCTTGACTTGCCCAAACGGCTAGCCGGACACAAGTCCTTTGACTTGACCAAATGGCCAGCCGGACACAAGTCCCTTGACTTGCCGACCTTCGTGCCACCAAGCTGAGTCCCTTGATTCGCCACGAAGTTTAGGCAAGGCATCAGTCCCTGGACTTGCCCAAACGGACAGTTGGACACAAGTCATTAGGCTTGCCGACCTTTGCGCTACAAATCCTATACACAAGTTCCTTAACCTGCCGATCTTTGCGCTACAAAGTCGAGTCCCTTGACTAGCCAAGAAGCTTAGGCCAGGCACAAGTCCATTGACTTGCCCAGACGGCCAGTCGAACACAAGTCTCTTAACTTGCTGACATTCGTGCCACAAAGCCGAGTCCCTTAGTTTGCCATAAAGTTGAGGCCAAGTACCAGCCCCTAGATTTACCCAGACGGTTAGTCGAACATAAGTCCCTTAACTTGCCGACCTTCGTGCTACAAAGCTAAGTCCCTTGACTTGACAACCTTGGTGCCACCAAACCAAGTCACTGGATTTGCCACGAAATTTAAGCCGGGCACTAGTCCTTGGACTTGCCCAGAAGGTCATTCGGACACAAGTTTCTTGACTTGCTGAGTTTCGAGCCACCAAGTCAAGTCCCTTGATTCGCCACGAAGTTTAGGTTGGGCACCAGTCCCTTGGCTAGCCCAATCAGCCAATCGAACACAAGTCCCTTGAATTTCTGACCTTCGTGCCTCCAAACCGAGTCACTTGACTTGCCCTTGAATAGCAACAACAACACAACATATTCTCCAACAAATGCCGAGTGTTACACTCATTCCATAACCGCCGCCTACAGGTTATCTTTAGGAACGAGCCTTTGAGCTCCACAACTACCTTGCGCAGAATACCTTCGGGAATGAGTCGACGAGCCTGACAACTGCCTAAGATGCACCTAGAGGGTCGACAGGCTCCCTGACCATTTAGAGCAGGTTACCACTAACAAACATCAACAACGAAACAAAAAGGTCACGAGCGGGAATGGTCAAGGACCGCCCGACCCTACTCGTTCCTCGCTGAGAGTCAACAGGTAGGTCAGGTCACTAGACTGCCCAACCTACCTTGCGATGAATTCACGACTAGAAAAGGTCAAGGATCGCTCAGCCTCCTAGGTGACCAATGGTCGTGTAGGTCACTTGACTACCTGACCATCATGCCCCCTTAAGCGGTCGAGCTCATCTCCCACCAAAGCCAAGCTCCGTGCTCGCACCTTACGTGGTCGAGTCTATCTCCGGCCAAAGCCAAGCTCTATGCTTGCACCTTACATGGTCGAGCTCATCTCCCACCAAAACCGAGCTTCGCGCTCACACCTGACATGGTCAAGTACATCTCTCGCTAAAAGCTGAACTCCGCACTCACACCTTAGGCAGTCGAACACATTGGATAGTGAGTTGAGATGAGATGAGTTTGGATAAAAGTTAAAAATTGAATAAAATATTGTTAGAATATTATTATTATTTTGAGATTTGAAAAAATTGAATTGTTTATTATATTTTGTGTGGGGATTTGAGAAAGTTGTAATAATTGGATGAGATGAGATGAGTTGAGATCAACTCAGAATCCAAATGGGGCCTAGTCAACATATCTGCAGGACTCTTCTTTCCACAAATCTTCTCAAGTATCAATTTTTCATTGTCACGAAGAGTTCAAATAAAATGATATCTAATTTGAATATGTTTGGTCTTTGAATGAAATACTGGATTCTTGACATGGAATATGACACTCTAATGGTCACTATAGAGAGTACACTTCTTATTCTTCTTACCCAACTCATCCAAGAAACTCTATAACCAAATCATTACCTTTAAAGCTTCAGACACAACAACATACATGACTTCTGTGGTAGAGAAAGCAACAGTCTTTTGCAAGTCTGAAGTCGACGACACAGCAGTACCAACTAGAGTGTATGCAAAACATGTAGTACTCTTCCAATTAGTATCACCAACTAAATCAGCATCACATAACTTTGCAGTTTCAGACCAACTACAATAAGGCAAACACACATATTTGAAGAGCGCCTTACGAACATTGGCATTGGCTTCATCAAAATGTGAAAGTTTGAACTTTGAGCTACAGTGATTTAAAGTACATCTTCAAATTTGATGATGTACTGTTCATAATCAAAAGTAATATTTTATTACAAAAACTAAAACCAACTTATTTCCTGCGTAAACGGTGTAAAGTAATATAATAGTTTGTTCTTTAAATAATAACCCAATTAAATTCGTATAGGGTTAATACTATAGGGTTATAGCTATAATATAATATAATTTGTTATAATAATATAATATAATATAATTTGTTATAATAATATAATATAATATTATTAGCTAAAAACTCCGATGCTCCCATGTAATTCCATTCCAGCAAAAAGGTTGCTGATACTATTTGGGATGCTTTCCGTTTAATCTTTGATTATTAATCGTTGGGCTTTCTTTGGATAGTTTAATTGTAAAATATGAAAAAAATTAAAAATATTATTATGAAGAAAATAATATTATATTATTATTTTGATGAATCAAATGACTAATCCAATGTGGGGTTATGGATAGGGAGGTTTTGGAATTATGGAAAACATGTACTTTTCATCAAATTTTGAAGATGGCTTTGATGAAGCCAATACCAATGCTCTGTACCTCATAATCCACTTTATTGTCGCCCCAATGCTACTTTCCTAGAGACAAAACACACCTATATTTTTTGAAAATTCACTCAACTCTTTCTTCTGCAAAATCGACAGTGTCTAAAGTTGCATATGCTCAATTGATGAGTAGTGCATAGATTTTGGAGTATGGGACATGTGGGGCCTAAACAATATCCTTTATACAGATAATATAATAACATATAATTATATTTTGGGAATGAGAATCGGACTAAAAGGAGGGGTGCCAATTCGTGTTCATGGATTGTGTTTGTGTCATGTAAAAGTCATGGATATTTGACTATATAGGTAAACCCGATTCTGACTTGTTAAGTTAAACGAGTCAGACCTTCAAACTTAACACGACCCCTTTAAATAATGGGTCATATTGTGTCACCCTTTTTGACCCGTTCAACACTGTAAGGGGATTTTCCTGTCGGGCAAGGCCCACTGGACTTCAGCCCTAAAAAAACCCGGCCCATGGATGTCCCTACCCGCATAGGGAATAAGGGGGTCTATCAAGGAGAGGCACCAAATGGACGACAAGACTGATCAGTCTGACATTCCACGGCCAACTTCAGAGCTCAGGGACCTACACAGAGCGCGACAAAAAATGCAGAGAGCCCTTGATCTGTTGGTGTCAGATCATCTATGGCACATATGGCTTGAACATGGTCATGAAACCACGCCGCATTAATGGCAATACTGCTAAAGTTACACGCCAGATTTATGAAATCGATGCAGAGCCATGCGGTATTAAAGGAGGTCTAACAGCAAACGCAGGACAGAAGGCACATACTTTGTGGAGGAAAATATTATTTTATGCCTTTCCCAGACCACAGTATAAATAGCCAATTCTAGGTACCGAAACGCTCTCTAATCCCTAGGCTCTTTACTTATTGACAAATTTCTAAGAATATTTACTAACTTTTGCATTGGAGGTTACCCAGCCCCTAGGCCTTCTTCTCAAAGTCGCAGTCTTCTCTATCTTTAACTAGCTCGTTTTCGAAGACCTGAGTTGTCGGAGTTTGGCCCAAAGGTATGCGAAACACTAAATTAACAATGGCGCCGTCTGTGGGATTGTTATAGATCTTTTGTGTCTTTCGCGCACCCAAGACAACTCATTCCAGGCAACTTAGAGATTCGTTGAAACTTCTCAAGACATGGAAATAGACAGGCAAAGAAACATGCACGTAGGAATGGGAAGGTCGCGATGGGAAGAGACCATGCATATGTGGATAGAGCAGTGCATACAACAGAGGATACCAACGCTTTGTTGCCAGCCCCAGATCACGCGACGGTTATAAGCGAAGTTCGAGATGAGCAGGGGCTCTGGAAGGCCAAGCCAATCGGACCACTGGAGCTTGTTACCCTCCACCCAGATCGACTATAAGCTACAGTGCCGATTAGAATGATGTTCAAAGCTCGAGACACCATGTAGCAACTCCCCGCTGAACATCTGGATGTGTTCGCATGGAACCATGGGGACATGCTCGGGATAGCGCCTGAAATCATACAACACGGCTTAAGTGTGGATCCAATAGCCGAAGGCTTATGGCGGAAGCGGCGAAGCATCAGTGCAAAGAAGAATGCTGCCATAGCCGAGGAGGTAGACCGACTGCTGGGTGGGGGGTTCATCTGAGAAGCTCACTACCCAGTGTGGTTGTCTAATGTAGTGCTTGTGAAGAAGCCAAGCGGCAAATGGAGATTGTGCATCAACTTCACTTACCTCAACAAACTTGTCCAAATGACAGCTTTCCGCTTCCTCGCATCAACCTCATTGTCGACTCGAGGCGAGTCATCATTTGGCTTCATGGATGCCTACTCTGGGTATAACCAGATCCGTATGAAACCCAAAGACGAGGTGAAAACTTTGTTCATCACAAACCGAGGCTTGTACTTGTACATGGCGATGCCCTTTGTATCAAGAATGCGGGGGCCACTTACCAGCGATTGGTCAACCGTACTTTTAAAGACTAGATAGGAAGAAATATGGAGGTCTACGCAGATGACTTATTGGTCAAAAGTAGGACCTTAGAACAATACTTGAACGACTTAAGATAAGCTTTTGCGATACTGCGACAGTACTAAATGAAGCTAAACTCGGCCAAGTGCGCCTTCGGTTTAGGGTCGGGAAATGTTTTGGGATTTATGGTATGCGAATGAGGTATTGAAGTCAATCCCGAGAAGGTGGAAGCCATCCTCAGCATGGCATCACAGCAAAATATAAATAAAGTGCAAAGGCTGGCTGGGCGACTAGCCGCCCTTAACAAATTCGTCTCAAGATCAATCGACAAATGCCTACTGTTCTTCAAGGTCTTGCAGAAAGCGAAGACATGGGACGACTAGTGTGACTTGGCATTCGAAGCCCTTAAGAGAGCCCGCTGCTCCTTAGCCAACCTTGGTGCTGAGAAACATTGACCCTGTACTTGGCCATGTCCCCAAGGCGGCTTCTTCAGCATTGGTGCGTGAGGAAGAGGGGATCCAAAGGCCGGTTTACTACATCAGCCGAGCATATCAAGGAGCTGAAGCCCTATACCCCCGTATAGAGTAGTTAGCTTTTGCATTAGTAGTAACCACACGAAAGCTGTACCCATACTTTCAGGCTCACCCGATACGAGTCCTCACAGAAACTTCTCTAAAGAAGGTATTGCAATGAGCAGATGCCTCAGGATGCCTTTTGAATTGGGCAGTGGAGCTAAGTGAGTTCGATATTGATTACGTGCCTTGAAACACCATAAAGGGGCAGGTGTTAACAGATTTTGTTGTCGAGTTCACTGGTTTCCGGCAGAGGGCGATCCTGCGCGTCCTGTAAAGCCATGTAAAGTATTTGTTGACGGCTCATCTGGCCTGACTGGAGGGGGAGTGGGAATGCACATCTTGGCACTTGAAGGAGAGGAGCACAACTGCGCCATTAAGTTGGAGTTCAGATAAACAAATAATGAAGCAGAGTATGAAGCGTTGCTTTCAGGATTACAGATAGCCAGAGCTCTAGGAGCAATTGAAATTGAAGTTTGAGCCGATTCTCAAGTGGTAGTAAATCAAGTGCGAGGTAATTTGTTGTAAAGAGCGAAAAGTTAAGAAGGTATCTAGCTTTGGTAGAGGCTGAATGCCCCACTTCAAATACTTCCAAATTCAGCAAGTGCTGAGGACGAAAAATCAAAAAGTGGACAAGTTGGCACAGGGATTGTCTGGGAAGGAGAACTCCCCTTGCCTGAAAATACGGTGATCAGAATAGTGGAAGTACCCGCTGTCGGAATAGAGGTAATGGAACTATGGTCTGGGGCCCCAAATTGAGCAAGGGGCATGATTAGGTACTTGGAAACCAACGAGGTACCTGAGGACTGGCAAGAGGCAATAAAAATCAAGACTAGAGCAGCACACTACATAATGATCGAGGGAGTCCTATACCGACGGGGTCACTCGGCCCCTCTCTTAAGGTGCATCTCCTTAGAAAATGTACAATACGTGTTAGCAAAAATACACAGAGGAGTTTGCGGAAACCATTCGGGAGGATAGGTTATTACTGGCCTCGAGCCCTGTGAGAAGCCAAGGATTATGCATGGAAGTTTTGGAAGTGCTAGGACTATGCTAGAATTCCCCATTGCCCACCAGTAAGGTTGACGTCGATCACATCGCCTTGGCTGTTTGCCCAGTGGGGAGTCGATTTGGTTGGCCCACTTCCCCCGAGCAAATGAGGAGTCAAGTTCGTGGTAGTAGTTGTGGACTACTTCACCAAATGGGTCGAAGCTGAGGCCTTAGCTACTATCACTGCAGGCAATATCACGTTATTCCTATGGAGGTCAATGGTATGCAGGTTTGGCATCCCACACACCATCATCTCAGACAACTGAAGATAGTTCGATTCTGAACACTACTGAAATTGGTGCCAAGAATTGGGGGTTGTGTTTTGATACTGAAAAAGCTGAGACTTACCCATTGAATTGGGGCACCCTTAGTGTAATAGGCAAGTTGAGGCAACCAACAAGACGCTGATGGGATTGCTCAAAAAGTGACTCAATGACAGATAGGGAGCGTGGGTAGAAGAGCTCCCCATCGAAAGGGTGAAGGGAGTTTTCCCGGTCATAATGAAAACACCGACTGGGGAACTCCCTTCACCCTCACATATGGTCACGAGGCAATGCCACTAATAGAGATTGGACTCCCGACAAACAAAGTTCAGCACTTCGAGCAAGAATCCAATAGCAATAGGCTAGAAGAACAACTAGACCAATTAGAAGAAGTTCGACTGGAAGCTGAGATAAAGACTACGACCAACAAGAGAAGGGCCGAGAGGTGCTTTAATAAGCGTGTACGGCCGAGGACATTCAAAGTTGAGGATCTAGTAGTCAAGAAAACGGGAACTACAACGCGAGACGAAGGAAATCTAAGCTCCTGGTGGGAGGGCCCCTACGTAGTCATTGCCACAAATCGACCGGGCTCCTATCACCTCAAAGACTCCCAAGGAAAAGAACTGCCACACCTGTGGAACACCGAGCATATGTGGAAATATTACTGCTAAGTCGGTTTCTTGTCATAACTTTAATATGTCCCTATGCACCTGCTACAGGCCTTAATAAAAATATTTTTGTCGTGTTTGAATGACTAATTTCAGGAACATTACATAACTTGCCAAGTGAATTCTCTCCCGAACAAGTCGGTCTACCCCATCAGCAAAGTCAACTTTGCTAAATGAAAACTACAACAACTTACTTCCCTGCGAGATAAAAGGGAAAGGTAGGCCTAAAGGGTTTCTTTATCCCTCTCACAGAGGAGTAAGGGTTGGTCCTCAGCCATCAGAAGACAAAGGCGTACATTCCTCGTAAGCGTCAACAGGCAGGAACAGGTCTAATAATAAACTGCCCAACAGACTTACCTCTCTGTGAGATACCATAAGGAGAGTGGGATTAGCTTCATGGCTACCCGAATAACCTACCCTGACCCTCGCAACGACAAAGTGTGGGATCAGTACCAGCCTGACCCAAATGTACCCTTTCCTATGATGTTAATGGGCGGGAGAAGGTCCAGAACAAACAGCCCAAACAATTTACCTCCTTATGAAGGATGATAGAAGAGTAGGCGGCTCGACCTCTTTGTTTGGGAGAGCGGGACCAGCTCCGAGGTAGCTTGAATAATTTACCTGGACCCCCATCATGGTGAAGGAATGGATTAGCCACGTCGCAGTCCGAACTACCTCCTTGTAGGGCAATAGAAGGAAATGTAGGTCTAAAGGTTGCCTTATCCTTTCCATGGTGGAGTGTGGGTTAGTCCTCAACTACCCAAAAGAAAAACCTTTTACCTTCTTCCTAAGTGTCAACGGGCGAGAGTGGGTCCAGTAACTGATTGTCTGAACGACTTACCTCCCAACGGGTACCATAGGGAAAGGTAGAGCGGGATCAGCTTCACGGCTACCCGAATAACCTACCTCGTCCCCCGCAACGATGAAGTGTGGGATCAGTGCCAGCCTGACCCAAAATTACCCTTTTCCCATGATGTCAAAGGGTGGGAGCGAGTTCAGTAGCAAACTGCCTGAACGGCTTACCTCCCTAGAGATATCATAGGGAAAGGTGGGTCTAAAGGTCGCCTTATCCCCCCCGCAACGGAGAGTGGATCCAGCCCCAAGGCTACATGAATATTTACCCCAACCCCTGCCGTAGCGAAGGAGTGGACCGATTATGTCGCTGTCCGAATTACCTCCTCGGGGATGAAAGAGGCAGTTTGGCATAAGTCATTCCGACCTTTCCCCAGCGGGTCTCGGGACAAGTCCACGGATTTCCCGAATAAGGAAGCAAGAAAAGAGGACATCATCATCACAAATGAAGTTGACACAGGACGGGAACCATCAGCGAGTACCATCCAGCATAAGCCGGGGAGCCCAGGTTTGCAACACTAATTCCTATAACAAGAAGCTGGGCATAAGGCCAGCATGGGCTCCCAACGACCACATGAAGAACAAGAATCTGACAAGGAAAATGCAGAAAGCTCCCGCGCCACAAACAAGGCTGACATAAAGAATAAAAGCCAAAAAACCACCAATAGGCAGGGTAGTCAATTGTGACCGGGCGCTGGCGGGGTGGATTGTGAGAAACGCCACATGAAGAACCCTCACAACCAAGTTCTACCTAGGCCGCCCCTTTTTTTTAAAAAAGAAAAAAAGAAAAAGAAAAGAGAGAGAGGAAGAAGAAAGGTATACATCAGGAAGAATGCGGAAACGATATAGCAGGGAATAATCAACGAAGGATAATTTTATTGATTATTGAGGACTACAAGGAGCAAATTACATCCTAAAGCCACATAAAGCTGCAGGACTACAAGAAACAAGTTACATCATAAAGCCAAATAAAGCTGCAAGACTACAAGGAACAAATTACATCAAAAAGCCCATATCTTCAACAAAATAAGTTTTAGTGCCCGACTGTGGACCTAGACGGTAAAACGGCCAAGTATCAACCTAGAAAGACCACAGGACCTCACTGTTCTAGGACCGACGTGAAACAAGATAACCCAAAAATCTCCAACAACAACGAAGATACCGCCAAGGGTCGAAACATCTCAGAGTTCGTTTCTATGTTAAGAAACGCTTACTGGACGAAAGTCATTCACCACTGCAACCAAGCTCAACTGAATCACTCTTACATGCAAGCAGTGGGTATAGATCTCCATCATTATGACGTGTCAATAACGCCTGAGGTTACCAAGGATGTAATGAGGCAACTAATTGAGTCGTACAGTGATTGTGTCATACAGGAAGCCCCCAAGATAGCCCACCAGCTGTAGAGAATGGCTTTGAAGTCGAGCCCCATAAGCAAATGGGCAAGAACGAGTGAGGCACAATAAGCAAAATGGTAAGAACGAGAACAAGGGGTCTAGGACCCCGACAATAGAGGACTGGCAAGGAGGTCTGCCCAGAAAATTCACCCTCAACAAGCAGGATCATTCCCCGCAAGACCATTACCAAGGCTGCTTGGAATCAGACTCTTCCCGAGAATGTCACTCCATCGCAGAGACTCCTCGTGCGGGAGAAAATCCCCCACGCTTATAGCCCGATGGTCAGACTGGGGATTCTAAAGAATGTAAGTCTTCATTCACTTCAAATCTACTATATAGCCAAATTTCCACTCATCGTCGTGGACCCCACGGACGTAAGATAGCTCATTCTGCAAGCTTCGGAGGATAACTTTGTGGCCTTCGAGAACCAACTTATTCACTTCCAAGGCAGCCTCCGCATCTTTCCTTCGCTGCCTTTCCTCCTCCAGGGTCTTCCTCCTCCTCGTCGCTCGTTAAGATTGAACTTGGGGCTTGAGCCATTTGATTATCGACCGCATGTGTCCCGCTAGCGGTGTAGTTCACGGATATCAGCCTGCGACCGCTCAAGCTCCGATTGGCATTGGTCAAGGGATTGTTGCAATGTGTCCCTCGCCTCGCAAGCAAGTGAGACCTCAATGTGGAGCTCACCAACCTCCCCCTTGGACTTAATCAGGTCAGGTAGGGTTTCCTCGGCCGCCACTTTCTGCTTCCGCTTGAAGGCCACGTAGTCCAAGGCTACCTCAACCATCAAACAAAGGTCCCGGTACTTATTCCTCAATTTCGCTTGGCTGTCCACAATGAAGGCCTCCAGACTTTCCAACCCCTACCACAAAAAGGCAAGTCAAGGTGAAACAAAAAAAAAAAAAAAAAGGAGAAAGAAGAAATTTAAGGAACTGGTAAGCAAAGTTTTACCCCTGCAAATAGCCTTTGGAGTCTCCCTTCCATCTTGTGGAGACGGTCGGCGCGACCACCCAATGCGGTCTTTCGAAGGTCCGCCGAAACTTCTACAATGACTTCCACGCCCACTCCATCATTAGGCACACCAGGTGTCGTGACTCCCTCACCCAGAAGGTCAGCCTCCACCATCTCAGCACTACCCAGGAGAATAGCTTTAGTCACAGGGGCAGCGTCGACTGCAACTCTTTGAGCTGGAGCACAGTGCGAGGAGGGCTTGCTATTGGCATTGCCTTTTCAGGCACTCTTGTGGGTGCCAAGATCGAAAGCATAAGGACAAATGGCCCCCTACCCTCAATTTTCGGGCTAAGGGAACGACTACAAGCAAATGGCACAACCAGGTTCTTTTGAATACCCGCATTACAGCGCAGGTTAGCGGGAGGAGTCAAATAACGACGAAGACTTCCCTCCATCTACAAAACCTTCGAAGAAACGTCCCCTGGATGGGCCCTCACCTAGGCTCGAACAATCCTGAGCCTTAACTTCTCATTAGGGGTCGGTTCAGGGCGGATGGTCGAGTCGCCATCTACAACACCCTAGTTGGCGCATACATAAAACAGGCACTTAAAGGTTTGCCCGATTGGATACTTCCACCTGTCGCCCGATAAAAAGAAGAATCTACAGGCGTTTCCCCTCACGATCGTATGTCGTCCCTTTACCCGGGCTAGTTCCTGAACCGGCTGGAAGTTATAGATGTGCCTGCCTTTCTGCACTAGCTTATGAGTGATGAAGAACTCACAGGCCATGAGGTCAGGGAAATCTGATCTGGCCTCTTCCAAAGCATGGTGCCAGATGACACAGCACGAGACCAAAATCCTCCATGCGAGGGGAGGGAGCTGAGCGGGCACCAAATCAAAGAAACTCAGCACTTCACTCACTAGTCGGCAAAATGGAAACCTAAGGCCACAGGAGAACATGGTGGGGCGCATCACCACTTTTGTACCGTAGCCCTTAGAATCCACTGCTCCATTGGTGGGGGAAGGCTCTACGAGCTCCACCTTTGAGAGGATCCTATAATTCACCCTCAACTCCTCCAATTTGGAGTAGGTAACCATTGGCTATCATTAGTATCCAGCGAAGGCGTCTATGAGGGAGCCGCCACAACCGGCAGCAGTATGAACAACGCTTGAGAACCCCGCTCGTTCAACAGAATGCAAGAATTTATTCGGAGCCATAAAGGACAGAAGGAAATGATAAGGAACTTTGGAAGTGAACCAAAGAAAAGAAACTACAAACTCAAGGAGCAAAAATCACGGAATGGCAAGAGAAAGGCAGAATGAGTATAATGAGTTTCTTAGCGTGAAAGGGAGTCCTTATATAGGCAAGGTTGACATTTGCCCTCCCGAGGTGTCATAACTCCTTGTATCTCCATGTGTCCGCCTTAAGTACTAGAATCCCTCGATTAACGCAACCTCTACAGAGTATATCTGTTGATATGATGTGCGAAATTAATGGCTACATAAAGCGAGGTCAGGAAACATAAATTGAAGGGCACCATTTAGTACAGAGGCGTAACTGACAACGTGTTGCCATGTATGCGAAATGCCTGTGGTCGCTCAACGTCCGGCAAGGAGGGTCGGGAAGTTGGCAAAATAGAAGGTCAAAAGAATAAAAAAGAATTCCCCCCAGACTCTTTTTGGAGGAATTGGCGAGATAACTGTAAAGGGATTTTCCTGCCGGGCAAGACCCATTGGACTTCTACCCTAAAAAAACCCGACCCAAGGGTGTCCCTACCCGCATAGGGAATAGTGTAACGCCCCAAACCCAGCTGGCCTGGAGAATTACTACCTATCACTTAAGAACATGTTTTCCAACACAACTAAAATAAAACTCCAAAACTTTATTAGCAAAACTCAATCTCAAGTACTCTAAATAACCACATTGAAACTCTACAAAGTTATTACTGCAGCAAAATAAGCTAAGGAGTCCAAAATCTCCCGGTAGTCATAACAAACCAAACTAATAACTTCAAAAGTCTTACTAAACCCAAGCCCAAGATATAATTAAATCTAAAAGACATAAGACATCAGAATTCCTTCTTCTAACATCCTCTCTCAGCTTAATCATGCTCACCAATCTAATCCAGGTCCTCAATTGGACTCTCCACATCATTTGAAAAATATTATGAAGATAGGGGGTGAGTTATCAACAACTCAGTAAGCATAAATCATATGCTAGCGTGTAAACATGAGCATTTACAAAGTAGAGCATGCAGAACAAAATATTTTCCAGAGTTATCATGCAGAACAGAACATATTTTCAAAAGTAACAGAGCGATGGTTTTAAGACAAGTAAAACTCATAGTGCTTTGGCATAACATAAACTGAGTATCATCATCAGATCAAAACAGAGCATCAAACAGAGCAGAGACCATGTTTCACCCCCGTGGTAGGGTTGTGCTAACCCCGGTGGCCAAACCAGGCAGAGACAGAGGTGAAATCTTTCCTTTATTCTTCTCGGAGCCCCGAGTGTGTACACAGGAAAGACCACAATAAAACCACTTTGTTTCCAAAGTGGGTGCACTCAGAGACAGAGAAGTTGGTACCAACCCAAACAGAGCAGAGCATAACAGAGCAGAGCAGAGCAAAGCAGAGACAGAGTCAGATACGAAAACCAGTACACCATGCCAAAGGTTTTCAGATGTTATAACAAAATAATACAGAGTACCAAAACAGAATCAGACAGTTACACACGCTGAACACAAAAGCCAGAACATCTTTCTAAATAAATGCACAACTTTTCATATCCTCAATATCGCTCTTTTTCCAGATTTCAGAAACCACATGACAGAATTTAGCTCATGTCTACACAATGCATGTCAGAACATATTTTTCTCTTTTTCGTACAGATTTCATGAGTATGCAAATAAACGACCGAGGTTGGTTTTGTTTTTCCAAAGTTCTCATTTCACCACAAAAATCTGCAAAGTTTTCAGAAAATCAACCTCTGTCTCAAATAATTCGTGTAAGGCCTAGCATAGGAACCCCGCTTACCTGACTCCTGCAGCGCATTATCTATGACTTGGATACGGTCTCTATCCGTCTCGTCACCTATTCATAAAAATAATATAAACTAAATATTAAATTTCAACAACACAAAATTGGTCTTAGCCAACTCTAGACCCAAACTCTAGATCATAATTCAGCAAGTTTAATCAAACTTCAACAGCCAAAAAAAACAATCCGGACAACCCTCACTTCGACCCAAAATATTCTATACCAATCTCAGTATTGTCCAATACAAGAATCAAGACCAATGCCAATTCAAATTCCAATAACTCACACTTATTCCAACAGTTCGCAGTCCCAAACAATTACTAACAATTTAACCAACACTAAACAAAGCACACTTCTTCCCATTCACAACTCCATAACAGAAAAAATATAAACTAATACCTCCAAAAATTAAACTGCACTCAACAAAGAAAATTAATTCCCCTCTAAATATTCTCTCAACCATCAATCCAACCGACCCCCCCTTACTCCACGGACTCAGTCCGGCACAACCAACAAATTCACAGTAAATATGAATTAGTGCGGAAATACATTTAAATCTCAAAAGTTCTTTGAGAAAAATACTTACAATGCTATAATATAATTTTTGAAAGATCACGAAGGTGCTAGAAGCGGCAATGCAGCAACAAAATAGTGCCAAATGCACTGTGGCCGTGGGTCTCAAAAACCCACTTTTGAATGGGTGCAAACGAAGACCCGAGATTGATAGGGTAAGGCTTAGGGATGTCGGTGAAACTAATGGTGGTGGTGGTTGGCCGTGGGTGGCGGCGCAAGGGGTGGTTTTAAGGCCAAATAGTCAAAATCAGAGATGGACTTGGTGTGGCTTCACCGGTGACGGATCGGAGCTGGAGTTGGGTCCATTGGGTTGCCAAGAGGTCGGGGATGAAGTGGTAGGAAGATGGTGGCCAAAGGCGGTGCGACGGCGGCGCAACGGTGGAAAGAGTGCCGCGGCTTCGTGGGTCTCGAGGGGGCTAACGGCGGCACGAACGGAGGTGAGATTGGTGGGGTAAGACGGCCGGCGGCAGGGGAATGCAAGGGGCCGGGCGGTGTCGACCACCGCCGACGGACGGCGGCGCTGGGAGGGGACGAAAGAATCGGGCGGAGGAGAAGAGAGAGAGAGATCGCGCGGGAGAGAAAGAAACCAAAGGAAAATAAGGAGAAAAAGAAAAAAAAAAGAGGAAAAGAAAAGGAGAGGAAAGAAAAAGAGGGGAAAAGAAATGAGGTCCAATCCTCATAACTTGGGTCACAAATATGATCCAACGGAAACGATTTTAAAACCACAAGTCAAATAAAATAATTTAAACGTAATGGTAAAGTCAAATTGAAATAATTAAATCCCACAGTAATTAATTTAATTTGAGAAGAAATTTAAACGCATAAAAATAATTAATTTAGATAAAGCACTTCAAAAATAATTTTCGTAAACTAAAAATCATAAAAATAACACAACTAAAAAATCCAACAATTTTAGAACAAGAGAATAAATTTTAAATTAATAACAAAAATCTTTCAATTAAAAATACACTAAAATACGGGGTGTTACAAATAGGGGGTCTACTGTTAAAAATACACTAAAAATGCGAAGAGCCCTTGATCTATTGGTGCCAAATCATCTACAACACATATGGCTTGGACAAGGTCAGGAAACTACGCCGCATTAATGGCATTACTGCTAAAGGTACACACCACATCTATGAAACCGACGCATTAATGGCATTACTGCTAAAGTTACACGCCACATTTATGAAATCGACGTAGAGCCATGCCGCATTAAAGGAGGTTTGATAGAAGACGCAAGAGAAAAGGCATAGAGTTTGTGGAGAAAAATATTATTTTACGCCTTCCCCATACCACAATATAAATAGCCAATTCCAGGTACTGAAAAGCTCTCTGATCCCTAGACTCCTTACTTATTTACAAACTTCTAAGAATATTTACTTTGGCATCAGAGGTTACCCAGCCCCTAGGCCACCCTCTTAAAGCCACAATCTTCTCTATCTTTAGCAGACCCGTTTTTGAACATTTGAGTTGTCGGAGCTTGGCTCAAAGGTGTACGAAACATGACATTAACAAACACGATATGACTTATTTCAATCTGTTTCATGTAAATAGATTGAACTAACCTGCGTAACTCATTTAACCTGATTAAAATAATTTTATATTAATATTAAAATCGATATTTATTAATACCCACAATATCTCAAAAAATAATAAGATTACCTGCTAACAAAATATCTTAAAGTTTTTTAAAATTGTAATCTATAATAAAATCCATATGACAAAGCCGAATGTTATCATATATTACCACTTCCATCTAAAAAGCTAAAAAGTAAGTATCGTAGAATCGAAAAAGATGGAAAATTCAAACAAGTGGACGCAGGTACACGTAGGCAGGTGTTTTCTTTGTCATTGGGAACTCCTTCGCATCGAGAAGCAAAGTGTAAGCTTGTTCGTTTGACCGTTGAAACCGGTACGGATCATCGATGACATCTTTCCCAGTACAATAGTGTCAGAACCTGTCATATTCCATACAACCTAATGATTCCCACAGACACTTATCAAATTCGAGAGGATTATCAATTTAGCTAACTATCATAACCATGGAGAGGATTACTATATTTTTGGTTCAAGGTCAATTTAGATCATAAATTCATCTTAACTTATCTTATCTAATTATTATAATTTTTTTAAATTTCTATAAAAAAATATAATAAATAATTTATATTTCTTAAATACTAAAATAATAATAATATTAAAAAATAATATTATAACAATATTTTATTCATCTTTCATCTCAACTCAACTCAACTCAATTCAACATCCAAACGCAGCTTAAATCTCACTTTTTTTTAATTTATTTAAAATCAAATCCATATTGTATTCATCATTTTCTTCGTAATAATTAAAATTAAAATTTTTTATTTATCTGTTAATCTGTTTTGTAACGTATATATCAGGTTCATCAAATTAGTTTCATTTTCATTTTTATTATTTTAAAACACAACTATGCATTAAAATACATCCAATAAAACATAAAGAAGAAAATAATATAAACAAAGATATGACCAAAGTATTGTTCATAGACAAATTTGTTGAAACATTTTAGTGCATAACTAAAGTTAGATTATTATGGCTAATCCATTGCAGAGATTTTCATGTATTTTTAGCCAAATTTTAAATAGCATTTGACATATGGCTAAACCAATGCCAAAACTCTTAAATGTATGACAGATCATAATGATAAACTTGATATTTAGTGATGTTAAACATTTCAGTTTAAACAAAACAAAATAAGTCCAGTTAAAAGTTTCTTTAAAATCACCATTTGACCTAAAAGGTTAAGCTGATAGGAAGAGTTCGATTTTATTTTATATCTTAACACTCCCCTCATATATGTGCCAAACTCCCCTGACTCACTTTACCTTGTGGGTGTTCCTTGTTAAGCCCATTCATGCCTGTTGTCAGGGGATAAAATGTTCCCCATATTTTCCGCCCACCTACCTACTCAGGTTCCCGATGGTAGGGTATCATTAAGGAGGTGTTAGGGAGGCGAGTCTCATCTGCCCTTACCGTTTGCTTTCCCCACATGTAGGTTGCTTCATGAAAAGGTTCTGCTCAAGGGCTGAGTACTTTATAGAGGCTCACTCACTCTTCTTAGAGAATGGTAGTTGGGCTTGGCTGGGATTGGCCGGGCTTTCCTACTTACTTCCCCTGTGGTTTCTCGTGCACTTGTTATATGGGTCGATGGGAAGGAAAACCCCTTTACAGTTACCCCACCAATTTTTATCGGACTTATCCGAAGAGTGCCCTATCGGGAGTGAGGATCTCTTTGACCACGTTTCCATCCCGAATTCTCCTGAAGTTGAGGTTGTCTCGATCAAGCCCAGCTTGGAGGGCGAGGGAGGTGATGACATAGTGTCTGGGAGAGAGATAACGAAGGTCATGTCTTGGGCCAAGAGGGGTCTGGCAGATGCACCTGAGACTGAGGTAGCAACAGTGTTAGTGGAGGTCAGCGAAGCTTCGGTTGTTGCGGCCAATGTCGGGGCTCCACTGCCTTCCATTTACACCACCTAGGCCTCGACTTCGGTGGAAGCTGGGGCTGTGGTCAAAGTTGGTGAAGGTGGTAAGGCCTCGGCCACTTCGATGAATGCTAGTTTTTTTTTTTTTTTGCCTTCACTGACACCATCTCTGCCTTGGTGTTAACTAGGGGCTGGTTCTGAGGCGGGGACAAGAGTGGTGAGGGAGACTGAGCAAGTCGCCCTCAGCCTTGGTACGGATGCTTTAGCTACTAGCAAGGCTCTAGCAGTTTCCACAGGCTCTAAGGTCGGAGAGATTCATAAACGTGCTGTGGAAGGCAAAGATGAAGACAAAGGGCGAGGAGGTGCATCCTCGACAAAGTTCATGGAGGGTGCTAGCACATTCGGGGGTGATGCCATTATGCTCGAGAACCCTTTTGAGGAGAGGGGGGATGTTGCCCCAAGGTCGGCTGTAGGAGGGAGCCATCTTGACCATGTCCAGGAAATGGCTAGGAGGCTTAGGGAGTTCTCCTCCAAGGTCAGCTATCGACTCATCATATTTCCCTTTACGCTTTTTTAGTGCATTTTCCTTTGTCACTAACTTGAAATTTTAGTGGCAGGGCGTAGAGCAGTTGGCGACGTTCATTGTTGATGATCAGGAGGGACTAGAAGGCAAGAACTGGGCACTTTGATATTTGGCACCGTTGACCTAGCGTTGTGCCAAATAAGAGAGGGAAAGAGAAGAGGAGTATGAGGAAACCCTCATCAAGGTGTATTTTAGTCGGCGGCGAAGGGAGAACAGGATACTCCAGCTTTATCAACACAAGGCCCAACTTAAGTCCGACTTGGCGAGGTCCTGAGGGGAGGTTGGCTCGCACAGTCTTGAAGCGGCTCTTACTGATGAGGCGCGGCACAACCTTCAGGAGTCGCTCGATTGCTAGGAGAAGGAGTTGGAGCGGCTGCATGCTGACAACTCAAAGTTGCTCACACAACATGACTCCGACTCCCGATCATACAAGTGGTTGGAAGGGAGGTTCGAGGAGGCCTCCAAGTCTCTGCAGGAAAAAAAGAATTCTCTCAATGTCAAAAATAAGAGAGTGAAGAGCTTAGAGTTCGAGAAAGTTGAGGCCGATCGTGTGATAGCCGCCTATGAGGCCACCATCTTGGTCTTCTGCTCTCGCCTTGACCGTGCCAAAATAGCCCTTCCTTGGCTGTGTGAGGAGTTTTCACACGTCCGTTTGGTCCGTGACGACGCCTGGAATTACGGCTACTTGGAGGGTTTGGAGAGAATGAGGGATCACGTGCTCCTGACTCCCCGGAGTAATTTGAGGGCACTAAAAGTGCAAGACCTCCCTATGGACCAAACGACATTGAACCTAGGTGCCTCAATAGGGAAAGAGCTGATCCCGAGCTCACTCTCAAACAACCCCACCAATGCCAACCCCACTAGTTGAATATTTTTCCCCATGTATTGATGTATTTTTGTTTTCTTCGCTTGTATTTTGTAATAATGTTAATGGAATTCCTCGTACATATTTCTCTCCTATTCTTGGGTTCTTTTTCATCTTCGCTTTTAGCTTTTCTTTGACGTGCTTTAGAGAGTGTATCGGGTGAGGGGCGATATCATTCATATCATGAACAATCCATAAGTAGAACTTATTCTTTATTGTAATCATATAATCCCGATCTGCTACTATTGGCTTGGGGGAGGGGGGGTGGAGCTCTTTGGGAGTTAAGCCAGGTTGTGAAGAGACTGAGTCTATACTCCACGGGGAGAGAGGCTATAATACATAGGCTAAACCCTCATCTTTGGTTTCCCCAAGGGGGAATGTGTCATCACATAGTCGAGGAGTGGTCTTGCCCTTTGTCGTGAAGCGAGTAAGGGACGTCTAATATACAGCTGGAAAAAATAAACAAGTTAATATAACTCATTTTCGATCTACGAGTGCGAAATTTGCAAACCTGGGCAGTTTTGCTGGAGATGTGAGGCGTTAGTCACTTGGCATTCCGTTTGGTGGAGAAGGAGCACAACGAGGAGTCCGAGGCGTTGCTCGTTTGGCACTCTGTTTTTGGAAATAGCATCCCAGAGGTCATGTCGGGGAGTCCAAAGACTAAACCTGCTTTCCGCTGAGGCAGGGGTAGGGATACCTCAGGCTAAGCTCACCCTTTTGGTCCCCCTAAGGGAGTAATTTTTCAGAAATCTGACAAGCCAGTCCACTCTTCACTGTGAAAGGGGTGGTATAAGTTGTCGGGCAGGCCGGGCAACCGAGGGGTTGGACTTGCTCTCCGTCGGAGGAGGAAAAAAATGGTTTTAAGGCACATCTCACCCTTTAGAGTCCTGCAAGTTGGTAAGTTATCGAGTAGTTTGGGACTAGAACCGCTCCCACCTGTTGATGCTCATGAGGAAGGTAAGTGTCGGATAGACGAGGGTAGGCCCGCTTTCCACCTCAAGAGGGATAAAGCAGCCTTTGGGAGTAACTCATCCCTTTGGTATCTTGTGGGGAGGTAGCGTCGGACAGTTGAGTAGCCGGTCCGCTCTTCATTGTGATGGGGTCGGGGTAAGTTGTCAGGTAGCCAAGAGGCTGGACCCACTCTCCCCGCGAGGGAGGTTGGGCCGTCTGCCCACCTTTCAACCTTCCTAGGGAGGTAACTAGTACAACAGTTAGGGATAGGTCCCGCTCCCGTCTGTTGACATCACAAGGAAGGTAAGTCTTGGGTCAGGCTAGTGCTGATCCCACTTTTTGTCATGGCAGAGGTTGGGGTAAGTTGTCAAGTAGCCGAAAGATTGGACCCGTTCTCCGTTGCGGGAGCGATGGCTGACCTACTCTTCACCTAAAGAGGGATAAAGCAGCATTCAATTGTAACTCATTCCATTGGTACTTCGTGGGGAGGTAAGTAGTTGGGGATGGAGATTGCGTTGATGGAGTAAGGAATTAAGATAGACGAGACCTATTTTGTTCCCAAAAAGTCACACTTTCATTAATAGAGTATAAACCGTTGTCATAGAAATGGAAACTACAAGTCATAAAATTTTCTAGCAATAGAAATGGAAACTACAAGTCACACTTTCATTAATAGAGTATACACCATTGGTACCTCGCGGGGTGGCAGCTCGTTCTCTTGGGAGTCTCGAAGCCAGTAGGAGCCCGAGCGGTTGTTGACAGTGACCACATAGGGGCTTTCCCATTGAGGACCCAATTTTCCTTCGTCTCGGGTAGTTGTTCCCATCTGTTTCAGTACGAGATCCCCGATCTTGAATGCCTTTGATCGTACTCTTTTGTTGAAGCATCATTCTGCTCTCCTTTTGTTGATGGCTATCTTTACTTCTGCTTCAAGCTTGACCTCCTCCAGCAAGTCAAGCTATTCTTCTAATCGTTCGTCGTCGGAGTTGTGCTCGAAGTGTTGCACCCTAAAGGTAAGGATCTTGATCTCGATTGGTGGCATCGTCTCATGACCGTAAGTGAGGGTGAAGAGGGTTTCTCTCGTCAGGGTCCTTATTGTGATCCGGTACACCCATAAAACTCTTTGAAGTTCCTCCACCCAAGTGCCATTTCTGTCGCTACGTTTCTTTTTTAGTATTCTCATCAGTGTCTTGTTGTTCACCTCCACCTGCCCGTTGAACTGAGGATGTCCTGAAGATGGTTAGAGTTAAATTGCCTCCCATTATATAGTATGATGATGCGGGGAATGCCAAATCTGCATATGGTCGTCTTCCACAAAAAAGTGTGTGATATTGCTTGCCGTGATCGTTGCCAACGCCTCAGCCTCTATGCACTTGGTGAAGTATTCCACTGCCACTGCTACTGCTTCAAATCTTACTCCTCTTGATGTTAGCTCTTCCGACGGGCAATGGGGTACTTTGGAGTATTCTTGGCATTTCTTGCAGTTTCTCACATACTCCTTGGCATCCCATAGGGCTCGAGGCCAGTAGTACTCCGCCCTCATCACTTTGCCTGCTAGCATCTTTCCTCTAGAGTTGTCGCTACAGATTCTCTCGTGTACTTCTGCAAGTACGTATTGGGCTTTTTCGAATGAGATGCACCTCAGGAGAGGTGTAGAGTATCCCCTTCGATATAGGACCCCCTTGACTAGAGTGTAATGCGCTGCTTTGTTCCTTATATTTCTGGCTTCGCACTTGTCGTTGGGTACCTCGTTGGCGTCTATGTACTTGATAATACCCAACACCCATTCTGGAACTCCCGGCTTCACTTTTACAACTTCAATTCCCATGGTGGGTATTTCTATAGTCCTGATCACCATTCATTCTGGCAGGGGAGAAGCATTTTGCCAGGACACGGCTCACACCAATTTATTCGCCTTTTGATTCTCGACCCTCGGCACTAAGGTGAAGGCGAGCTGCTCTATGTGTGGATATCTAGCCTCTGCTCCTCGGTAAGCCTGACTGGTATAATACACGAGCTTTTAGACCCCACCTTCATCTCGTACTAAGGCCGAGGAAGCTGCCTGTGGAGTGACTGATAGGTATAAGATCAAAGTTTCTCCACATCTGGGTTAGCTGAGGAGTGGAGGGCTGGTAAGGTATTTCTTGATCAAATTTTCTCCACATCTGGGTTGGCTAAGGAGTGGAGGGCTGGTAAGGTATTTCTTGAGAGCCTCAAATCGCGTAGTTACACTCTTCATCCGATGTCTATGCCTTCCGCAAAACCTTAAAAAATGGAAGGCACTTGTCGGTGGACGTTGATACGAATCTGTTAAGGGCCGTTACTCGTCTGGCTAGTTTCTGCACTTCGTTCATGTTTCGAGGAGGAGCCATGCACAGTATGGTTTCCACTTTCTCCATATTAGCTTATATTCCCTATTCCAACACCGAAGACACACTTCACCGGTTTCAACTTCATGTATTACCTTAATACTGTAAAGGCTTTGCGGAGGTCGTCCAGGTGTTGCTCGGGGGTTTTGCTCTTGACCCGCAAATCGTCCACGTAGACTTCTATGTTTCTACAGATCTAATTTTTGAACATACGGTTAACCAGCCGCTGGTTTGTGGCCATACTCACGGTGGCCCAAATGACATGGCAGAGTAACATTACAATCCCTGATCGGTGATTAAAAAATTATTCTCCTCATCATCCAAGCTCATGCGGATCTAGTTGTACTTGAAGTAGGCATCCATAAAGTTGAGCATGGAATGACCTGCCATGCAGTCGACGATCAGGTTGATCCGGGATAGCAGGAAGTTGTCTCTTGAGCAAGCCTTATTTAAATAGGTGAAGTCAATGCACATTCTCCACTTTCCATTTTGCTTCTTCACCAACACCACGTTGGACAGCCAGTCCGGGTAATGGACCTCCCGTATGAAGCCCGCCATGAGTAACCGATCCACTTCTATGGCAATGGCAACATTCTTCTCTGCAATGAAGTTTCGGCGCTTCTGCCATACTCCTTTAGTTTTTGGGCCCTTGCTCAAGTGGTGTTGTATGATCTCTGGGTCGATTCCAAGCATGTCCTTGTGACTCTAGGCGAAGACATCCTAGTGTTCCATGAGAAGTAGTTGCATGGCGCTCCTCATTTCGAGTGTCATCCCACTGCCAATCCTTGTGGTGGCTTCCGGGCAGCTCAAGTTGAATGAGATAAACTCTAGTGGTTCGTTTGGCTCCACCTTCCTAAGCGTCTACTCATCTTGGATCTCTCCATCTGCTGGGGTCTGTTCGGGTTGGGGCAGGAGACCGTGGTTATCGGCACGGGTGTGGACCACATGCGCCCCGCCACCCCTAGGTTTCAATTCCTGCACATAACACTCCCGTGCCAGGACCTGCTCTCTTCGGATTTCTCCCACTTCCCGAGGGGTCAGGAACTTCATCTTCGAGTGGTAGGTCAACATCACCGCTCTTAGGTTGTTAAGGATAGGTCGGCCGATTAAGGCATTGTAAGACGAAGGGACCTTTACCACCAAGTAGTCGACCATGACAAAAGTCGCACAAGGAGTGCTACCCGCCAAGACGGATAGTGTGATAGTCCCGACCAACTGGACCATTTCCCCAGAGAAACCTTCGAGTGGCATGGAAGTTGGTTAGAGTCGGGGGGTGTCTATCCCCATTCAGGTAAAGGCTTCCCAGAAGAAGATGTTTGCGGAGCTTCTATTGTCTACGAGGATCATCCTAGTGGAGAAGTTGGCAACCAACATAGTCACCACTAGGGCGTCTTGGTATGGATAGAGGAGCCCCTCCTCGTCATCTTCTCCAAAGGAAATGACGAGGGTCGGTTCATTTCTTATGTACTTGGTGGGGTGGTACTCTGCCAAATACACTTTTAGGTTTCTCGCTTGCCTGGCATGCGCCTTTCGACTGGATGAGATTGCGCCCCCGCCAGCGAATCCTCCCACGATGGTTCTAATTTCCCCAAACGGCGGCCCTTCCTAATGCGGTGCACAGGGGCGATCGTGTTGGGTTCTCTGCACACCATCCATTTGTCTTGAACTCCTTTCCCTCCTTGGCCTATCAGCCCTCTCAACACTTCTTTCCCGTGATCTCCTTCTTCACATCGGCTTTGGTCTCTGGGCGTGAGGATACCGTAGCCTTGGTCGCCCAATCCGCTCTCTTTCCTCTTTCTAGATAACACAATGTTCTTTGTTATAAGTAGTGGATTGATGGTAAGTGCAATAGCTGCGACTAGTGCTCCTGTAGCTGTTTTCTTAGGTGACTTCTCGGTGTCTTTCTGGATAGTGAGCGCCATCCGGTCAAATCAAAACCATGGGCCTCTATCAGGGGCTTCCTTCCTCCTGTTGTCACGTGGTATCTTCTCTGGCTTCTCCCGAGCTTTGCTCTTGGTTGGTGCCTTCCCTTTCTTGTATGCTTGTTCCAGTTCTTTTTCTCTTGGTTCGATCAAGGTTCGGATTGTATTTTCGGCGTTGTGAAGTTTTCTACTTGATCCATGAACTCTCGTACCATGGCGGGAGTTCTCCTTGCCAATTCTGCTATGAACTGAGACCGGGGCCATACTTCTCCCAAAAGCATTGCCAAAGTTATCTTCTCGTTTTGGTCGTCTGTAGTAAGGCGCTCTTTGTTGAACTTGGATATGTATGCTTTCAAACCTTCATTTTCTGCCTACTTGATGGTAAGGAGATACACCACGGGGCGTCTTCTTCTTCTGCTCACCATAAATTGTGTGAGGAACAGGCGAGCCAACTCCCTAAAGCTATCTATGGATCCAGGTGCCAAGGACCTGAACGATACTCTTGCCAACCCCTTCAAGTTCAGTGGGAAAGCTTTACAAGCCATTTCTCCTGGGAAACCATGTAGGATCATGTGGGCTCTGAAAGTTTCTAGGTGTTCGAGGGGGTCTCTAGTCTCGTCATACATGTCCATGAGGGAAACTCAGAACTTCGGTGGTAGGGGCACAACCATCACTTCCTCACTGTAGGGTAGGCCTAAGCTGGTGAGCAATTGGTCTACTGACAACGACGTGCCCATCTTTTTCGCCATCTCCTCGTACTTCCCCTTAAGGTTGGGCAGCTCGTTCTGCATGTTTCTCTTTTCTTCTTCCACATAACCTCTTCCTCCTGCATTTCTGGATCCTATGTGCTCGCTGTCACTTCGTCCTACATCATTTTCTAGTCCATTGGTGGCTACCTTGAGAATCTCGTTTTCCCTCCAAAGGGTTTCTACTTCGGTAGTTAGCTTTCCTACCAATTATTTCAACGCAGTAAGTCTTGCTTCCATGTTTGTTGACATTGCTTCTTCTGGCCTTCGAGTTGTCTGAGAATGGGTTGTCACAGGGATACGAAGGACACGTGAAGTTTATAGAGATCCCATAGACGGCGCCATTGTTAACATCATATTTTGTCGCCTTTAGGCCGGGTTCCAACAACTCAGGTCTTGAGTCTTTCACCTGCAAACTTATGAAAACATAGAGAATATGGGGTAGGGGGCTTGGTAAAGGCCGGGAAGTCTCGATGTTAAAGTTAGTATATCTCTTTAGTAGTTTGTGTGTGAGTTTAGAGGAATCAGAAAGAGTTCTTTGTACCTAAGGGTCAACTTTTATACTGGGTTTCTGGGTGAGTACAACTCGTACCGACTTCAGGGAGCCCATGTCCCTTCAACTGCTCGCTTGGTCAGAATCCTTTAATGTTGTATGGCTTTTAGGTTGACGTCATTAATGCGGCGTAAAGTCCAGGGAGTGGTGTCATTAATGTTGCGTAAATCCTTGACTCACTCTACCCTATGAAGATTCCTTATTAAGGCATTCCATGCCTGCTTTTAGGAAATCAAGGGTTTCCCATATTTTCAACCCACCTATGTACCACCCAGGCCCAATACCAAGTCCAAGCCAAGCACGAGTTCTATAATTTTTTATGTATGGGAGGCCCACTTGAGATTTAACAAGTAATTTTGGAATAGACTACGGATCCAAAATTTGTTATAATGAAATATGGATTTTATTGAGCTTGATAATTAGGTTAAATCTAATCACTGTTTTATGCACCAAGTAGAATCTATTTATTTCGTAAGTGGCCCAAAAATTTTTATGGAACAAATTGGGTTATTTTATAATTTCAATCGAGGTCCATTAGTATTTATTATATACTCGATCCATGAAAATATGAACAAGCCAAAAAGATTATTCGAACTGCTTTAACTGGCCAAACCCATTTCGAAATGGACCCTAAACCCATAGCCCACAAGCTAAGCCCAAAAGCATTGCCTTAGGCACGTGCATAACTCCATGCACGTTGATCTCTCCCTTCTCTTTCATTAGGGTCTCCAACAACGTGTATATATAGGTAAGCATACACTGAGATCACACTACATGCACAGCTGTTTCTTCCACGTCTCATGACTTTGCACTCACGGTTGCCTCTCAGCCCTCCTGTAGCACAAAACAACAGACTCCAAGCAGACTAGAGTTGTCGTTGCACCACTGTAGGATAGCCCCACTGCCAAGCTCTTCCACACGAGCCACCCTACTTCTCCATGCAGCAATGCCACACGACAAGTTCAGCACCCTCACAGACTCCCCTCAGCCACAGTTGCCAAGAAACAACTCTGCACACTTCAAGCTTCAAAGCTCCGTCACACCCAATCTAACCACAACCAATCGTAGCCACTGTGTTGTTACAACCACGCGACCTCTACGTCCTCTATTTCCCTACACCGAAACAAAGTAATTCCATAACTTCAACCAGCCACCACTACATCTTAGGAGAGCCACTGCACATTGCCAGCCCCCACCCTGATGTCGCCACTTGCACATAAATTGTTGCAAGGCACCTTATGCCACCCCAAGCCACCGTTCTCTCTTAGTAACCTTTCACTTCTCCTTCACACCGTGCTGACTCTCTCTCTCTCTCTCTCTCATCACTTTCTCTCAGCATCCTGCCGCCACATCGATCACCTTCGATCTCTGCCCACCACTGCCCCGTCACTTCTCTCCTTCCCTCTTAGTGAGTATGGCCTTTTCTCTGTTACACGTTTTGGGTAGAGTGTTTTATGAGTCATGCCTTTTAGATCCCAGCTTTATAAAATAACCCATATAAAATTATGGTTATTTCCAAAAATATCGTTGTAAGTAGGCTAGTTATACGTTGGGCTTGGTTTTTAATTTACTCTATCAAAGCTTTGTTTTAAGTATAAATATTGTTACAGAAGATAGTTAGGGATTTAAATTATATTGCTTATTGCTGTATTATTTAGTATCAGAATTTTTTATAATTGAATTTCAGTAGTAAGTAATGAGTTTTAAATTTTATTTTGACCGTTTTAAATCTAATTAAGTCTATTTTATTAAATGAAAATTCTCTATTTACTTAAATAGATCTTGTTATAATTATGCTAAATGAATATTTAGTTGGAGAGGTATTTTTACGTGGACTTAGTTTTAATTGAGTAAATATATTAGCCATACACTTTATTAGTAGAATAGATTAAGTGGATATTGATTAACTTGGGGAGTAATGATATTTAGGGTTGCAAGAATCTGAGAAGTTTTAGAAAAAATAAGTTATTTGGGTATTTTAGGCTTAATTATAAAATACATGTTTATTTGGAGATTTACGTAAGTTATGTGTCTAATTTTATAGGTCACGATTGATATTCGCTCGGCATTATTGTAGAAAAATTCAAAAAAGTTAAAAGTCCAGGGGTTCTTATGCTAGACTTTGCATAAAAAGAAAATGAACTGAGGTTAATTTTATGAAAAAAATGTGCATGATATGTTTTGAAAAGAAATGTGAAAACAACGTCAGTTATGTGTTCTACATTACTCATGAAATTTGTATAAAAGAGAAAGTTCTTTCTGACATGACTGGTGTAGATATAAGAAATATTTTGGCATGCTGTTTCTGAAATGTGCAAAAGAGTGAATATGAAAGTCGTTAATTTCATGCATGTTATATGAAGATGCTCTAAATCCGTTTTGATTATGTGAAAATGATATGAAAATGTTTAGTACCCTATTTGAGATGATATGGCTTCTGAAAAACCTTTTGCATGACTTTCTGATTCTGTTTCTAGTCATTATCCGATGATTCTGATTCTATTTTGCTTTGATATAAGGCCTTGCCACGGGTGATAATAGTGGTCTCTAGCCTTGTCACGGGTGATAATAGTGACCTATGGCTCTGTCATGGGACATAATAATGACCTCTGGCCCTGTCAGAGAATATAATAGTGACCTTTCACCCCGTCACGGGATATAATAGTGACATCTGGTCCTGCCACGAAACATAATAGTGGCCTCTGGCCCCGCCATGTGATATAATAGTGATCTCTATTTTGAGTGAAATCACTTTGGTATCATGATGATTTATGTTCTGCTTAGCATTTTGCAGAATGCACAACCCTATCATGGGGTTAAACATGGTCTTTATTTTAATATGATGCTCTGATATAATATGATATGATGATGTTCAGTCATGTTATGCCAAAGAAGATTTTTGATTATGAACATTTTGAACTGTCGCCCTGATATTCTGATAACATGCTTTTGGATCTGTATTCTGAAACTAAAATATTTTGTTATACATTTTGAACTCTGTGAAAAGGTTGATGTTTACATACTAGTATATGTTTTCTGCTTACTGAGTTATTGATAACTCACCCCTTATCTCCATAATATTTTTAGATATATTGAATATTTCAACTGAGAATCAAGATTATAAAGCATGGGTGAGATGATTTACATATAGTGGATTAAGCATAGAAGGTTTCTATGAGTATTGACGAATTTTATTAAGTAATTTTTTTGTATTTTGATGACATGGTATTTTGAGAGGTTGACTATATTGAGGCAGTTGGTTTGAGACAATAATTTTTATATGGCATTGAGAATTTAGAGCCTATAAATAGATTGTTGGAATATGAGTTTAAGTGACAGGAAGTAACTCTTTGACCCCACCGGGACCAGGGCATTACAACCTGATTCCGCAAATTCCCGATGGTAGGGTGTCAAGGCGGCGAGTCCCATCTGCCCCTACCGTCTACTTTCCCCACATGTGGATTGCTTTATGGGTGGGATTTGCTCACTGGCCGAGTACTCTGCAGAGGCCTATTAACTCTTCTTAAAGGAGGGTGGTTGGACTTGGCTGGGCTTGGTCGGGCTCTCCGACTTATTTCCCTAGTGGTTACTCATGGGCTTGTAATACGGGTCGATGGGAGGGAAACTCCCCTTACATTGTTGTTGGATCTTCTTTTAAGAGTTTGTACATGTAGCTTTTAAGGCAACAATTTTCTCAACCATAATATCGAATCATAACCATTTGATTTCATTTCCCATGCAGAAAAGTCGATATCATTACTGACGACTATCTCTCCCACCTTTGTGCTGGACCCTAAAAACAAGCAACGATATATGTATTTTTAACTAATTTTTACATATTCTGTCTACACCGATTGTATTGTTTGTCTGATTAACATTAAATAAACAAATATAATGTATACAATGAAAAATCATTTATAGCACTGTTCGTGCATTCTTGGGTAAAGGGAGAAACAAAGGAGGAAAAGAAAAAGAAAAGAAAGAGAAAAGGAGAACATCAAGGACAGAGCAGAGATCATGGTGAATTGTAAGACATGAAAGGAAGGGAAAGATGAGAAGAGGAGAGGATGGTGAGATGAACTGAGGACTGGTAAAAAATGAGATGTAAGAGAAACATGTGATTTTATAGTTCTTTCAATTATACAAGGGGCTGATGGGTGAAATTTCGAGTGGGTTGGATACCTCCCCACCCCCCTCCCTCCCTCGCACCCATACCCAGGGCAGCCGGGTGGCCCTTCAGTCCCCTATGGGACCGGTGAACTGGATGAATGGTTCGAGTTCCAGGGGCCCTCCGTCTAACCCTACCAAAAACCCACTTTCCTCTTGGAATATCTAGCCAGTCAAAAGGCTCCCTAATCTCCCTCAAGAACCTAGCTAGGCACATCAGTCTTTTCGAATTTGATTCCAACTCGATCCGCCTCTCTCAGTTTATTCCTAAATCAAATTCCTTCCTCATCCAAAACTTCTTCAGCCTCACTGTAAGGGGTTTTTCCCACCTTTTAGTGGGTCTGAGAGGAACAACTAAGAGAATAAGAAAAGAAGGCGCAGCCCAGAACAAATAGGCCACTCGGCCCGGCCCGCAAGTATACTCTCCTGGATGCAACCCCCATATGGGAGGGTACTACAGGGGGATGGGACTCGATCCAAAAGATCCCTCGAATTGCGTCCAGCCTTTGAGTACATGTCCACTAGAACAAGCGGGAAGTACGGGAGACCCTCGATCCTCTGACAAAGTGACATCAACGAACCACCGAGGATACCAGCAGAGTAAGGCAAATTGGGAAACCACGCTGCATTAATGGCACCACCACCTAAGCTACATGCCAGATTAATGACGCCATCGCAGAGGCATACCACATTAAATGACTATGACAAAGGGAACAGTAAAAAGGACATGGACTCCACGGGGGCAAGCACAATCTGTCCCCCCTAAACTCCCGATATAAATAGCAAAGTCTAGGTAAGAGAATGCTCGCTAATCTCTAGGCTCTCTCATTATTTACAAACTTCTAAAATACTCTAATAACTTTGGCATTGGAGACTTCCTGGCCTCAATGCCGCCCTCTCCAGCTGTTTTCTACTTCGTTTTCGCAGGTCCAATCTCGAAGATTCGAGTTTATAAAATCTTGTCTAAAGGCATATGAAATACAACGTTAACTCTATTACAACAAAAGGGATACCTAATTGTTTACTAACATGTTGATCACCTTGGTTCCCTTGCACCTTCTTGGCCACAATTACCTAGCAATGATTAACGGTAACAAATTCATTAAAATGCCCAATTGAGAGTGGGAATTAGCTAGCTCTCATGTGAAACCACATGAATAATAGTTGAGATGCCAATAAGTTAAGAGCATTTGTAGTGGCCTAGCCATTCTTTAGCCAAATTTTAATTAAGAAATTCACTTTTTGTAATTTAGCTAATTACTTTTCAACAATATCAAATAACAAATTCTCTAAATTTATTACTATTCTATTAAAATATTAATTTTGACATTTTTATTTATTTTAATTCTCATGGTAATTAGAATATAATAAATAAAAAGATATTTACAAAGATTCCTATATTTTGTCGTTGCAAAGTATATAAACATTTATAGAACAAAAAATAAAAGAATTTTAAAATTATATATATGTCAAGTCAGGCGTACTATATTTTTTGTTTGGCGTTCTTTGGTACACAATTATTATATAAAAAATAAAAAAATAAAAAAAAATTATTTGGTCTGATAATTGGCTCCTAGTTCGTACGATTTTACTGGACATTATATTCCATTAATTAAAGAATTATGCGACGACTCCGAGTCTTAAGTGTGAATGTGGTCTTTCAGGAGCACGCGAGTCTCATTTCAAGTGGAAAGAATATTTTATGAAAAACACAGAGATTTGGCCGACAATTTAAGTTCGCTAGATTTAGCAAATAAAAAATACGAAAGTTAAAATTACTATAGATATATATGTTGAGTTTGATGTAGATACATACATTTTCAGCAAACTAATTAAATTTTGACTATGTCCAGCTCAGTACCACTGCCTCTTATCCCAATTTCCTAAACCAAAAATATTAGAGAAGTACTGATGATATATACAACCAATTCACAATTATTTCCTAAAATATTAATTTTTTAAAATTTCTTTTGACTTTAATCTATTTGGAATTTAGATTAAAAAAAAAATTATTGCAAATTGGTTGTATTTCTACGTGGTGTCAAAATATTACAAGTGCTAGCTAGTAGGGTTGACAACTTGACACTACCCAAAAGAAGACACTGCATTTTTCTTTTGCTGTACACAAATAGAACATCATTTATCCAAGAAAAGAAGAGGAGGAAGAAGACAGAAATATCTCTTTTTTTGGGTAAAATTAGAGATAGATCCCAACGAATCTTGCGATGAAATTTTAGTACTATAATGAATCAGAATTCTCTACCCACGACCTGCAAATATCCTCGAAGCGAGCAGGAGTAGTGCAGAACGTCATGAAATTACCTGTGCCATCAAAAACCATGATTCCCATGGATGACCAAGCTGGAATTTCACACTTGTTTTGGTGTAAAAGTCGAACCAATGAAGGAAGAAAAAAAGTAGTAGTGGAAAATATATAACCAACAAAACTGACGTTCATAAAAGGCAAAGTTTCATAATCACATGATAAAATATTCGAATTACATACACATCATGCATTTTAGTATATAGAAAACTACAAAATATGGATATTAAAGTCCTAAAGAAACAGCAAAAGTTGAAAATATGATGGAGTGGGGAAAAGCAACAGTAAAAATACTACTGCACAAACCTCAATCATCATTGACAAAATGCACGGACCTAACATGGCCGTGATAATTCTTTTCTTTTGTCGGAATAATGCGGTTCTCAGAGTCTTCTTTTCGCATTTTCCGACGCCTAAATTACTCTTGAGCAATGATAAAGAACAGTGAGGCTAGAAAGCTAGCTAGCTAGCTTCAACGATTGTGGAGAGGGTCGGAAGCGTTAGGAACCTTTCTCTTGCTTGAGAAGAACACGTCGAATGAATGCTTTAGAGGTTTCTGCTGCTGCCTCTGCTGTTGTTTCCCTTCCATATTTGGTGGCTGCAGGCTGTTTACACCAACAACCATTCCTGCTTCCTTCTCTCCGCAGACCAAGAAAGCGAGAAAAGCCAAGAACATTAGCTTCCTCAGCAACGCGACCCGCAAAGACTGATGAACATGCATATTGCCGCCTTCTGGAGAGAAAGAGAGAGAGAGAGAGAGAGTTCTTCTAGTTCTTATTTCTTCAGAGTGAGACACAAGTAATGGGTCCGGATAGAGAAAAGGGCGTACAAAAAAGGTTGGGAGGAAGAGGACGGGAGGGAAACTGGGAAAGCTATATGGCTTTGTTTGGCAGTGTAAGAGGAAAAAAGGTGATGTGGTGGTATTGAGTATTACCCTGCAAACAAGGGACACATCCCACGAGAGGAACCCCTTTTTTGAGCTTTTTACTTTTATTTATTCTTTGTGCTTCACGAGAAACTTTTCTTCCTATCTTGCTTTTTGTCCTTGCTTTCAGTCCCTAAACAAGGTCACTCCAAGTGCAATTTATGGCATGTAGCGTTCAGATCTTGGCTCTTGTGCGTTTCCTTTGTCTCTGCAGTGGTTGTGTTGCTTTGGAAAGTAGTCAATTTTACTCTCTATAGCTACTGATCATCCAGCCCAGAAAAGAAAATCCAACACTTTACATCTACAAAACAGTGAAGACTGAAGCCCCATCTTTCCAAGGACTTCTCTTTCTTTTTCTCTTCTTCGTGAAAAAGCCAATGCTGCGCCAGTATTGCAAACTTTTTTAAGGATAGACATACAAACAAACAATCTTTGCTTAAAATTACACGTTTTGAGAGGTCAAATCATGCTTGAAGCTAACCAACAAACGGTACTTCTTCCCAATGACTTTCGAGTAAATGGCAGCATCAATATTCTCCAGAATACAACAAAATCCTCTGGTTTATACGAGTGATCAATCGGCTAGATAAGGATCTTCTTTGATCCGGAGCCCCTTGAATAGTCTAAACTCTGTGACCTGCCCTAAAATGTGCAGGTCGGACAAGTTTCAACTAAAAATAGAAGAACAAAAACATTCTGAGAGAAATTAAAGAAAATATCTCAACTAGCTAGTAAATATCATTGCCAGATTAATATGTCATGCCTCGTTCAAGAACAAAAACAGAACAAAACAGTTGTCTGCAGAAGTTTGCAGCATGGACTAGTCCATATCAATTATAGTTATGTATTGGACTAGTCCATATCAACCCAGGTGAGTGTTGGAGAATTACTACATGTCACTTATAAATATGTCTCTCGACACTTCTAAAAAAGAAAAACAAATTCTCCAAAAACTTCATAAGCAAAATCAATCTCATGTCTTCTAAATAAACACCTTAAAAATTCCGTAAAGTCATTACTGCAACAATAATAAACCAAGGAGTCCACAATCTCTCGATAGTCATAACATACCAAACCGCTTATTTCATAAGTTCTACTAAACCCAAAACATAATTAAATCTAAAAGACATCAAATCTAAAAGACATCAGAATTCATTCTTTTAACATCCTCTCTTCAGCTTAACCATGCTCACCATTCTAATCCAGGTTCTCAATTGGACTCTCCACATCATCTGAAAATATTATGAAGATAAGGGGGGTGAATTATTAACAATTTAGTAAGCAGAGGACATATGCTGGCGTGCAAACATGAGCATTTACAAAGTACAGCATGCAGAACAAAATATTTTCCAGAGTTATCATGCAGTACAAAACATGTTTTCAAAAGTAACAGAGTGATGGTTTTAAGACAAGTAAAACCCATAGTACTTTGACATAACGTAAATTGAGTATCATCATCATCATATCAAAATAGAGCATCTCATAGAGCAAAGACTATGTTTCACCCCCTGTGGTAGGGTTGTATTAACCCCGGTGGCCAAACCGGGCAGAGACAGAGGTGAAATATTTTCTTTATTCTTCTCGGAGCCCCGAGTGTGCATACAGGAAAGACCACAATAAAACCACTTTGTTTCCAAAGCGGGTGCACTAAGAGACAGAAAAGTTGGTACCAACCCAAACAGAGCAGAGCATAGCAGAGCAAAGCAGAGACAGAGTCAGATACAAAAATCAGTACACCATGCCAAAAGTTTTCAGATGTTATATCAAAATAAAACAGAGTACCAAAACATAATCAGATCATTTTTACATACTAAAAACAAAAGTCAGAGCATCCTTCTAAATAAATGCACAATTTTTCAGATTCCTAATATTGCTCTTTTTCAGATCTTAGAGACCACATGACAAAATTTAGCTCATGTCTACACAATGCATGTAAGAAAATATTTTTCCTTTTTTCACACAGATTTCATGAGTAATGCAAATAAGTGACCAAGGTTGGTTTTGTTTTTCCAAGTTCTCATTTCATCACAAAATATGCAAAGTTTTCAGAAAATCAAGCTCAATCTTAATAACTCTTATAAAGCCTAGCATAGGAACCCCGCTTACCTGACTCCTGCAGCATATTATCTATGCCTTGAATTCGACCTCTAATAATCTCGTTACCTATTGATAGAAAACAAAATATACACTAAGTGTTAAAAGGCCATTGACACAACTTCAATCCAAAATAATTAAAACTCATGATTCCAACCCTCATTTCAGCAAAATAACCCAACTCAAACAACTAGATTATAAATCGAACAGCTCACACTTCAGTCCAAAAATACCGTATTTCAATTTCAATAATGACCGATACATCCACCAAATTAAAGTCAAACACACTTCGTCACACGCAACCAGCCATCAACAACCCCAAACAGTTACAAAACTCCTCCCACACAGCCATGTCAAACTCAACAAGCACCCTTGATAAATCTTCTTAAAAAACAACTCACCAACAATTTAACCAAAACAACATTACACATCAAACGTTTCTTTCCGTTCACAACTCCACAAAAGATAATCCCACACTTCTAAATGTTAATCGGCACCCAACAAGATTCACTAATTTTTATTTCCGAAGCATAAATCACAAATCACAATTCATTCTTCTTAGAGAGGGAAAGGGAAAAGAGAAAACTTATCGACGTGAGGGACTCTCGGCAACAAGTCTAATTTTTGTTTTCCACCCAAAAACGCAGAACCAAAAATTAGCTAGAAAAATTGTAGGTGAGTGAGTGTGTGAACGAGAAAAAGAGATAACAAAATCAGAGTGTGTAAGTGGCGTTTGTGAAACAAAGAGAAGGTCTTACCTTTGTTCAACAGGGCTCGGCGTCAAATGAAGAGGAGAAAAATCGGGAGGGGGAAGGAAAGAATGGGTATTGGGTGAGTGAGAGACGACTGGAAGAGAAACAATTAAAACCGAAAAGAGAAAAAGGGGGGAGAGAAAATCAGGAAGGAGACATGCAAATGAAAAACTCATCCAAAACAGTACCATATCAAGCTCTCCATGAAAAGGCTGGGCCTTGATGGCGGGACCGGGCCTCACATCACTGGGTCTTACAACTGCAATAATATCCTTGGATAAATCATACATGTATGTCCTCGAGATAGCTGTTTCTGCTAGTTTGATTGAATCGGACTTGTGGAAGTGAGTAATTGATTGGAATCTTTGGTTCCTCTACGTTTGAGTGCAAAACAACAGTAATCACACGATCTCCATCTATTTTCAATCAACAATAATTCGTCCCTTTCATCCTGATGAGACAATCAGGGAGTCTTAAAAAGTGGATGCACTAATATCATAGACAAAGACTCTTATCAAATAAATCTATAAATTGATGTGACTTGATGCAGTACGTTAGATTGTAAAATTACTTTTATTATAAAGTAGATCTAACGAATTTTATAAAACCACATCAGTTTGTAGATTTATTTTGTATAATATCTTTATGTCTGTAATAGTTCTCAATTTTTTTCTTTTTTTAATATCTAATCTCAGAAGAAAGTGAAGAAGGCACTCATATATTGAAAAAAATAATAATCTTTTTCATTCAATTATGATATTGGTATCAACAAGTACGAGGGTCCATTAATGGAATTTTTTTATATATTATATAGATATATTTTATTTTATTTTTATCATTGCTTTTAATTAAGCATGTATTTTGGTCGGCCTCTATGATAATGATTTAAGGAACAAGTGTTATTTTTATGCCTTTTTTTTTTTTTTTAATCATTGTTTGATGTTGGGAAGAGAGTGGCGAACTGATATCATTCCACATTAAATTCATTAGAAGAAAATAAGTTTATTTTAACGGAACCTTAAGGCGGTCACAAAAGACATGCAGAAAGATAAATACTACATGTAGTGACTAGTGACGATTTGTACGTCGGCCACTATTGTTTATATGAAGGGGCGATCAATTGGAAACTGACATAAAAAGTTGTTTCTAGTTTCTGTTTATAAATCTCACTAAAAAGGAGTTTTAAGTTGCTGTTTCTTTGTTGGCCGTCATTAGAAACTATCTTTTACGGCGGTAATAACGTCGTAACTTTTGTTTTTGGGTAGCGGTAATAAAGAAATGGCACTAACTTGATTTAGCAGCTGTCCGACTTTTTTTTTTTTTTTTATGTTAAGTTTGGCTAACCATATTTTTGGTACTATTTCTGTTATATTATATATATATATATATATTTATACATAAATAATATTTAAAAGTATTTTTGCTTGTGAACTAGATTAATTAATTAATCATAAACCAATTTTAACACAACTATTTACAAATCATAGCCAACTGCCACACATAGGAGTGTGCTATAAATCACCATCACTGCAAACAACAACAAAAGAACCTAATCTTCTTCAGTTAGAACACTCATTAATTCCTTGTCACTTGAAAGCTCTTAACAAGCAGTTAAATCATGGCTCATCATTGAGCAACATAAATACCTTGCGTTGGTTGTATTTCTTTCCGGCTTTGGTTTCTTTTAGAAAATAAATTTATTAATAATAAAATAATTGAGTCTTAAATTTTCATCAAAACACCCGCCAAAATCATTTTTTTTTTTTTATCCTAAGCAATCATAATATATATATATATATATATATGTGAAATAGTTACAAGATACAAGAGTAAAAAAGATGGATAACCCTGAAAATTATCTTAAACCAGCTAAAATACAATACAAGAAAAACAAAGTAAGGGATTTAGAGCCAATGACTTAGCTCCCACCCATATCCTACGAGGGGAAGCCACCTAAAGCGATTTTGTTGCTGTCCAAATTCAGACTGCGATACTATGACCAAAAGCTGCAGTAGATGGTTTTGTATTGCTTAGCTGGTCCCGTTCGGTTGAAGGCAGCGTTCACTTCCTCTTTCTTATGATCTTTGGTTAGGAGAAACAGAAATATAGAAAATAGAAACCGGCAAATGGTTAGATATTTTGGCAAACAATTCAATGGTTGTGAAGGTGCGTGGGGATCGCACGCCACTATAGGAGAGAGGAAGTTAGTCTGATCTACAAGATGAGGCGGTGAGTGGATCCCGCGCACGACTTAGGTTGCATGTGAGACTCACGCACCACTCTTATGGGCGATAATCTTCTAGGAGCTGAAGGATCGACAACTGAGGAGTCTTGTGGTGCGACATGTGGTGGTTGTAAGTGGCTAAAAAGCAGTAGATCGGCTCATCACCATCACTGTGCTATAAAAGGAAAACGAGAAAAGAATCAAAAAGATTTTCGCTAGAAAACTATGGAGAGTATGAGGGAAGGATGAACCGAAACTCCACCCCCTTCTAACGGAGATGGGAGGATCTTTAAGAGATGGGTGGACCATGTGATTTTGGGAGAGCTTTTCTTGCTTTCTACCAAAGTCAAATTTACCGTTGAGATATATTTTATATATATGATCCATTTTTTAGAAAAAAAAATAAAAAAAGAGTTTGAATTTGGTCATATTTACTTACACAATAATTTTCTCCCAAGAAATAAGTTTCATAAAAATACTCATAAGTTTCATACATTGATTTGGAGGTAAATAATGAGACTTACATTGAGTCAAAACAGAAACTACAATCCACTAAAAGAAAAGAAAAAATTATAGTGGGAGCTTGCATTAGGTGCTCAAGGACGTGGCTGGTCCTCTTTGTTGGGTGAGGTTTCTCTCTTTGTCATAGACAAAGGTTGGTCTCTTAGACGTCAGGTCTAAAGAGGTTGTCATGGAAAAAAAATTAGAGCTGATGTAGGCTGCCTTCGGTCTCTCTGAACAAGAGAGGAAAGAAGTTGTTTTATCCTCCTCATCCATTCATGAGTCATTGTCAAAAAGCAAAAGTTGCCTTCTAGCTTTGGTTATTACAGAAAAGAAGATCAACAGGGAGGCTTTTAGAACTATAATGTCTCGAATATGGAAATCAGAGGGTTGGATTCGTTTCAAGGATGTGGGGGATAACAGCATTTTGGTGGAGTTTCAAAAGGAGTAGGATAAGGTTCGAGTTTTACAAGGGAGACCTTGGTCTTTTGATAGGTATTTGATCTATATCCAGAGTATGATGGCACAATCCCTCTGGAAGACATTCTCTTCTCTTCTGATGTGTTCTGGGCTCATATACATAACATGCCACTGACTAGCATAAAACATCATGTTGGAATCCAAATTGGTTAAGGGTTAGGAAAGGTTTTGGACATAGAGGTTGACAGTAATGGTTATGGATGAGATCAATTTTTACGTGCAAAAGTGCAGACTAACATTACCAAAGCTTTTATTAGAGGGAGATTCTTGTCCATTGAAGGGCAATAGATAGGGCAACAGATATGGCTTCCTGTTACATATGAAAGACTCCCTATATTTTGTTTTAAGTGTGGAATTATCAAACATGCAAAGAAAGGCTACTCTGTGGAAAGTGATGGTCCAATTTCATTAGAGGTTAATCAACCTCAGTTTGGTTCATGGCTTCGTGCTAATCCAACCATGATGGACAGGAATTCCTTAAGAAAGTATGGAGGAAGAGGTCCTGTAGCCATGTCAGGAACACCAGCAGCCAAAGTCTGGTGAGAAATCCATTTTGGAAAGTGCTAAAGTTCAAGTATCTCCTAAGCAGCTAGCAAAAGTCTCAATGGCAATTCAGGAGGACATCAATTACTTTGAAAAGAGCACAATTCCAAAAATAAAATCTTTCCTTAATGAAGAGGTATCAATGCCTATAACTGATACTACTTTTAATAAGGACAAACAAAAATTGGAGGAGAAGACAGACGTTACTAAGGAAGATCCTACGGACACCAGTGAAGGCAAGGCTCAGATGAAATCTATTTCCTTTTCTGATAGTACCAAACAAGATTTGTCCATCTCGGATCATGTAAGCTCCCTGGATCATTTCCTCACTACCCAAATTCAAACATTAGCATAGACTAAGAAATAAGCCAGTTGGAAGAGAAAAGCTCGTGCTAAATTCTTTCAAGCCTGTGTGTTTTCTAATAATGACAATAAGAGTAATGTGGTGAGTGGAGGGTCCAAGATGGGGGAGAGAGACTTGGAAGAGGGAAAGGAAGATGGAGATAGTTTTAAGAAGGCGGAAACTGAGCCCTTACGTAGAGGGGATGATAACTAGGAGTTTAAGGTGGAGGTCGCTAGGCAGCCCCACCAATAGTCATGATCTGCCTTATCTAGAACTATCGAGGGTTTGGAAACCCTCAGACAATTAAAGAGCTTCATCTGTTGGTGAAGAACAAGAGCTCAATTTTTATTTTCCTTATAGAGATCGAGTGTAATAGAGAGAAAGTTGAAAATAGAAGAACAAGACAAGGTTCTGATTGTAGTTTTGTGATTGATAGCCAAGGCCTCAGTGGAGGTATTGCTTTCTTGTGGAGTTGGGTTAATGGTGTGAAGCTGGAATCATACACCAGAAGCCATATCTCGATGAAAGTTAAGCATCCATCTCTAGAGAAGGATTGGATTCTGACTGGTTTTTATGGAAATTCACTGATAGGTCTGATAGCTGTAAGCTCCTGAAAGCTCTCAAACCTCATCCAGGTGTAGCTTGGCTGTGTATGGGAGATTTCAACGAGATATTACACCATAATGAGAAATATGGTGCAACATTTAGGTCTTATAGACAGACTGAAGAGTATAGAATTGCAGCCGAGGATGGTGGCCTGAGTGATTTAAGCTGTGAGGGGGACTTATTCACTTTGAGTGATAACAAAGAAATGGGCCAGTTTACTAAAGAAAGGTTGGATCGAGCTTTTGGGAATCAAATCCGGATTAACATGTTTGCTTCTTTTTCTATCCATGTTGAAGCAGCTTAAACTTCAAATCACAAGCCTGTTTCAATTTCTATGACCTCACAGAAGCAGACTGCCATTAATAGAGAAAAGCCATTCAAGTAGCTAAGTGGGCTCTAAGGGAGGAATGTTTGCACTTAGTGAAGGAGGAATGAAAGAGACCATCCCTAACTACTCACAAGCTGGCTGTAGCTACTGAAAGACCTGAAAGATGTGAGGCAAAATTGATGAGCTGGAGTAAGATAAAGTTTGGGAACTCAAAAAGAATAATCAATTCAAAACTTGCTTAGCTCTCTAGACTACAAGAATCTAATAAGGGTGAGATGGGAGAAAGTATAAGGGAGTTAAGGAAAGAGGTTAACTGTCTATTGGAAGATGAAGATGTTAAATGGAAGCAGAGGGCTAAACAGAAATGGCTTATAGAAGGGGACAGGAATATCAAATTCTTCCACTAGTGTGCAAACTAAAGAAGGAAGACTAATGCCATACACAAAATACTAGACGATTCTGTAAATATGGTCTCAAACCTTGAAGCTATCAGTGCCCAATCCCATAAATTCTTTTAAGATATTTATTCAACTAGTAATCCTGAACATATAGAAGGGTGCCTGAGATTTAAGAAAGGTGTGGTAACTGCAAAAATGAACAACCTGTTCACTAAGAAATTCACTGACATGGAAGTAACAGAAGCTATTTTTCGAATGAACCCTCTTAGCTCACCTGGACCTGATGATTTTCCTACCCTCTTAGCTCACCTGGAATGATGGTTTTCCTCCTACCTTTTACCAAACTCATTAGGAAGCTATGGGAAATGAAGTCAAAGAAGTAGCCCTACATGTGCTCAACTTTTCTGGTATGGTTTCTAACATAAATGATACTATCTTGGCTCTTATCCAAAGGTTAAATACCCTAAAAATGTATTAGATTTCATGCCAATTAGTCTTTGTAATGTTCTCTACAAAATAGTTTCAAAAGCAATTGCAAACAGATTGAAAACGATACTGCTTGATATTATTTCACCAACTCAGTCAGCTTTTGTTCCTGGGAGGCTCATTTCTGATAACATCATAGTGGCTTACGAGGCCATGCATACCATGAACAGTAGATTAAGAGGTAACACTGGTTTTATGACCGTGAAACTCGACATGAATAAAGCATATGATCATATTGAGTGGCTGTTTTTAAGACCTGTTATGAGCAAAATGAGATTTGCACAGTCTTGGTTAGATTTGATTATGAAGTATGTTAATTTTGTCTCCTATTCCATACTCCGTAATGGCCAGCCTCACCACACTTTTAAAGCAACTAGAGGAATTAGACAAGGTGATCCTCTATCACATTATCTTTTTATTCTTTGTGCTGAAGCTTTGAGCTCTCTTCTGAACTATGCTGAAGACACAGGTGCTATAACTGGTATTCGCATTGTGAGAGGAAAGATCCACATTAGTCACCTCTTTTTTGCAGATGATTGTCTACTTTTTGTAGAGCCAACTCACTTGAATGGAGGAGGTTGCTTTTATGCTTAATTCTTATGAATAGGCCTCTAGCCAGAGGCTTAACAAGGACAAGACTTCTATTTAGTTCAGTAGAAATACCTCGAAGGAATCATAGGACATTATCTTGAGCATTGCAAGGATCAGATCCCATATGCCCTATAAGAAATACCTTCAAGGTCTTTTGGTAGTATCCTGGACTGAATCAGACACAGAATCAGTAACTTGAAGGTCAAATCTCTTTCGTATGCAACTAAAGAAATCCTACTCAAAGCTGTGGTCCAAGCACTGTCAAGCTACTGCATGGGAGTTTTTAAGTTACCTTACACACTAATTCGAGAGATTAATAAGGTGATGCAGCATTTCTAGTAGGGGCAACTAGAAAGGGAAAGGAAAATTCACTAGATCTCTTGGAGTGGAATGGGGAAATCAAAGGCAATGGGTCGTTTGGGATTCAGAGAGCTTGAAAGTTTTAACTTGGCTATGTTAGCTAAATAAGGGTGGAGGCTCCTCTAAGATTCACAGTCTCTAGCATCCCAAGTGTTAAAACATAAATATTTCCCATAGTCTTTTTTTTTAGAAGCTAAACTTGGAGGTAAACCCACTTTCATTTGAAGAAGTATTTTGGCAGCTAGATCTCTAGTAGAAAAAGGTTTTTATTGGAGAATTGGTAATGGGAATGAGGTTCAAATCTGGAAAGACAAGTGGCTACCAAAACCAACCACTTTCAGGATTCAAAGTGCTGTGAATAAGCTGGTGGAGAAAGCAAAAGTTAAGGAGCTCATTGATCTTGCTACAACTCAATGGAAGGCTTCTCTTATAGCATAAATCTTCTCAAGGGAAGAAGTTGAGATGATAATGAAGATTTCCCTGAGTTTTTCTAATCAACTTGATAAATTGATTTGGGCAGGCTCTCCTAATGGTCTCTTCTTAGTAAGAAGTGCTTATCATTTTCATAAAGAGGTAGCTGAGTAATCAAGGGACCAACCATCTTGTTCAAACTTAAGAAATGTAGTGTGGTCAGCTATATGGAAACTGAATATACATCCAGCTGATAGGATTTTTTTGTGGAGATCTTGCTTAGAAGGTATCCCCACTTGTTTGAACCTTTATAAGAAGAAGGTTGTGGATAACCCTTGATGTCCTTTCTGCTTTGAAGAAGAGTCAATTTTCCATGCTTTATGGTCATGCCCAGTGGCTCAAGATGTTTGGAGCCAATGCTCTAAACCACTTCAGAAAAAGGCCTACTGGAAAATGTCATTCCTAGATCTGATGGAAGATTTTTGCTCTAACTATGAGGTAGAAGTAATTGAAGAGGTTGCAGTGGTGGCTAGGAGAATATGGCAAAGAAGGTCCCTATATGTTTTTCAAGTAGAACTTCAAAACCCCAATGTGATGGTTCAGCATTCTCAACAAATCCTTAAGGAACTCAAGGTGGATCAAGGGCAATAACATAGTCTCAAGAAGGGAGCCCCCTTCTTTGAACCAGACTAAGATTAATTGGGACAACATTGCAAGATATAAGGCTAAGGGAATCATTGGTATTGGTGTTGTGGTCAGATACTGGGAAGGGTAGTTCTTAGCTGCTTGAGATTCAATAGACCATTACTATTTCATGATCCTTTGCTGGCTGAAGCTATTGGTGCACTACATGCCACTATGTTTGCTCTAGATCTAGAGTTGCAGAACATCATCCTTGAGGGGGACTCGTTACAGGTGGTCAAGGACTTATCAAGAGACTCTACAAATTTGGCAAGTTATGGAATGGTGATCAACGGCATCAAGCATAAGTTACAGATGTTCTCAAACTGGTCTACATATCATGTTCCAAGAAATGCAAATAGTGTTGCTCATGCCTTAACAAGATCTGCATTACTCATTTCTGATGTAATTGTAGACGTGGAAGAAAGTCAATTCTTGTATTATTTCTTTGATCTATGATTATTGAGGAATAAAACCGTTTTCCTTAAAAAAAAAAAAAAAAAGACCTGAAATTATCACATAGACGCTCTTTAAGTTACAAACTTAAGCAAACATCCTTAATCACTACAGTCTACGCTCTGATGCTTCCCCGTGATCAATGCTTATGGTTTTTTCAATTGGTCCTGGTTTAAGAAGGGTGTCCCTTGCAGATCTTAGTTTGTGCAGAGCATCTCTAATACTTATGCGACCATCACGAGATTCTACGGTGCAAGATAGCCCAACCCCAAGGATTGCGATCAAGCATTCATGTTGATTGTCTGGGCTTATGGATTGTTCATCATGGTAGAGCTCACCCATCATTGATAACAGCTCAGGGTCGAGTACTTGTTCCACGTTGACGGGAAAACCTATCTGCACCCATCTGGTTAAGTTTAGGCCTCCCATGAAGCTTTCATGTGTAGGGTTCTTTCCAGTGAAGAGCTCAAGCAGCATTATCCCAAAGCTGTATACATCCCCAGAAGTTGACGGCTTTTCTCCCAAACCATACTCTGCATCATACACGATTCAATATGTTTATAAATTTTAGAAGAAAAATGTGGTTTTTTTGTGTAATATTAATTATATATTTGCGCAGAATACCAGTCTCTGGTTTCTTTCATCAACTACCCAACAGAAGAGAGAGAGAGAGAGAGATTGTTGTAGTACTAACCTGGAGGTATGTATCCTATGGATCCCTTCAGTACATTTGTAGAGCTAATATATGGTTGATTGCCGGTTCGTGCCATCAGCAAAGTGGCCAGCCCGAAATCTCCTACCTTTGCAGTCATGTCTTCACTTAAAAGAATGTTGCTGGGCTTCAAATCACAATGCACCACCGGAACTGCACAGTCATGGTGCAAATAATCCAACGCATAAGCTATGTCAATGGCTACATTCAACCTCTCCACGACGTTCAACGCATACCCATTTGCGTGTTTCTTCTTCCCCTCAAGCCAGTCTTCCAAGCTGCCATTACCCATAAATTCATACACCAAAGCCAGAAATTCCATGTTCTTGGAGTCTATGCTAGAGCAGGATGTGATCAGCCGAACAAGATTTCGGTGCCTAACATTCCTCAAAGCCTCGCACTCTGCCAAAAAACTCTTCCAAGAGCTCTTCCTCTCACTATCAAGGACCTTAATAGCAACGAGAGTTCGTTGCCTTAGGTAGCCTTTGAACACTGATCCGTAGCCCCCTTTCCCAATAAAGTTTTCTGGGTTGAAGTTTCCGGTCGCCAACCGGAGGTCATTGTACGAGACCAGTTGATGATGATGTTTTTGCACATCAGAAGTTTTTGTGACTTTTGATTTACTTTTCTTTATGTAGAAGTAGAACAATAAACCAAGTACAAAGCATACGAATAATGATACTGGGATACTAATAACAAGAACATTGGCAATTTTTCTTCTGCGCCCTTTGGCACAACCAAACTGCAGACAAAGCTTTGGATTGCCTTCCAAATGGACTTGAGAGAGATTACTAAAAACTCCGCTGCTGGGAACAATCCCTTCCAAATTATTGAAAGACAGGTTCAAAGATTTTAAGGCCTGAAGGTTTTGGAGTTCAACGGGGATAGAGCCAGAAAGTTGGTTGGAGGAGAGATCTAGGGTGTCCAGGCCTTTCACTTCTTCCATGGTATCTGGAATTGGACCTGAAAGCATGTTTCTGGCCATGAATAATTTTTCCAAGCTCTGGCATTTACTGATTGAGCTGGGGATATTACCAGACAAATTGTTGTCAGAGAGATCAATGGTAACAACACTTTGTAGAAGAGAAATTTCTTGAGGTAAGGGCCCGCTTAGAAAATTCTTAGACAGATTCAAAACAGAGCTCAAACTTGGGAGACTCAGAGCCTCAATAGGTATGCTGCCGTTGAACTTGTTATTGGATAAATCCATGGAAAGAAGACGCTTGAAATTCCCAAAAGTTTTGGGGATTTTACCCTGCAAACTATTGCCTGATAAATCAATTTGAGTTAACTTTTGGAGATCACCTAAGGAATCAGGAATGCTGCCAGAAAATTGATTTTTGGCCAAACCCAACTCCATCAGTTCCTCTAATAGGCCTATTTCAGGTGGGATTTCACCTGAAATCAAATTGTCGGTTAAGTTCAGTAAATTCAGGCCGGTAAGACGACTGATGGACTTGGGAATCTTACCATAAATACGATTCCCTCCCATGTATAACTTTGACAGAACTTTAGAAAGATTGCCTATTGATTCTGGAATCTCACCCTCAAAATGGTTGCCATCAATTGCAAGGAAGTTTAGGAGAGTGCTATTTGTAAAAGAAGTAATGAATTTGAGGCCATCTTTCCCCAATTTAATCCTATTGAAACCAATATTATACATTCGAAGAGCTGGGAGATTTTCAAGACCTGGTGGTATTGTTCCTTCAAGAAGGTTGTGCGCCATGCGGATGTTCTGTATTTTTGTGAGATTGTGCAAAGACCATGGAATCTTTCCGGTGAATTTATTGATGCAAAAATTGGAATCTATAAGATTTGGGAGCTTAATCCCAATATCTCCTGGAATTTCACCCCATAGTTGGTTTGAAGCTACGATGAAAGAAACTAGGGAGGATATGTTGTATAGTGATGGAGGAATGATGCCAGACAAATTGTTGATGGCGAGATCAAGTTCCCTCAGATTATGAAGGCTTCCCAATTCACTGGGTATTATGCCACTGAGATTATTGGTTCCTAAATTTATATTGAAGAGTGAGGAAAGGTTACCTATTGAAGGTGGGATTGCACCAGAAAGTCGGTTTTTTCCCAACTTCAAGACTTCGAGCTTCGTCAAGTAGCTAAGCTCTTCAGGAATTCTTCCTTCAATATCGTTTTCAGTCAAGTCAAGGATCTTGAGCTGAGTCCATTGGCTTATATTTGAGGGGAGCACACCTTCTATTGTGTTAAAGCTGATGTTCAGAACTTCCAAACGAAAGAGATTGCCAATTTGATCAGGAAACATCCCTGTAAATCGATTATCTTGGAGTTGAAGGGACTGGATGAAGGAGAGATTACCAATTTGAGGGCTAATTGACCCTAGAAGTCTAGAACCAGAAAGATCAAGGCCAACCACTCTCTGGCCAGACTTGTTGCAGACAACTCCAGTCCAATTGCATGGGGATGTGTCTTTGTCCCAAGAAGAGAGGTGGTTTGAAGGATCTTGGCTTATCCCTGACTTGAATGAGATCAAGGCTTCCTTATCTGTAACAAGACTCAAAGTGGCAGACTCTACTCCAAGAAACATGCATATGATCAAGAACGTTGGGACAAATAATAAGGTGGCCTGAAGCATTAGATGGGAAAGAAAACTCATGTCTCTTGGTTTCTATTTTTTTTTTAACTGGATGAAAGAGAGGAGTATCGATGTCATTATGGAGCACAAAAAGATACGTATTTATAACAATCCACCAGTTGTGGCGTCGCCACGATTTCAAGACTTTTTCTACATGTCTAACATCGGGTTCTCTTCTGTTCTTTGACTTGGTAAACGAGAGATTATCAGAGGCATCCTTCTTAATTCAGACCCATCAGCTTCACCAGAAAACACTGAACACTTCCAAACAATCTCCCACAGTCTGCTCTATCATTTAATTTTAGCCCACTTTTAGCATTAATTGCACCCACAATTTGCACTAGTTGTTGCTACCACTAGCCTTCATCGAGTGTACTCTCATTACTGTTATTTATTGCACAGCTTCTTCTATCTGCAAATACTATTACCTACTGTTATTTGCATTGCATCGAGCTAATATTGAGACGATTTCAGATAATTTACGAATAGTTATAAAAATGTATTAAATAGTTTGTGAATAGCATGAATAGTAGTTACCAAAGACAGCTATGCACAAGAAAATGTTGCCAAATCTGTAGATACATGTAAACACAGAATGGATGCTGCTGAAGTGTTGCGTCTTTAATTGATCAATTTTCTAGAGCAAGAAAGGAAAAGTCTAAAATATATAGCAACGGTCAATATGTTCGTAACCAAGATATCCTCCTAAAAGTAAAGGAGTCAATACTATCCTTTATTTGCTAAATATTGTGAGGTCCTGTTTTGTCGAATATGTCAATTGAATAGACTTAAGTGGCATGGGGAACACCGGTGGGCGGTGACTAAAGGTCGTCATTACAAAAAAAACTGAGTTGTTATTTAGAAAATGAAAATTTTATATACCGTAGTATCATCTTACTTTTATCTCATTAAGTTTAATGACATATTATTATTATTAAATAATTATTTATTATATTTTTTATCATCTAATAGTGATAAATGTGTAATATATTATTTAATATGATCAAAATAAAATAAAAGTGTAGTGTATGGTATTATTATTCAGCAGACTTGCATGACCAAGTTTTATGGGATCTTTTTGTATTCCTACTATTTTCCTTTTAAGATATTATTGGTTAATTAAATGGTTGGAGTCGTGCAAGTCTCAATTAATGGTCAAGTGTTTTTTTTTTTTTTTTTCCTTCCTAAGTAAACAAATATATATAATAAAAAACGAGATACATGAAGAATGAAGAGAGGATGAAGTTTCCTAACAAACACTCCATTACGTCAAAGACCATATCGCAAAAATAAAGGAAAAAAGAAGCGGATCTTGGAACTAAATACTTGTTCCCCCCACCTATATTCTACAAATAGTACTTCGTGAAGGGTACTGATTAGTAGTTACCAAAACAGCTACGCAGAAGAAAATATTGCAAAATCTGTAGACATATAAACACAATGGATGCTGCTGAAGTGTTGCGTCTTTAATTGATCAATTTTCTTGAGAGAAAGGAAAAGTCTAAAATATATAGCAACGGTCAATATGTTCGTAACCAAGATATCCTCCTAAAAGTAAATGATTATCCACTACTTGCCAAATGTGAGATGCCAATTGAATAGTATTAGGGCTGGTTTGAATTTAAAGATGAGATAAAATAGTTTTAGATAAAAAATAAAAATTAAAAAAAAATATTGTTAGAAGATTATTTTTTAATATTATTATTATTTTAAAATTTGAAAAAATTGAATTGTTTATTATATTTTGTATAAGAATTTAAGAAAGTTGTAATGATGAAATGAGATGAAATACTTTCTAATCCAAATGGGCCCTTAAGTGGCATGTGGAAGAACGATGACTTGTCTTGTTTGTTTAAAAAATTGTCTATCACCACATTCTACCTCATGCATATAGGTTTTGCTATACATCAAATATTATTCACCTCACACCTGATAATTTTTTATTTTATTTTTTATGTCAGAGCCATCACCTTCGACCTCTCTCTTATCAAGCTCTTTCTCTCTTCGACCTCATCAAGCTCTTTCTCTCTTCAACATCTCTCTCTCCTCGGCCTCTCTCTCTTCGACCCTTCTCTCTCATCATGCTTCCTTCGAGTGTGATTGAGATGGAGGGGTTGGAGAAAGAACCGGTTCACTTGTTAGTAAACCCAGTTTACCACATAGGGCGTGGGATGTGGGGTAGTGAATAGTAACTAATGAGAAGTTTTATTATATGCATATTCATGCACGCTTGTGTGTTAATCAGTTAGAAGTAAGAGAAAGGACAGTGCTAACGGGTCGGGCGTACTGCTACTCTTTTATTTTTCCTTTCATTTTTTTCTAACAATTTTTTAATATCCTTAATCATTACAAAAATAAAAAAATACACAATTTCACTAATAGTTAATTTCTTAACCATTAAGGAAAAATATAAAAAAAAGTACAAAATTTAAAATAATTGAGAGGTAACTTTGAGCGGTAACTTTGAGGGACTCCACTAGCATTTTCGTAAGAGAAAATGCTTGATCTACAAAAGATACTTATAAAAGTATTCTGGTATATTTATGTAGTTTCATATGATACGTTTGATTGTAAAACTTTTTTTATTAAAAAATAGATCTGATCATATAACATTTATAAGCTGTATCAATTTGTAAACTTATATATATATATATTTATATGATCTCTTTGTAAACCACGGAGGAGTTATATATTGGCAATGATGTTCATAATTTATTTTACCATTATTTTCCTTCCTTGGGTCCTGATGTCTTCACAATTTCATTTCCACAAATAGGTTCCCACTTGACAGTTTATTAATCCTACCCTCAACGTCCCTAAATTTATTTTCATTGCTTTTTGCGGATTATATATTTTCTAATTTTATATGTATAACCACCACTTCTTTTTCTCCTTTTTTTTTCTGTCACCCAAAATGTAAAATAGAATTATGTCGGCAAATTGTTCATATCCACATGCGAGTGAAAGCAGTATCGACATCAATTAATAAGAAATGGTCCAAGAGTGAATTGATCTTTCAAATTTACACGCCACTTAAATTTTTGATATTGACTCAGCATAGTCCATTATTATGGATAGCCGCCAGCATTGACCACGGAGTCATCAGAAATTAAGCGAAATAAAATTACCGAAATATAATATGATACCAATTACCAAGATCTTTTCAAAGTAAAACAATATATAGTTACTACCATTAAAGAATTAATACACAATTTAATAGGTGTAAATCGGTCCGATTCGGTCCAGTGGTGGTGGATCGAAATTTTTAGTCCATCATTTTCTTGGACCAAACTGGTAGCTATCAGTCTGTTCGGTCCCACCAATTATTTTCTTATTTGTTTCTTATTTTGTTTTGCAAATAAATTAGAAAAAAATGATTTAAATTACTAAAATTAAAATTAAGTGAATTATTAATGTGAATTATGTAAGTAACTCATTACAAAAATATTTAACTATAATTATATTTATAATGTTGATAGTTACCGCTTACTAACTTAGACTATATAACCCTTTAGTATGAATAATTATTAATAATGTCATATATTTTATATATGGTTAATGAATATCAAATAACTTCATTGTACATAAATTATTCATGATTGCTTGCAACTTAGTTATTTAAACAAAATTAATGAATTACTATAATTAAGTGTATATAGATAGAGTATGTATGAATGTATTAATGTATTAATAACTATTTACATATAATGACATAAATTATCATATGATTTATTATTTATTACTAATTAATAGTATATATTATTTAATATTTTATATGGTCAATGATAATAAATTTGATAAAAATTATAATATTAACTTATATAATTACTATATAAAAATAATATATTATATTGTTAAAAATCTTTTAAAAATATATATATAGGGGTTCGGTCCAGTTTGGTCCAAAATTTATAAACCCCGGGACCGGACTAAATTTCTTCGATTCACAATTTTGGGACCGAGACTGACCGGTACAATATTCGGTCCGGTTCGGTCCATTTTTTTGGTCTGAACTGAATTCTGTACACCCTTACAACTAGCTAATACAATAGTATTTTTTAAAACCTCAACTCAAACGTATTTAGAGCATTCACAACCCCCTAAATTTTTAGGGCCAGTTTGGATCTGAAACTCATCTCAACTAATCTCAATTTATCTTATCTAATAATTATAATTTTTTCAAATTTCAACATAAAATATAATAAACAATTCAAACTTTTCAAATTTTAAAATAATAATAATATTAAAAATAATATTTTAATAATATTTTATTTAACTATCAATTTTTATCTCAATTTAATTTAACATCCAAATGCAATCTTAATCTTATTGCCCCACCAATTATCAATCACTAAATCCAAAGTACTGAATTTCATACCCGAACTCGTGCTCCGTTGTATTTCCAGCATGATGGAAAAATTGAACTTTTTTATTATTATTATAAAGAAAATTAAATATTAATTATGTTTAAGAAAAATTTATGAAAAACTTATTTTATATCAACTATTGATATGCTGAAAATTATAAAATTTATATTTCAAAATATAAATTTAAAAAATGAATTGACAAAATAAATTTTATACGCAAAATTATAAGTACCTATAACATGAATACGCTATTATTAATAAATTACTTTCATTGCAAAAGCGAAAGATCACGGAAAACGATGACCATATTACAAATTCGCATCTAAGAAAACTCTAGAAGAAATGATCGTAGGACTACTCTAAAACCACGATCATATATAAAGCAGTATTTTTTAATCTATTTAGCATGTCTAGCCAGCCAATGGGTGAGCATGTAGCTTTGTTTTGCTTGCCTTTCCACGTGCGATAATTAAAAATCCCTAAAGTGACCAATTTATGAAGATCTGAGCTCCTCTATCAATGGCTTCCAGACAACTTCTGTAGTGTCCTAAAAAATACGAGTTAATAAGATTGAGTTTGACTTTTTGAAAACTTACATATTTTGTGTTATAATTAGAATTTGGAAAAATAAAAACCAACCTCAGTTACTTATTTGCATTATTCATGAAACCTATCATGTAAAAAGGAAGAATATTTTGTGAAATGTAATGCGTAGACATGAGCTAAATTCTATCATGTGATCTCCGAAATTTAAAAAAGAGCGATATTGAAAATCTGAAAAATTGTGTATTTATTTAGAAAGATGCTCTGACTTTTGTTTTTAGTATGTGAGAAGGATCTGATTATGTTTTGGTACTTTGTTTTATTTTAATATGGCATCTGAAAACTTTTGGCATGGTGTACTGATTTTGTATCTAACTCTGTCTCTGCTCTGCTCTGTTATGCTCTGCTCTGTTTGGTTGGTACCAACTTCTCTGTCTCTGAGTGCACCCACTTTGAAAAAAAGTGGTTTTATTGTGGTATTTCCTATGTGCACACTTGGGGCTCCGAGAAGAGTAAGGGAAAGATTTAACCTCTGTCTCTGCCCGGTTTGGCCACCGTGGTTAGCACAACCCTACCACGGGAGTAAAACATGGTCTCTGCTTTGTGAAATACTTTGTTTTGATATGATGATGATGCTCAGTTTATGTTATGCCAAAGTACTATGGGTCTTACTTGTCTTAAAACCATCGCTCTGTTACTTTGAAAACATGTTATATTCTGCATGATAACTCTGGAAAATATTTTGTCCTGCATGCTATTCTTTGTAAATGTTTATGTTTGCACGCTAGCATATGTCCTCTGCTTACTGAGTTATTGATAACTCACCCCTTATCTTCATAATATTTTTTAGATGATGTGGAGAGTCCAACTGTGGACCTGGATTAGATTGGTGAGCATGATTAAACTGAGGAGAGGATGTTAGAAGAAGGAATTCTGATGTCCTTTAGTTTTAATGTCTCTTAGATTTAATTATATCTTGGGTTTAGTAAGACTTATAAAATTAATAGTTTAGTTTGTTATGACTACCGGGAGATTGTTAACTCCTTAGTTTATTTCTGCTATAGTAATGACTTTGTAGAGTTTTCAAGGTGGTTATTTAGAATACATGAGATTGAGTTTTGCTAATAAAGTTTTTAGAAATTTATTTTAGTTGTGTTGGAAAACATGTTTTTATGTGATAGGTAGTAATTCTCCAAGCCACCCGGGTTTGGGGCGTTACATTTGGTATCAGAGACATGTTTGAGGTTCTGCATACTATAGTATGTAAGATTTCTGAGTATAGATAGTGTTTAAAAAATTATTTTTAGATTTATTATGATAGTAAAGCGAACTATAGGGTTGAATATTGTAGATGTGGGAAGACTTAGAATTCGCAGGCTTTAGGAATGGTTTTGAGGTGTGGTATTTTCACGGGTCTATGAACTAAGTTCATGTTGATTAAGGTTTAGTTTAATTACGGAGTCTTCTTAAATTGTTTGATGGGTAAAGTATTAGATTTTGGGAAATTGATTATTACTACAGTTATGTGAAATATAATATATATGTTTTGTTTTTACAAATACCACTAAATTTTTATGTTCATATAAACTCTGTTTTTTTTAAACGATTATTAAAGATTCAAGTTATTTTGTCAGGATGGCACCTCGTCGTAGAGAACGAAACATGTTGGATCTGAATGCAAACGTGAATGAGAGGGAAGCAAACCTGAGTGCTTCCGAAGTACTACGAGCAGCTACACATCAATTAATTGATGACCTTGTGCAGAATCCCTCGGGTCGCCAGCGTAACTATAACGAAGGGGGCTATACCGTGGAGCAATTCAATCGAATGCACCCTCATTTATTTGATGGGAGAGGCGATCCAACTCTGGCGAAGGATTGGATTCAGGACATTGAGGAGATTTTGCGAGTCCTAACCTGTACAAATGAGCAAAAGGTGGCGTACGCCACATTCAAGCTTACCAGAGAAGCGAATAGGTGGTGGATCTCTGAAAGAACTATCAGAGAAGTAGAGGGGACAGAGATAATTAGTTGGCTGCATTTCAAACAGATCTTTCTTGAGCACTACTTCCCTAGCTCGTTCCGTGAGGACAAGGCTATGGAATTTGCCACCTTGGTGCGGGGAACAATGACGGTACATCAGTATGCATCTAGGTTTACTGAGTTATCTCATTTTGCCACTTATCTAATTCCTAATGAGGAAAAGAAGGCGCGCAAATTTGAGCAATGACTGAATGAGAAACTTTATAAGCGTGTGGTGGGTTTTCAGATTTGAAACTTCTCAAAAATGGTAAATAAGGTCACAGTTTTTTAGAGAACCCTCCAAAGAAACGCTGCATTGCATGAACAATGGAAAAGGACTACTCCTACTGGGTACCAATCTGGTATGGACCAGGGACTGTAGAAAAAGAGGAATGAAGGTAGTAGCTCAGAAAGGAGGCCAGTTCAAGGTAACCAACAACCCTATCAGTGTAGGACATGCAATCAAGTGCACTCCGGAGAGTGCAGAAAAAGGTTAGGATTGTGTTTTCATTGTGGAAAATCAGGACACTACATCAAGGACTGCCCAATGCAATTGGATAGCAACAAGGCGACCATACCCCCACCTCAAAGGAATGAAGTTCCAGCACGAGGCAGCAACCCACGTTCTGTTGCGCTTACATGAGTTCTTGCATTAACACATGGGGAGGTTGAGGATAGGAATGATGTGATCACTGATATGACTCCTTTATTTTACTTTAAGGATTTTATTTTATTTTATCATTATTCTGTTTGTTGGTTTTGGATAAGACTTTGAATATTTTTTTGGTTCATGCTTAAGACTGTTAGTGGTCACAGGTACTCTTTCTTTGTTTTCTAACAAAGCTATTCTGTTATTTGACTCGGGAGCGACACATTCTTTTGTTTCCACGACTTACTCTAGATTTTGCACTTTAGAAACTGAAAAGTTGAAGTACAAGTTAGTGGTCGCGACCCCAACAAGAAATTTGATAGTCTGTAGTGAGATTCTACCGGGGTGCCCTTTATCTATAGAGGGAAGACTAATGCAAGCAGATTTAATAGTGTTCCATATGATTGGGTTTGATGTGATTTTGGGTATGGATTGGCTGGCTTCTTACCATGCCAGTATTGATTGTTTTAAAAAAGAAGTGGTTTTCAGACCCCCAAAAGAAAGTGAATTTCGGTTCACAGGGTTGGAAGTGAGTTTAGTTCCACCCATCATATCTGTCATTCAGGTTGGAAAATTGTTATGTGATGGTTGTCAGGGATTCTTTGCCTATGTGGTAGAAGCACCAAAAGAAGAGTTGAAGTTGGAACAGATACCTGTGGTGAGGGAATATCCAGAGGTTTTCCTAGAGATTTATCTGGACTTCCACCCGAGCGAGAGGTAAAGTTTGCTATTGAACTAGTCCCAGGCACGGGACCCCTTTAGAAAGCACCTTACCGTATGGCACCATCTGAACTAGTGGAACTCAAGGAACAGTTGCAAGATTTGTTGGACAAGGGTTTCATCAAGCCCAGTGTATCACCTTGGGGAGCTCTAGTTGTCTTTGTGAAGAAGAATGATGGATCGATGAGAATGTGTATCGATTACAGGGAAATTAATCGGGTGACCATAAAGAATAAGTACCCGCTACCCCGTATAGAAGATTTGTGTGATCAGCTTCAGGGTGCTCAGGTATTTTCAAAGATTGTTCTGCGATTGGGTTACCATCAATTGAAGATCAGGGCGGAAGGCGTGGCTAAGACGGCTTTCAGGACCCGATATAGCCATTAGGAGTTTTTAGTCATGCCTTTTGGCCTGACTAACGCCCCAACAGTATTCATGGATTTGATGAATCGAGTGTTTCATGAATTTTTAGATAAATTTGTGGTGGTTTTTATTGATAATATACTGATGTACTCCAAAAGCAAGACTGAGCAAGAAGAACATTTGAAGTTGGTACTTGGGACACTCAGAGATAAGCAGTTGTTTGCTAAGTTTCTGGGACATATAGTTTCAAAAGATGGCATTTCAGTGGACCCAGGAAAAGTGGAAGCAGTGGTTAATTGGTCGGCACTGAAGAATGTTCATGAGGTTAGAAGCTTCTTGGGATTGGTGGGTTATTACCGTCAATTCATTGATGGGTTTTCCAGGATAACAGTTCCTCTCACTGCACTCACTAGGAAAAATAATAAGTTTGAATGGACAGCAAAGTGTGAAGAAAGCTTCCAGGAGTTGAAACAGAGATTAGTGACAACTCCGGTGTTGACAGTTCCCACAGCTATAGGTGGATTTGTTGTCTATAGCGATGCATCTAGGCTTGGATTGGGGTGTGTACTCATGCAACATGGGAATGTTATAGCTTACACCTCATGCCAACTGAAAGTGTATGAGCAGAAGTATCTCACACATGATTTGGAACTTGCGGCAGTCATTTTGAACTTAAGCTTTGGAGACACTATTTGTATGGGGAAAAATGCGAAATTTATACGGATCACAAGAATTTAAAATATTTCTTTACCCAAAAGGAATTAAATATGAGGCAAAGGAGATGGTTTGAGTTGATCAAGGATTATGATTGCACCATTAATTATCACCCAAGCAAAACTAATGTTGTAGCCGACACCCTAAGTAGGAAGTCAACGGGACCGACAGTTGCAGCCATTACCACTCAGCATAGGTTGTTAACGGACTTAGAAAGAGCCGGTATTGATGTCATTGCTAGTGATACAAATGCTATCATGGCTAGTTTAGTAATTCAACCTGCTTTGATAGATAGAATCAATGACGATCAGAAAGTGGACTCAGGGTTAGTAAAGCTAGTGGAAGAAGTCGGGAACAGGGACAAACCTGATTTTAGCGTTTCCGAGGATGGAGTTTTGAGGTTTAGAGGTAGAGTATGCATACCTGCAGATGATGAACTAAAAAGGGTAATTCTTGAATAAGCACATCGTTCTTTGTACACAGTTCACCCAGGGAGAACCAAGATGTATCGGGATTTGAGAAAGTCTTTTTGGTGGAATGGTATGAAAAGAGAAATTGCTAAATTTGTGGAACAATGCCTAACTTGCCAACAAGTGAAGGCGGAGCATCAGAGACTTGTAGGATTACTACTGCCGCTCCAGATTCCAAAGTGGAAGTGAGAGCATATCTCCAAGGACTTTGTGACAGGTCTACCAAGGATTCTAAGCAGACAAGATGCTATATGGGTGATCATGGATTGCTTAACCAAGACCACTCGTTTTGTGCCCTTTAAAGTTTCTTGTAAGCTAGAGAAACTAGCAAAGTTGTATGTGCTGGAAATAGTGAGGTTGCATGGAGTACCGGTATCCATTCTGTCGGATAGAGATCCCCGTTTTACTTCTAAGTTATGGCGAAGCTTACAAGAGGCAATGGGTACTAAGTTAAGTTTCAGTACTGCTTTTCACCCTCAGATAGATGGACAGTCAGAAAGGACTATTCAGATTTTAAAAGACATGTTGAGGGCGTGTGTGATGGATTTTAAGGGAACTTGGATGCAACATTTACCATTAGTTGAGTTTGCTTATAACAATAGTTTCCAGGCTAGCATCGGGATGGCACCTTATGAGGTTTTGTATGACAGAAGGTGTAGATCTCCATTGTATTGGGATGAAGTGGGTGAAAAGAATCTTCTAGCCGACAACTTGAATATTTTGTGTTGTAAGGAGAACTTGGGAAAACAAAAACCAATCTCAGTTGCTTATTTGCATTATTCATGAAACCTATCATGTGAAAAGGAAGAATATTTTGTGACATGCATTGTGTAGACATTAGCTAAATTCTGTCATGTGGTCTCTGAAAGCTGAAAAGGAGCGATATTAAGAATCTGAAAAATTGTGCATTTATTTAGAAAGATGCTCTGACTTTTGTTTTCAGTATGTGAGAAGTATCTGATTATGTTTTGGTACTCTGTTTTATTTCAATATGGTATCTGAAAACCTTTGGCCTGGTGTACTGATTTTGTATCTAACTCTGTCTCTGCTCTGCTCTGTTATGCTCTGCTCTGTTTGGGTTGGTACCAATTTTTCTGTCTCTGAGTACACCCACTTTGGAAACAAAGTGGTTTTATTGTAGTCTTTCCTATGTGCACACTCGGGGCTCCGAGAAGAATAAGGGAAAGATTTCACCTCTGTCTCTGCCCGGTTTGGCCACCTGGATTTGCACAACCCTACCACAGGGGTGAAACATGGTCTCTGTTCTGTGAGATGCTCTGTTTTGATGTGATGAGGATGCTCCGTTTATGTTACGCCAAAGTACTATGGGTTTTACTTGTCTTAAAACTATCGCTTTGTTACTTTTGAAAACATGTTATGTTCTGGATGATAACTCTGGAAAATATTTTGTTCTGCATGCTATACTTTGTAAATGCTCGTGTTTGCACGCTAGTATATGTCCTCTGCTTACTGAGTTGTTGATAACTCACGCACTATTTTCATAATATTTTTCAGATGATGTGGAGAGTCCAACTGAGGACCTAAATTAGATTGGTGAGCATAATTAAGCTGAGGAGAGGATGTTAGAAGAAGGAATTCTAATGTTCTTTTGTTTTAATGTCTCTTAGATTTAATTATATCTTGGGTTTAGTAAGACTTATGAAATTATTAGTTTGGTTTGTTATGGCTACCGGTGGACTCGTTAGTTTATTTTTGCTGCGGTAATGACTTTGTGGAGTTTTCAATGTGGTTATTTAGAATACATGAGATTGGGTTTCGCTAATAAAGTTTTTGGAGATTTATTTTAGTTGTGTTGGGAAACATGTTTTTAAGTGACAGATAGTAATTCTCCAAGCCTCCCGGGTTTGGAGCATTACACCTTATCTCCACAATGTTTTTGAGATATTTTGATGGTTCAACTGTGGATTAAGATTACGAGGCATTTGGTGAAATGATATGAGTATAGTGATTTAAGCATAGAAAGTTTTTATTAGTATTGTCAATTTTTTTTTTTATTAAGAAATTTTATTGAGTTATGATGACTTGACATTTTGGAAAATTGGTTATATTGAAGACATTAATTTGAATCGAAATTTCTATATGATATTGGGAATTTGGAGTCTATTATTATATTGTTGAAATGTGAGTTTAAGTGATAGGAAGTAACTCCTCGACTCGTGCAGAGCCGGGGCATTACAACCGACCAGCCCATTGCTCCGCCGCATGTTTCACTCTCTCTCGGTGAGCCTTCATGCGTTTATTAGTCTCTGTTTCCTTTTACAATTTTAATATGATGGTTTACGTAGGTTGTGATGCATGCCTTTAGGTTAAAATAAAAATAAGTGTCTTATATTTTTATCCTTCAAGTTATAAGCTGTGTTAATATGTTTTAAACTTTTAATATATACTAGTAGACTCAATTTTATATATGTTTACAGAAAATGTTTAAAGTAATTTTAACATGTTATGGAGTAGAGATTTATTTTTAAGAGTAAATGATAATGGTGTAAATTTATTTCTACACTTTAGATATGATCTAGTTCATTAAATATTAGTTGTTGTTTAATTTAAAATATTGTGGTATGGTTATATGATCTAGTATTAAATTTATAGTTTGATTACAATAGTAAATAAATTATATTTTTTTATGTTTTAGTCGAAGTTATTAGATGGACATTGATGATTTTAGAAAGATGATATATTTTGAGATTATGAGAATTTTAGGTTTTGAGGAACTAAAATAGGTTATTTTAGAAGTTTAGGCTTTTAAATATCGAAATACATGTTTAATTGAAATTTACGAGAATTACGTGACTATGTTATAGGTGGCGAGTAATAATTGTTCGGCATTTTTTAAGAAAATTCTGAAAAACTAAGAAATCTAGGTAAGCGAAGTTACTATACTAGACTTTGCATAAAAAGAAAATGAAATGAGGTTGATTTTGAAAATACGCATGTTTGTTTTGAAAAGAAATCTAAAAACAACATCAAATATGTGTTCTGCATTTGCATGAAATTCTGTATAAGAGTAAGGTATTTTTCTGGCATGACTGGTGTATACATGAACTTATTTTTAGTATTTTGTTATTGAACTGAGAAAAATGAGCAAATATGAAAATTTGATAAATTTTGCATGTGACGTGAAGATGTTCTAAATCCGTTTTGGAAAATGTGAAATGATCTGAATTTCAATATTATGTTTTGATATGATGTGACATCTGAAAAACCTTTAGCATGACTTTCTGATTCTAATTCTGATATAATGATTATGATTCTATTTTGCTCTGATATGTGGCCTTGTTTTGGGATATAATAGTGACCTCTGGCCTTGTCGCGGGATACAACAGTGACCTCTGTCCCTGTCACGGGATATAATAGTGACCTCTGGCTCTACCACGGGATATAATAGTAACCTCTTGCCCTACCAAGGGATATAATAATGGTCTCTGCTCTGAGTGCAATCGCTTTGATAACATAGTGATTTATGTTCCGCTTAGTTTTCTAAAGAATGCACAACCTTACCATGGAGGTTAAAACATGGCATCTGTTCTGATATGATATGATAAGATGAAGATATTCAGTCATGTTGTGCCAAATGAGTCTTTGAATTTGAAAAATTGGTTTCTGAATATGAAATGTTTGGAATGTCGCCCTGATTTTCTGGTAATATGTGTTTTTGAGATTTGCATATTGAAACTGAAATGTTTTATTTCTGCATTCTAAACTCTGTGAAAATGCTCATGTTTACATACTAGCATATGTTCTCTACTTACTGAGTTGTTGGTAACTCACTCCTTATCTCCATAACATTTTTCAGATATTTTTTTATGATTCAGCTGGGGAACAAGAGTAGGAAGTATTGGAAAAGTCTGATGATCATAGATGAATCAGTACTAAGGGTACAAGTATTTTGGAGGATCATATTTAGTAGTTTTATCTTTATTCGGTTATTTTGGTACGTCAAGTTATGAATAATTTGAGTCTTTGTGGATATGCTATTGATTTTATTGAGATTTTTGTTTAGAATTTCTATGGAGTGACAGATTTTTGGATCGAACAAATAAGTTGAGTATTTTGTGGAGTTTCTGTTTATTTATTATTAATTATTGAGCTAACTCTTTGGACCTTGGAGAAAAATAGTTTTTCATTATTGTATATATACACCACTGTTTCATTGCTTGAGATACACAAGACACAAGGAACATGCATTTCATCTGCAATTCTTCTTCCTCTTTGTTTTCCCTTTTCCATAATTTCCTTTTCTTACATCTCCGGCACATGATTACATGTAAAGTACGTGCTACAACATGGATTACGAGAACGATACGGAACATGAAACAGAAAATTCAAACGTCCCAACTAAAAGAAACGAAAATTACAAAGCAAGAGGACCAAAGACACTATTGCAAATACCATTCATCCATTGTTGTTGAAATCTATGATCAATATTTATGCATTTTCTCATCATGATCAGGACGTTTCCGGTTTAACAAGGCTGTCTCTTGCAGATTTCAGTTTCTGGAAAGCACCTCTAATACTAATGCGTAGATCACGAGAGTCTGCGGTGCAAGATAGCCCAACCCCAAGAATTGTGATGAGGCATTCAAGTTGAGCGTCAGGGCGTATGCGTTTGTCATTGTGGCGAAGATTGCTCATTTGAGCTAGCAGCTCAGAGTCGAGTACTTGTTCGACGTTGGCAGGGAAACTTAACTGCACCCATCTGATTAGATTTTGGCCTCCAATGAAGCTCTCGTGGGTTGGGTTCTTCCCTGTGAAGAGCTCAAGCAGGATTACCCCGAAGCTGTATACATCTCCAGAAGTTGATATTTTTTCTCCCAAACCATATTCTACACATCATAATCGATTCATTATGTTCACAAAACTAGTTAAATGCATAAAGTAATGACAACAGAAAGGGTCTCCTCAGAGGAAACATGTTCATTAAAAAGAAAACGACATACTGAATTTATCAACTACCAAAGAGAAGGAAGAGAGATATTGTTATAGTACTAACCTGGAGGTATGTAACCTATGGATCCCTTTAGAACATTTGTGTTACTAATATGAGATTGATTGCCTGTTCTTTCAATTAGCAACCTGGCAAGACCAAAATCTCCTACCTTTGCAGTCATGTCTTCACTCAAAAGGATGTTGCTGGGCTTCAAATCACAATGCACCACTGGAACTTCACAGTCATGGTGCAAGTAATCTAATCCACAAGCAAAGCCAATGACCACGTTCAATCTCTCCAGAACATTCAGCGCATGGCCATTTACATGCTTCCTCTTGCCTTCTAGCCAGTCTTCTAAGCTGCCATTACTCATAAATTCGTACACCAGAGCCAAAAATCCCATGTTCTTGAAGTCTATGCTAGAGCATGATGTGATGAGTCGAACAAGATTCCGATGCCTAACATTCCTCAAAGCCTCGCATTCTGCCAAAAAGCTCTTCCAAGAGCTCTTCTTCTCAGTGTCTAGGACTTTAACTGCGATAGCGATTCCATGCCAAAGATAGCCTTTATAAACTGACCCAAAGCTCTCTTTGCCAAGGAAATTTTCTTGGTTGAAATTTCCAGTCGCCTGACGGATTTCATTGTAGGACACCATTTGATGCTGTCCTTTGAAGGTTTCAGCAGAAGTTTTTTTCCATCGTTGGTTTCCTTCTCTTTATGTACAACCGTGAGCCAAATATAACGCAAAGGACCAATGTTACAAGGATACTTGTTATAACAAGAACTTTGACTACTGTTCTTCCTCGACGCCCTTGACTATTGACACATGCAAAATGCAGGCAAAGCATTGGGTTGCCTTCCAAATGGACTTGAGAGAGATTACGAAAAACTCCGCCGCTGGGAACAATTCCTTCCAAATTAGTGAAAGACAGGTTCAAGGATTTTAAGGCCTGGAGGTTTTGGAGTTCAACGGGGATAGAGCCAGAAAGTTGGTTGGAGGAGAGATCTTGAGTATCCAGGCCTTTCACTTCTTCCATGGTATCTGGAATTGGACCTGAGAGCATGTTTCTGGCCATGAATAATTTTTCCAAGCTTTCACAGCTTTGGATTTGTAACACTCCGTATTTTAGTGTATTTTTTTAATTGAAAGATTATTTGTTATTAATTTAAAATTTATTCTCTTGTTTTAAAATTGTTGGATTTTTAGTTGTGTTATTTTTATGATTTTTAGTTTACGAAAATTATTTTTGAAGTGCTTTCTCTAATTTAATTATTTTTATGCGTTTAAATTTCTTCTCAAATTAAATTAACTTGTTGTGGGGTTTAATTATTTATTTTCATTTTAATCACTGTGTTTGAATTATTTTATTTTACTTGCTGTGTTAAAATCGTTTCCGTTGGATCGATTTTATGACCCAAGATATGAGGATTGGACCTCATTTCTTTCCCTACATTTTCTCTTTCCTCTTTTCTTTTTCTTTTTTTTTTCTTCTCCTTCTTTTTCTTTTCTTTTTCTCCTCTCCTCTCCAGCGCGCCGCACGACTCTCCCCCTTTCTCTCTCCGTCCGTTTCTTCTTCCACCTAGCCCCGCCGCCTCGCGCTGCCGTGCGCGACAACGCCCGGCCCACTGTCCTTCCCAGCCACCAGCGACCACCCCCCTGTAATCTCAGCCCCAACCGCGCCGCCGTTAGCTCCCACGCGCATCACCAAGCCGCTGTCGCGCCACCCCCGGCCACCATCTTCTCACCACATCATCCTCGACCTTCTAGCAACCCAATGGACCCAACCCCACCTCCGATCTGTCACCGGTGAAGCCCCACCATCAACATTTCCGTTTTGGGTATTTTTGCACTTCAACCGCCTATTGCACCGCCACCCACGGCCAACCACCACCACCACTAGCTTCACTGACATCCCTAAGCCCTACCCTATCAATCTCGGGTCTTCGTTTACACCCGTTCAAAAGTGGATTTTTGAGACCCACGGCCACAGTGCTTTTGGCACTGTTTTGTTGCTGCGTTGCCGCTTCTAGCACCTCCGTGATCTCTCAAAAATTATATTATAGCATTGTAAGTATTTTTCCCAAAGAACTTTTGAGATCTAAATGTATTTATGCTCTAATTCATATTTACTGTTAATTTATTGGTGGTGCCGGACTGAGTCCGAGGAGTAAGGGATCGGTTAGATTGGATGATGGAGTTGTTTGTGTGAGATTGGTTTATGCTATGAAATTTGTTAGCTGTTTCGGGTTTAAATATTGGTGTTTTGAGTTTGGCGTTGGTCATGGTGAATATTGATGATTTTTAGGAAGTGACGATATATTTTTGGATTATTGGTTTGATGTATTGGAAATGTTTAGAAGGGTTTGTTGGGGCCTTTTAACAACTAAAAGTGTTGAGATATTTTTTTTCCTGTTGTGGAGTTGTGAACGGAGAGAGAGTAATGTGTAGTGTCGTCCTGATTAAATTGTTAGTAATTGTTTGGGACTGCAAACTGTAGGAATAAGTGTGAGTTATTGGAATTTGAGTTGACATTGGTTTTGATGCTTGTATTGGACAATATTGAGATTGGTATAGAATATTTTGGGTCGAAGTGTGGGTTGTCCGGATTATTATTTAGCTGATTGAGTTTGATTAAACTTACTGAATTATGGTCTAGAATTTGGGTATTAAGTTGTCTAGACCAATTTTGTGTTGTTGGACTTTAATATTTAGTTTATATTATTTTTATGAATAGGTGACGAGACGGATAGAGACCATATTCAAGTCATAGATAATGCGCTGCAGGAGTCAGGTAAGTGGGGTTCCTATGCTAGACCTTACACGAATTATTTGAGACTGAGGTTGATTTTATGAAAACTTTACATATTTTTGTGGTGAAATGAGAACTTGGGAAAAACAAAACCAACCTCGGTCGTTTATTTGCATACTCATGAAATCTGTACGAAAAAGAGAAAAATATGTTCTGACATGCATTGTGTACACATGAGCTAAATTCTGTCATGTGATTTCTGAAATCTGGAAAAAGAGCGATATTGAGGATATGAAAAGTTGTGCATTTATTTAGAAAGATGTTCTGACTTTTGTGTTCAGCGTGTGTAACTATCTGATTCTGTTTTGGTACTCTGTATTATTTTGTTATAACATCTGAAAACCTTTGGCATGGTGTACTGGTTTTTGTATCTGACTCTGTTGCTGTGCTCTGCTCTGTTATGCTCTGCTCTGTTTGGGTTGGTAGCAACTTCTCTGTCTCTGAGTGCACCCACTTTGGAAACAAAGTGGTTTTATTGTGGTCTTTCCTGTGTGCACACTCGGGGCTCCGAGAAGAATAAAGGAAAGATTTCACCTCTGTCTTTGCCTGGTTTGGCCACCGGGATTAGCATAACCCTACCACGAGGGTGAAACATGGTCTCTGCTCTGTTTGATGCTCTGTTTTGATATGATGATGATACTCAGTTTATGTTATGCCAAAGCACTATGAGTTTTACTTGTCTTAAAACCATCGCTCTGTTACTTTTGAAAATATGTTCTGTTCTGCATGATAACTCTGGAAAATATTTTGTTCTGCATGCTCTACTTTGTAAATGCTCATGTTTACACGCTAGCATATGATTTCTGCTTACTGAGTTGTTGATAACTCACCCGCTATCTTCATAATATTTTTCAGATGATGTGGAGAGTCCAACTGAGGACCTGGATTAGATTGGTGAGCATGATTAAGCTGAGAGAGGATGTTAGAAGAAGGAATTCTGATGTCTTATGTCTTTTAGATTTAATTATATCTTGGGCTTGGGTTTAGTAAGACTTTTGAAGTTATTAGTTTGGTTTGTTATGACTACCGGGAGATTTTGGACTCCTTAGCTTATTTTGCTGCAGTAATAACTTTGTAGAGTTTCAATGTGGTTATTTAGAGTACTTGAGATTGGGTTTTGCTAATAAAGTTTTGGAGTTTTATTTTAGTTGTGTTGGAAAACATGTTCTTAAGTGTCAGGTAGTAATTCTCCAGGCCAACTGGGTTTGGGGCGTTAGATTTGGTATCAGATCCAGGTTTGAATTCTGCATACTATAAACCTTGGAGGTTTAGATTTCTGTGGGTTCATAGGATGTCAAGATTTTAGTGTAGGAACTTGAGGAATTTAAGGATTATCTTGTGGATATTTAAGTTTGGGATTCTAAAAACCTTATGATTGATTTTGATGGGATTTGAGGATTTAGATTTTGTAAATTCTAAGAAATGATTTTTATAACATATTAAGTTTTAGATCCGGTAAGCTTATTCTTTAGGATGCAGGAGATGACTTGGAAATGATCTAAGGTTTAACTTTTGAAGTTGACCTAAGTTTGACCGAATGATAGGTTTGAGGTTCTGCTGACTAAAAACATTTGAGTTTTCCAGACTTTATGATTGAGTTTTGAGATTTTGAGATTTAGGGATTTTAGATCCGACAAAATTAGTTTGTGGACTATAGGAGATAATTTTTTTTAAGATTTAAGGTTTAGATTTTTGTGGTTTAGATTTTAAAGATGTACTGGAGTTTAGAGCGATGTTGGGTTTACAATATGAGATGATAGGAATGACTATACGAGTTAGTTAAAGATATGGCTAAGAATGGGTAAAATCATGTGTACAGTACCAGAAGAGTTTAAAGGTTTAATTGGAAATTATTGTTTTTATTTAAATTGAATTTATTTGGTTTTGTTTGATTTTATTTTATTTGAATTGAAATTATGTTATTTTATTTATTAAGTTTATTTTATTTTGTTCGTTTCGTTCGAACCTGAATAGCGGGTTAAGGATTAAGTTATGACAGGAACATGGTACGACTGAGAACGCTATTGTTATATTTAGCAGAGTAAACTTGAACTTTTTGGTGTGCTTTTATAATATCAAGGTTCGAAAGGAACGGCATGGTCTGGGTGATCTTTTTGGAGAGTATGATATTTGAGATTTTCGATTTCATGGATGTATGACACGAGGCTTTAGAATAGAAGATTGTAAGTTCAACAAACTTTAAGGATAGATTTACGAAAATTTCACCAAAAGTTTAAGGTTTTGCAGACTTTAGGAAATGATTGTTATTATTTTATGTTTTAGATTTTGAAAGCTTCGGGAGTCAATTGTTTTATTATTGGATATAAGTTCATCGATATTACAGATTTCGAAAATTGATTCTTGTATAATTTAAGGTTTTAGAATTGCAATTTGAAGGACTGTTTTGTAATGAGATTGAAATTTTTAATTCTGCAGGCTTGGTGTGTTAGCTTGATTTATTTTGGAGACTGATTAATCTATGACCATTAATGGGGTTGATCGAAGTTGAGTTATTGATATTGGGATTTTCAAGGGGATTATTTCTTTGAGAATTGAAGGTGTTGGTCTAGTTTGGATAATGATTATTATTAGTTCGAGGTTTTAGTGGTAGGTTTTAGGATTGATCCATGTCAGATTTAAGGGTAATAGTTGGTGCAGATTCAGAAAGGAATTCTTGGTGATTTTGAGGAAAGTGTGTAATATTTCATGGTTTTGAGAGATCAAGAATTTTCTTCTACCAAAATGTTTATTGATGGTTAACTTTGGAAGTGGCTAATAGGTTACCAACTTGTAGAATACAATGAAGGTTTGTGAGTTTTAACATAGGAGTCGATTGAGGTTAGCGCAGATCGTGTTGCGAAAATAATAATAATCATTGGGATTCCTTGGATGTTGTATTAAGGCTCTTGTGGAAAGATGAGATTTTGGATAGAATAGTCACCCTAGGAATACTGGCGTGTTGTGCCACTGGGGGACTAATACGAGTATGATGGAATTGCATATGGAGACAGACTTGAGAGAGCATTACTCATGCTTGTTGGGAGTTACTGATGGTATGATCCTTTCAAGCGTGTTTTGGGTTGTATCTTCTATTCCTGCTTTAGCGTCATGTTTGACCTTACAAATTTCGAGGACGAAATTTTTTTTAAGGGGGGAAGGATGTAACACCCCGTATTTTAGTGTATTTTTTTAATTGAAAGATTATTTGTTATTAATTTAAAATTTATTCTCTTGTTTTAAAATTGTTGAATTTTTAGTTGTGTTATTTTTATGATTTTTAGTTTACAAAAATTATTTTTGAAGTGCTTTCTCTAAATTAATTATTTTTATGCGTTTAAATTTCTTCTCAAATTAAATTAACTTGTTGTGGGGTTTAATTATTTATTTTCATTTTAATCACTGCGTTTGAATTATTTTATTTTACTTGCTGTGTTAAAATCGTTTCCGTTTGATCGTTTTTATGACCCAAGATATGAGGATTGAACTTCATTTCTTTCCCTACATTTTCTCTTTCCTCTTTTCTTTTTCTTTTTTTTTCTTCTCCTTCTTTTTCTTTTCTTTTTCTCCTCTCCTCTCCCGCGCGCCGCACGACTCTCCCCCTTTCTCTCTCCGTCCGTTTCTTCTTCCACCCAGCCCCACCGCCTCGCGCTGCCGTGCGCGACACCGCCCGGCCCACTGTCCTTCCCAGCCACCAGCGACCACCCCCTGTAATCTCAGCCCCAACCGCGCCGCCGTTAGATCCCACGCTCATCACCAAGCCGCGGTACTCCTTGCGCCGCTGCGCCTCCGTCGCACCACCCCCAGCCACCATCTTCTCACCACATCATCCTCGACCTTCTAGCAACCCAATGGACCCAACCCCACCTCCGATCTGTCACCGGTGAAGCCCCACCATCAACATTTCCGTTTTGGGTATTTTTGCACTTCAACCGCCTATTGCGCCGCCACCCACGGCCAACCACCACCACCACTAGCTTCAACGACATCCCTAAGTCCTACCCTATCAATCTCGGGTCTTCGTTTACACCCGTTCAAAAGTGGGTTTTTGAGACCCATGGCCACAGTGCTTTTGGCACTGTTTTGTTGCTGCGTTGCCGCTTCTAGCACCTCCGTGATCTCTCAAAAATTATACTATAGCATTGTAAGTATTTTTCCCAAAGAACTTTTGAGATTTAAATGTATTTATGCTCTAATTCATATTTACTGTTAATTTATTGGTGGTGCCGGACTGAGTCCGAGGAGTAAGGGAATCGGTTAGATTGGATGATGGAGTTGTTTGTGTGAGATTGGTTTATGCTATGAAATTTGTTAGCTGTTTCGGGTTTAAATATTGGTGTTTTGAGTTTGACGTTGGTCACGGTGAATATTGATGATTTTTAGGAAGTGACGATATATTTTTGGATTATTGGTTTGATGTATTGGAAATGTTTAGAAGGGTTTGTTGGGGCCTTTTAACATCTAGAAGTGTTGAGATATTTTTTTTCCTGTTATGGAGTTGTGAACGGAGAGAGAGTAGTGTGTAGTGTCGTCCTGATTAAATTGTTAGTAATTGTTTGGGACTGCGAACTGTAGGAATAAGTGTGAGTTATTGGAATTTGAGTTGACATTGGTTTTGATGCTTGTATTGGACAATATTGAGATTGGTATAGAATATTTTGGGTCGAAGTGTGGGCTGTCCGGATTATTATTTGGCTGATTGAGTTTCATTAAACTTACTGAATTATGGTCTAGAATTTGGGTATTAAGTTGCCTAGACCAATTTTGTGTTGTTGGACTTTAATATTTAGTTTATATTATTTTTATGAGTAGGTGACGAGACGGATAGAGACCGTATTCAAGTCATAGATAATGCGCTGCAGGAGTCAGGTAAGCGGGGTTCCTATGCTAGACCTTACACGAATTATTTGAGACTGCGGTTGATTTTATGAAAACTTTACATATTTTTGTGGTGAAATGAGAACTTGGGAAAAACAAAACCAACCTGGGTCGTTTATTTGCATACTCATGAAATCTGTACGAAAAGGAGAAAAATATGTTCTGACATGCATTGTGTAGACATGAGCTAAATTCTGTCATGTGGTTTCTGAAATCTGGAAAAAGAGCGATATTGAAGATATGAAAAGTTGTGCATTTATTTAGAAAGATGTTCTGGCTTTTGTGTTCAGCGTGTGTAACTGTCTGATTCTGTTTTGGTATTCTGTATTATTTTGTTATAACATCTGAAAACCTTTGGCATGGTGTACTGGTTTTCGTATCTGACTCTGTTGCTCTGCTCTGCTCTGTTATGCTCTGCTCTGTTTGGGTTGGTACCAACTTCTCTGTCTCTGAGTGCACCCACTTTGGAAACAAAGTGGTTTTATTGTGGTCTTTCCTGTGTGCACACTCGGGGCTCCAAGAAGAATAAAGGAAAGATTTCACCTCTGTCTCTGCCTGGTTTGGCCACCGGGGTTAGCACAACCCTACCACGGGGGTGAAACATGGTCTCTGCTCTGTTTGATGCTCTGTTTTGATATGATGATGATACTCAGTTTATGTTATGCCAAAGCACTATGAGTTTTACTTGTCTTAAAACTATCGCTCTGTTACTTTTGAAAATATGTTCTGTTCTGCATGATAACTCTGGAAAATATTTTGTTCTGCATGCTCTACTTTGTAAATGCTCATGTTTGCACGCTAACATATGATTTCTGCTTACTGAGTTGTTGATAACTCACCCCTATCTTCATAATATTTTTCAGATGATGTGGAGAGTCCAACTGAGGACCTGGATTAGATTGGTGAGCATGATTAAGCTGAGAGAGGATGTTAGAAGAAGGAATTCTGATGTCTTATGTCTTTTAGATTTAATTATATCTTGGGCTTGGGTTTAGTAAGACTTTTGAAGTTATTAGTTTGGTTTGTTATGACTACCGGGAGATTTTGGACTTCTTAGCTTATTTTGCTGCAGTAATAACTTTGTAGAGTTTCAATGTGGTTATTTAGAGTACTTGAGATTGGGTTTTGCTAATAAAGTTTTGGAGTTTTATTTTAGTTGTGTTGGAAAACATGTTCTTAAGTGTCAGGTAGTAATTCTCCAGGCCAACTGGGTTTGGGGCGTTACAGGATTGAGCTGGGGATACTACCAGACAAAAGGTTGTCAGAAAGGTCAATGGTTTTGACACTTCTTAGAGAAATTTCTTCAGGTATAGGTCCGCTTAGAAAGTTCTCAGATAGATTCAAAACAGTGCTCAAACTAGGGTGATTCAACAATTCTTTAGGTATGCTCCCATTGAATCTGTTGTTAGATAGGTCAATGGAAAGAATATTCTTGAAGTTTCCAAAAGCAGGGGGTATTTTACCCACCAAACTATTTCCTGATAATTCAATTTTAGTTTTTGGAGATCACCTAAAGAATTTGGAATACTACCAAAAATTCGATTTTTTGCCAAACCCAATATCTGCAGTTTCTCCAATCGGCCTATTTCAGGTGGAATTTCACCTGAAATCAAATTGTCGGTTAAATTTAGCAATTCCAGGCTTCTAAGACGACCAATGGACGTGGGAATGTTACCGTAAATACGATTCCCTCCCATGTTTAACCTTGACAGAACTTTAGAAAGATTGCAATTGGAGCCCCATTGGAACCTTATAAAGAGCAAGAATTTCTCATTTTCAAGCAATGTGGGATCCCACACACCACATACCCTTATCCTTATCGTATAGGGGTATCACATGTTCAGTGATGCTTATGCCAAATGACTTGTATTTCGTATTATTGTAAATAATCGTTTCTAAAAGTTTGCTCATTCACATTCTGTAACTAGCTTATATTTACACACTATAAGTTCGCATCTTACTGAGTTGGTAGACTCACCCCTTTATCTCTACCATTTTTTTACAGATGACTTTAATGGTTGTGACATTTGAAATAGATGGCATGTAATAGGATTATAAGAGAAAGAGGAGCAAAGTAGGGTCTTACAGAAACTGATGAAACCGACATGAACAGGCCATCGAAGTCCTGAACTGGTCTGCCTGCGGTACGAAATTGATGAGACCGACTTTGTCCAGTTCAATCCCGGTTTGAACCAAGCTGCCAAACCGACTTGTTATATTATATCTTATGTAAAACGACATTGTTTCACTTAAGTGAGTTAAATGCATCGTTTTACACATATCGTTTAGAAAAATAAAATAAAACGAAATGATGCCATTTGGTTTACTAAACCAAATGGCGTCGTTTGGATTGATGGTTTAATACCCCTGTCCCCCCGTCCCCTCCCTCTTCTCCCTCTTCTCTATTTCTCTCAAACTCTTTCTCTCCTCTATCACCCAACGCGGTCCGCTGGTGCATCTTTCTCTCCTCTCATACAACGCCACCAATCTCTCTCTCATCGTATCTCTCATCTCTCTTTATCTCTGATGGCGACGCCCCACCATTCTATCTCTCTCTCTCTCTCTCTCTCTCTCTCATCGCGACCTCTATTCTCTCAACACTCTCTCATCGCACCACCATTGGAAAATCGACAAACCAATAGGAGTCACGTCAAAATCAAGCCTGCTAGTTTTCTCACCCTTAATCAACCAATTTTAAACAAGTAAAAAATAGTCGGTTCAGTTTAAGTTTTGGACTGAAACCAAACCGCATGTGTCAGTTTTCTGGCAGGACCCCATGTTTGTGACCCATGGTCAAGCCACTAGCCATGTCATGACAAGGCTGGACAGTCCCACAGCAGCCCCATGAGCATGTCAGCCACATGCCAACAACCATGCTAGCCATGCCAGCCATGCCCATGGCCCATGCCATGGGCTAGCCTAGCCCACCCATGGGCTCATGCATGCCATGGGTCAACTTGGCCCATGCCAACCATGTTATTTTTTATTATTAATTTTTATTTAATTATTTATTTTCCAATGGACCTATTGGGGTTTCCAAGTTGTAATCCTTATAAATAGAACCCTTAGGCTTTGCATTTACATCTTTTGACAAATTTCCTAGTGGGTAGACTATTTTGTTCTTGAGATCACCATTCGGTGCTAAGGCACTTGGGCTCTTTGAGGTGCAATATGTGAATCCTCTAAGAGAGGATCACACCTTGCAATTCGTGAATAGGTGTGGTTCAATCTATCTTGTTCTTGCAACTTGGTGCAATTCGTGAATCCAAGTTGTTGTTCTCTTTGTTATTTTCAAATTCATCAATAAAGAGGTTTATTTCATCTATGTGCAATTCGTGAATCATAGTTGAATTGGCTATTTTTTGTTCACTTTGTTCTTGATTATTTATCACTTGTTCATCGTGTTCTTCATTTGTTCTTGGTGTACATCCATTCCATTGCTCATTTGATCAATTCCATACCACATAATCGACCACTATAGTGTTTGTCATCATTTCTATAAGTTTGTCAACTTACCATAAATTGTTCCCTCCATACACATTGCCCTAGCCGAAATACACATAGCTTTCACTCCCACATACATCATTCAGCCAATCCTAGTGTTGCCCTACTTTCCATATTAGTTCACATTTCTATAATTGCCCTTCATCTATCATATATATAAAACCCTAACCATACCATCCACTTACCATATTCGGCCGTCCTAAAGCCATCCACCATAAACCCTAGCCGCCCATCTCAAAGCTCTATAGGGAAACTCATTCCTTCTAGGAGTCTTGACTTCCTCCAATTCAAATTCAAATTCAAATCCCAATTCAAATTCAAATCCCAATTCCAATCCCTTAAATTAAGGAATTGCAAATCCTCTTCAATTCCTTAAATCACTCTTCCTACAATCACTCTAAGTCAACTATTGACTTGTCATCTTAATTCAAATTCAAATTTCCCTCTTCACTCAAAGATTCCTTCCATCTTACAAACTTCCCATATCCACCCATAACCCAACCAAATCTAGCCAATCTTCCTAAAACCAAGTCAATCCAAATCTGCCCACCTTAGCCACCAAACCCTAGCCTCACTCTTCCATCTCATTCCCAAACCCTAGCATCATCCTAAACTCAAACCCTAAGCCAACTTTTGCAAATCTCGAAATCTACCCTAGCCACCTCACAAAGCCCTAGCTACACTACACCATACCTACCCTAATCACCATCCAAGTGGCCCAAATATCAAGGGCAACTCTTAAGCCATTCCTATTGCATCAAACACCCATAATCCTAAACTAATCTTCCAAGACCACGCCTACCCTAATCCCACCATAGTCCACGGCAACCCTAGTTGCCTCTAACCCGTAACCCTAGCCTCACCCATTCAACCCTAGCCTCCGTCATCTTGGCACCTCACTCAAGAACAAGTGTAGCCGCCCACATTGATTTGCCTTAGCCTAAACACTTAGCCTACCCAAGTCATCATCTTCATCATTCCATCACCCAAACACCATTCATTTGTTAAAGGCCAAGCAAGTTGGCAAGATCACTTGGTCATCATCTTCACCAAGACAAGCTCGTGGACCATAGTGTTTGGGACAAGACTGGGGTCCCTAACATTTTCACCCCTAGCGCCAAGTGCCAGGGGGCATAAATGGATTGGTGATATTTTAGAGAATATTTGGTAGTGTTGACTTAAATTTCATTAAAATGATTTTTCAGGAATTTAATTTTGGATGATTATTGTATTTAGGTTTTATATTTTATGGATTTCAACTTAAAAGGATTCACCCCTGGGTACGAGGCGTGACATCTTACTTTTTAATTTCACTATGTAAATATTATTTCTTCTTTAAGAATTGCATGTCTACGCACTACAACATATCTACTTTTTCGCGGCGCCTAAAAGGGAATAAAACTATGGGTAAAGATCTAAAGTCGCGTTTTATTCTTCGCAGATGAAATGCTAGAAATTTAACCTGACAATTGTTGTGTTTATCGCCGAAATCAACATCGCCGAAGAAACATCCCTTATTACCGCTAATTTACCCGCCGAGAAGTGAGGCTCGGTCACTGCCGCAAATCCATAACATGAAATCCCTCAAATCGCCGCATGACTAATCTGTTGGTGCTGCGAGCGTAAGTTCGTCGCTGCTCATGACCACACATCTTCTCGGCGAGTACAGATCCACCAGTCAAGTTTACCACATAATCAATTGATCATGCTGCGAGTATAAGTTCGTCGCTGCTGACCACACATCTTCTCGGCGACTCCAGATCTCAGTGATTCCTGATCCGCCGGAGTTAAGTGGTATGATTCCCAGACCCATTTCGGCATTTTGAGAAATCGCAAGCAATCTATTTCGTTTGATTGTTTTAATTAGGTTTCCGACATACTGAGGATAAATTTTTACCGTCGATTTGGTGTCGTGCCCTACTAGAATATGGGATGACCATTGAAAACAGATTTTTCCAAATTCTAGGGCCATTTGAGATCAGTATAGTATGACACTCTCAAATGTCCCTATAATTTCCCAAATCTGTCATCAATGGTACTGCTTATGGTAATTTGAGATCATCATTAGATACGTAGCAATTTTTGGATATTTTTTTATTATTACAGACAGAATTTGGCACATTTGAAGGCTCAAGTTTTGACACCTTCTTGAACTAATACTTTGGTCCCTTTTTCTGAATTTTTTCCCTCCGAATCATTGGGTTTGCACAATATAAGGTTCTCATACTACGTATATGTAACACCCGGACCCAATCAAGTCCAATTTTTATTTATTTTAGTTCATTTTATTTTATTTTCTTTTCTTTATTTTCTTTTCTTCACACGTTTATTTTTTTTCCGCATGTTTATTTTTCCCTTTCCGTCTATATCTCTTAATTCCCGTAAGTTTTCCTCTCGTACACTCCATGCATACACACGCACAACTCAGTTTCCGCATGCACGTCTCTCATGCACGTTTTAATCAACTCAGTTACCTTCCTTTCTTTTCGCATCTAGGGTTTTAATCAACTCTATAAATGCATGTTTTTCTCCTGAAAAAATAGTAGCCACAGCAACCCATGCATAACTCCCGCTAGTTCACTGTCCCTCCGCGTTCGCGGCTCAGCACTCGTCAACCATGCTAGTCCTCCCCACAAATAAACAGCAACCGCGTTTCCTCCGCAGCAACCCTTTTCCACCGTAAACGACCATCGCCCAGGCCCAAAGCATCACCATAGCCACGTCTTCTCCTCACTGTGAGACCTTCCCCTCAGTGCAGCCGTGCAACACCCAGTCACTGGCCAAACCCGTAGCGTAACACGGGTTGAATCTCCGTGATGCCGCTACACTGCCACACGAACTCACAGACTGCAACTCCTCCTTGCAAGCAGCACACCACCCTCCAAGCCATCCTCGCCTCCACGGAAGGCCAACCACCGTCGCCCAACCTTTGAAGGAGGAACACACGACATACTCTGTTTTTCCACTCCCGAAACAGAGTAGTTTTTGCTCAAGCCGTTCCATTAAGTTCCTCCGCTGGCCTCTCCATCTCCAGATGCCCCTCGGTTTTTCAGCCACGTTACACGACCGAAACCACCGCACGTAGCTCCCAACCAGTCGCACGCCTTCGCGCTGTCCCACGGTGAGCTCTCTCCCCTTCCGCATACCATACTCTCTCATCGTGTTTCTCTCTCCCACCGTGTTGTTCTCTCTCTCTCTCTCTCTCTGTGCCTCACCACCGTGACCTTCTTCACCGCGTCACGCGCAGCTCCTCCCTTGGCGGTGAGTACCTCGCGCCCCTGTTCTTACGGTGTTTGCACCGAGACTGCGTGAATGCATTTGTAATCTACGTAAACTTTTATTTTGCATAGTTTTTGAATATGGAATTACAGTTTTACCCTTAGTTTTAGAATGTGTTCAAGTTGATATTTTTGGTCTGTTTTTACGTGGTTTATACGGGTGGTATAAGAAAAGTTTACAGACAATAAATAGGATTTTCAAATTGTACTTTGGTAGCAAATTATTTTAGTAATTATGAAATTTTATTTTAAACTTTTAAATTACGATGAAAGCTATTTGTTTATTATTATTTAACGAAATTTTTACTTGTACTTACCTTAAATCGCTTAAGTATTTTAACATGTTATTAAGTAAATGTTTATTTTAAGAGTAAACAATATTGGTGTAATGTTATTTCTACATTTTAGATATATTTTAGTCTATTTAATAATAGTTATGGTTTATTTTAAAATATTTTGGGATAATTATATTACTTAGTATTAAGCTTCATAAGTTGTTTTTATTAGTAAATAGGTCTGACTTTTAAATGTTTTAGTCATAGTATTAAATTAGCATTGACGATTTTAGAAAGTGATGATTGGTAATTTTAGGTTTTGAGGAATTAAATAGATTATTTTATAAACTTAGGATTAAATATCGAAATACATGATAAATTGAAAATTTATGAGAATTACGTTATTATTTTATAGGTGACGATTAATTATTGTTTGACGTTTTTGAGGAATTTCGAAAAAACTAAGAAGTTTAGATAAGCGGGGTTCCTATGCTAGACTTTGCATTTAAAATAAAATGAGCTGAGGTTATTTTTGAAAAATATACATATTTGATGTTGAAAAGAAATTTGAACTGCATCAGTTATTTATTCTGCATTACTCATGAGATTCTGTTTAAGAATAAATTATTTTCTGTCATGACTGGTGTAGACATGAGCTTTTTTTTACATTCTGTTTCTGAACTTTGAAAAGAGGGCGAATATGAAATTTTGTACATAAAGTATGTTTTGTGATCTGATTTTGTTCTGTTCTGTACTCTGTTATGATGTGGCATCTGAAAAACCTTTGGCATGACTTTCTGACTCTGATTCTGACTCTGATATGGTGATTCTGATTCTGTTTTGCTCTGATTTGTGGCCATGTCACGGGATATAATAGTGACCTCTGGCCCTGTCATGGGAGATAATAGTGACCTCTGGCCCACCACGGGATATAATAGTAGTTTTTTGTTCTGAGTGCAATCGTTTTGGTAACACGGTGATTTATATTCTGCTTGGCTTTTCGCAGGATGCACAACCCTACCACAGGGGTTAAACATGGTCTCTGTTCTGATATAATGCTCTGATATGATATGATAAGACGAAGATGTTCAGTCATGTTGTGCCAAAGGAGTCTTTGAACAGGAAAAGTTAGTTTCTGAATATGAAATGTTTGAAAAGTTGCTCTGATTTTCTGATAATATGTATTTATGAGATTTGCATATTGATACTGAAATGTTTTGTTTCTGCATTCTGAACTTTGTAAAAATGCTCATGTTTACATACTAGTATATGTCATCTGCTTACTGGGTTGTTGATAATTCACCCCTTATCTCCATTTATTTTTCAGATGATTTTTTAATAGACTAGCTAAGGATCAGGATTATGGAGTATTGGTGAGATGATTATTTAAGCATAATGGATTACTCATAGAAGATTTCTGAGAAGTGGCGGATTTTATTAAGAGACTTTGTAGTATTTTGATGACGTTATATTTTGGAGTCTATAAATTTATTGATGAATTGTGAGTTTTATGTTATAGGGAGTAACTCTTCGATCCCTGCGGGACGAGGGTGTTACAGTATATACATATGTCCACTTTTCAATTGAAGTCATGGTTCTATATGACTGCATCTGTGCACATGCATGATACAATTTTAAATAGGCCTACATATTAATTAAAGTCATGCATGACTAGCTGCTAAAATACAGTCATTTATATATATATATATATATCTCATCATCATTCCACCAATTCACTGTAGACGCATCAAAAGTAGCAGAAAAAAACGCATTAATGCAACCAACAAATAGATCTCAAAACCTCATTTTCCTCCAAAATGATTATTTTCCAATACATGCCAAAATTCTAATTTGGCCCAAAATATAATCTGACATTTTTTCAAAAAATGATATACACAAAATCCAACCATTTATCAGACACTGTAGGCGGGAATCGCAGGCGGGACTATATCACCATCCCTACTTACCACCATCCCTACCGCGTGCACCGTAGGCGGGAATAACAGGCGGGACACAACCACCATCCTTGCTTACCACCATCCCTATCGCGTGCACCGTAGGCAGGAATCACAGGCGGGACTCTACCACCATCCCTTCTTACCACCATCCCTATAGTTCCTTTCCACACAATGAATACTTATCACACACAATGAATACTTATCAGAGCACTGTAGGCGGGAATCACAGGCGGGACTATACCACCATCCCTGCTTACCACCATCTCTACCGCGTGCACCGTAGGCAGGAATCACAGGCGGGACACAACCACCATCCCTGCTTAACACCATCCCTATCGCTTACACCGTAGACAGGAATCACAGGCGGGACTCTACCACTATCCCTACTTACTACCATCCCTACAGTCTCTTTTCCTTTTTCTCAAACCAGTCAATCCAGTCATTTCAAACACACTCAGAATCATTTCACATGAAAATCTAATTTTCAAATAAACACATGAACATGTATGCAATTATGTGAAAACCCAGTTTTCATTTACAAACATGAACATGCGTGCAAATATTCCATATACATGAAACAACACCACAACAACAACCAACAATGCAAACCAATCACACAATAACTCCGTCCATAATCCATCCAACCCTCGAACTCCTCGGACTCAGTCCGGCATTACCAACCAGTTCACAGATAAAATGAGTTAGTGCAAAAATACATTTAAATCATGAAAGTTCTTTGGGAAAATACTTACAGTGCTATATTATAATTTTTGAAGGATCACGAAATTGCAAGAAGTGGCGGCTCAGCGATAAAACAGTGTAAAATACATTGTGGCCGTGGGTCTCAAAAATCCACTTTTGAACGGGGACAAACCAAGACCCGAAATTAATAGGGTAGGGCTTAGAGACATCGGTGAAGCCAATGGTGGTGGTGGTTTGCCGTGGGTGGCGGCGCAAAGGGTGGTTGAAGACCAAAAATACCCAAATCGGAAATGGGGTTGGATGTGCTCTACCGGAGACAGATCAGAGCTAGGGTTGGGTCCATTGGGTTGCTAGGAGATCAAGGATGAAGTGGTGAAGAGATGGTGGCCGGAGGTGGTGCGGCGGTGGCGCGGGAGCTCAAAGGGTCCCGCGGCTTTGCATCGTGCAAGGGAGGTAATGGCGGCGAGAGAGGAGCTGGGAATGGAGGGGGATGGCTGCCGGTGGGTGGAGGAGGAGGAGGAAGGGGCGGTGAGGTGGTGTACGGCGGCACAAAAAATCTACAACCTGAATGGGTTTCACACAGCCAGCGGGGAGAGAGAGAGAGAGCGTGGGGAAGGGAATCTGGGGTGGGGGAGGTCGCCGGAGTGTGGGGAAGGAGGTGGGACGGGCGGTGTCGCCGGACGGTGGCGCACGGCGACGGCTGGTGGACGAACGACGCTGATGCAGGGGAGAGAGGGAGAGCAGGTCGCGCGGGAAGGGAAAAACAGAGGAAGAAAAGAAAGAAAGAGGAAAGAAAAAGAGGAAGAAAAAAATGAAGGGAAAAAAATGAGGTCCAATGCTCATATCTTGGGTCACAAAAATGATCTAACGAAAATGATTTCAAAATAGTATCTCAATTAAAATAATTTAAACGTAATGATACAATGAAAGTAAAATAATTAAATCCAACAATCAAATAATTTAAAATAAAGAACAATTTAAATGCATCACAATAATAAATATTAAGAAAACATATCAAATTTAATTTTCACAAATTTTAAAAATCATAAAAATAAACCCACTAAAAATCTACCAATTTTAAAATAAGAAAATAAATTTTTGAATTAATAAAAATAATCTTTCAATAAAAATACACTAAAATACAGGGGTTACACTCTTTGCATCCTTAATAAGATTACCATCTGATGACAACGAGTCTTGATCCTTTTTAAGCTCTTGAACCATCATTAGACAATCACTTTCAACAATAAGTTGGGAGAAACCCAAATGGGCACTTAGCTGTAAGCCTCGAAGTAAGGCTAGCAATTCAATGGTAGCCGAATTCTCAACCTCATTTTCTATCTTACTTGCAGCCAACACTAGTATTCCTCTATCATCTCGAAGTGTAACACCCACATCGACTTTTCAGATCTGAAAACATGGCACCATCAACATTCAACTTAAAAAAGCCACTTGGAGGAGGATTCCAGCCACATATTCTCTTAGTTGTCTTTGATTTATGTCTTTGATTAATTGTTTACTTGTCAATATTTTTTATTGGACCATAAAAATTTGAACTACACCTATTCATCCCTATCTAGGTGTTGTGTTGAGTAGAACCACTACTTTTTCATTATGTGATCATAATCCAGTGAATCATGCGTCACTTCACCATTACGTTTAATATTAAGCAGCCTTCTATATAATTATGAAAACTACAATGCATCAAACAAAAATTACAGCCCACTAAATTAAAGAAAAGAAAACTACATAACAAAAGGGACCAAGGACATTGTATGAAGTGCTCAAAAGTACGTAAGCTTATTACAGATCAATATTATGCTGACTGCTGACTGCTGACTGCTGACATACCTCTTGCAAATACCATTCACCCATCAGTGCCATCTTTGATTACTAATTCTCAGTTTTCTCACTAGGACCTGGTTTAAGAAGGCTGTCTCTTGCAGATTGCAGTTTGTGTAGAGCACCTCTAATACTGATGCGGGCATCACGAGAGTCTGCAGTGCAAGATAGCCCAACCCCAAGGATTGTGATGAGGCATTCGTGTCGAGCATCAGGGCTTATGTGTTTCTCATTGTGGTCAAGGCTGCTCATCTGAGCTAGCATCACAGGGTCGAGTACTTGTTTCACGTTGGATGGGAAACCTAACTGCACCCATCTGGTTAGGTTTTGGCCTCCACTGAAGCTCTCGTGTGTTGGGTTCTTCCAAGTGAAGAGCTCGAGCAGCATTACCCCGAAGCTGTACACATCTCCAGAAGTTGATATTTTTTCTCCCAAACCATACTCTACACATCGTAATCAGATTCATCATGTTCACAACATTTAGAAAAAACTAGCTGAATAATTAAGTAATGATATCAGAAATGGTCTCTCAGAGAAAACACGTTCATAACTCAGAAGAAAACAACATAGCTGAAATTAATTATCAACTACATGAGATCGAAGAGAGATATTGTTATAGTACTAACCTGGAGGTATGTAACCTATGGATCCCTTTAGAGCATTTGTGGAGCTAAGATGAGATTGATTGCCTGTTCTTTCAAATAGCAACCTGGCAAGACCAAAATCTCCTACCTTTGCAGTCATGTCTTCACTCAAAAGGATGTTGCTGGGCTTCAAATCACAATGCACCACTGGAACTTCACAGTCATGGTGCAAGTAATCTAATCCACAAGCAACGTCAATGACCACGTTCAATCTCTCCAGAACATTCAGCGCATGCCCATTTACAAGCTTCCTCCTGCCTTCTAGCCAGTCTTCTAAGCTGCCATTACTCATAAATTCGTACACCAGTGCCAAAAATTCCATGTTCTTGAAGTCTATGCTAGAGCATGATGTGATGAGTCGAACAAGATTCCGATGCTAACATTCCTCAAAGCCTCGCATTCTGCCAAAAAGCTCTTCCAAGAGCTCTTCTTCTCATTGTCTAGGACTTTAACTGCGATAGCGATTCCTTGCCAAAGATAGCCTTTATAAACTGTCCCAAAGCTCCCTTTGCCAATAAAATTTTCTTGGTTGAAATTTTCAGTCGCCTGACGGATTTCATTGTAGGACACCATTTGATGCTGTCCTTTGAAGGTTTCAGAATTTTTTTCCATCTTTGGTTTCCTTCTCTTTATGTACAACCGTGAGCCAAATATAACGCAAAGGACCAATGTTACAAGGATACTTGTTATAACAAGAACTTTGACTACTGTTCTTCCTCGACGCCCTTGACTATTGACACATGCAAAATGCAGGCAAAGCATTGGGTTGCCTTCCAAATGGACTTGAGAGAGATTACTAAAAACTCCGCCGCTGGGAACAATCCCTTCCAAATTATTGAAAGACAGGTTCAAGGATGTTAAGGCCTGGAGGTTTTGGAGTTCAACGGGGATAGAGCCAGAAAGCTGGTTGGAGGAGAGATCTAGAGTATCCAGGCCTTTCACTTCTTCCATGGTATCTGGAATTGGACCTGAAAGCATGTTTCTGGCCATGAATAATTTTTCCAAGCTTTTACAGCTTTGGATTGGGCTGGGGATACTACCAGACAAAAGGTTGTCAGAAAGGTCAATGGTTTTGACACTTCTTAGAGAAATTTCTTCAGGTATAGGTCCGCTTAGAAAGTTCTTAGATAGATTCAAAACAGTGCTCAAACTGGGGAGATTCAACAATTCTTTAGGTATGCTCCCATTGAATCTGTTGTTAGATAGGTCAATGGAAAGAATATTCTTGAAGTTTCCAAAAGCAGGGGGTAATTTACCCAACAAACTATTTCCTGATAATTCAATTTGAGTTAACTTTTGGAGATCACCTAAAGAATTTGGAATACTGCCAAAAATTCGATTTTTTGCCAAACACAATATCTGCAGTTTCTCCAATCGGCCTATTTCAGGTGGAATTTCACCTGAAATCAAATTGTCGGTTAAATTTAGCAATTCCAGGCTTCTAAGAAGACCGATGGACGTGGGAATGTTACCATAAATACGATTCCCTCCCATGTATAACCTTGACAGAACTTTAGAAAGATTGCCTATTGATTCTGGAATCTCACTCTCCAAATGGTTGCCATCAATTGCAAGGTAGTCGAGGAGAGTGCTATTTGCCAAAGAAGTAGTAATGAATTTGAGACCATGATCTTTACTTGATCTAATCCTATTATAACCAATGTTATACATTCGAAGAGCTGGGAGATTTCCCAGTCCCGGCGGTACTGTTCCTTCTAGAAAGTTGCGCGCGATGCGGATGCTGCGTATATTGGTGAGATTGTGCAAGGACCATGGAATATGTCCGGTAAGTTTGTTGACGCAAACAAAGAAATCTAAAAGATTTGGGAGTTTAATCCCAACGTCTCCGGGAATTTCACCCGATAGTTGGTTTTGACCTAAGCGAAAGTAAACTAGGGAGGATATGTTGTATACTGATGGAGGAATGATGCCAGACAAACTGTTATCTGTGAGATCAAGTTCCTTCAAATTTTGAAGGCGTCCCAATTCACTTGGTATTATGCCGCTGAGATTGTTGGTTCTGAAATTTATACTGAAGAGTGAGGAAAGGTTACCTATTGAAGGCGGAATTGCACCAGAAAGTCGGTTTTTTCCCAACTTCAAGACTTCGAGCTTCGTCAAGTAGCTAAGCTCTACAGAAACTCTTCCTTCAATATTGTTTTCAGTCAAGTCAAGGATCTTGAGCTGAGTCCATTGGCTTATATTTGAGGCGAGCACACCTTCTATTCTGTTAAAGCTGATGTTCAGAACTTCCAAGCGAAAGAGATTGCCAATCTGATCAGGAAGCATCCCTGTAAATTGATTATCTTGGAGTTGAAGGGATTGGATGAAGGAGAGATTACCAATATGAGGGCTAATTGACCCTACAAGTCTAGAGCCAGAAAGATCAAGGCCAACCACTCTCTGGCCAGACTTGTTGCAGACAACTCCAGTCCAATTGCATGGGGATGTGTCTTTGTACCAAGAAGAGAGATGGCTTGAAGGATCTTCGCTTACTCCAGACTTGAATGAGATCAAGGCTTCCTTATCTGTAACAAGACTCGAAGTGGCAGACTCTACTCCAAGAAACATGCATATGATAAAGAACGTTGGGACAAATAATAAGGTGGCCTGAAGCATTAGATGGGAAAGAAAACTCATGTCTCTTGGTTTTTATTTTTGAATTGGGTGAAAGAGAGGAGCATCTATACTAATTATGGAACACCAAAGATTCGTATTTATAACAATCCAGTACTAGTTGTGCATGGCACGCTTTTAATTATAAGACCTTTTCTTCATCATGTCTAACGTCGCTCTCCTGTTCTTTGACTTGGTAAATGAAAGATTATCAGAAGACAGAAGCATCCTTCTTAATTAAGACCTTTCACCTTTACGATGGAACCCCATTCGTCTCAATGTGGACAACAATGTAACGGTGTTAAATTGCATGATGGATGCATTGGGCGTTGTTTCGTAACGCACTTCCAAACACTCCCCCATTCTGGATCTCACATTTCCGTTTTTAGCCCTCTTTTAGAATTAATATTGTCGTGAAAAATGATGCAAGAAAATAATAAAAATAAGAAATCATTCACAGGACATAAAGATTTATGTGGTTGAATAATCATTGGAGTTGTAGAAGATTTTATTATATTGAAAAATGACAAAATATACTTTAATGCAAATATACTATTCCAGAACCTGTCATACTGTTCATAATTATATATTTATTGAATTGTACGGTAAAAATCTAAATTTCACAATTATTGGGTTATTCGCTTGAGCGAGTCTCTAGCAAACTCTCTATCTGATATTCGCTAGACACTTCAATAAAATTGACTTTTAGGGACAGACTAAATTTTGTCTCTAAAACTCATTTTTTAGGATAAAATTTAAATTTCATCCCAAAAAATTGATGATTTTACAAAACTGTTCGAATAGTATTTTCTGAGTTTGGGTTGGTCGGCTTGAGGAAGGGAGTGGTTTTTCACAGATTCTTTTTTGGGCTGGTAGCGTTCCGTGGGAGAGAAAGGGAGAGGGAGATGTAGTCGCTTATTTGGTGCAGCGAGAGGGAAAGAGCGGGAGGGAGGGAGGGAGGGAGAGACGTTTACGTGTGAAGAAAGGAAGAAGAATAGGGGATCGAGTGTTTTGAGATGCAGGTTCTCTTTTGTTGGATGCCTTACGTATCGTGTTGTGATTTGCCGGTGTGAAAAATGGATTTATATCCATCCGGCTACAACCTTTTTCCTAACCAAAAATCTATATTTCTAATTGCAATATTCATCGTTTCAATGTATGTCATGATCTTAGAATTCGTTGGAGCTGTTTCGCCGCTAGAAAGACAGTAATTATTACAGTACTTTCAAAGCTATCCGATCCCTTTGCTTTACCATCCAGGTCTCCCTTGTTTGCTTTATTATACTATTAGTGAGTAATACTTTTCATCCTCTTGTTATTTTGTGATATGTTATTAAATAATTGAAGATGATTTATTATGTTTCACTCGTGAAAATATCATATCAAAAAAATTGAGAGAATGAGAATAAAATGAATGATAAATATATTTTTCAAAATTTTAAATGAAGATGCTATTTCAAAGATCTTTACACCACATTTCATCCATGTAATATAATGTAATAATTTAAGATTCAAATTTTAAACTTTATATATATTCTAAACCAAATTATGTCACGCAGATGATTTTAGTCATGTAATTAAAGACTTTCAAATAGAATTATTCAATTATAAAATTTAAATTTTACAAATCAAATATTATCTTCTGAGTTTCAAATTGTGTCATATAAATAATATGTAGTGTAGAGATTTTAGAATAATAGCTAATGATGAGTAGTACTACATGTAGTTTTATAATTTTACTTACAAAACTTTTTGTTAGTTTTCTTTTGAATTTCAAATTTTCTGATTTTCAGCATATCAATAACTGACATGTGGAAAAGTAAATTTCTTATAAATTTTTCTTAAATACATTTAGGATTTTTCTACAGCTAATTATACGTTTCTTTGTTAAAACTATTTTGTATACTTATTTACTAATAGGTTTCTAGATTACTAATAGATCTCATGGTAAAAAATAAAATAAAAATTAAAAAAAATTAAAAATTAAAAAAAAAATTAAAACTTGATCATAATTAGGATTAATCAGAGGTATACGCAATCGGCCATCATGATCTCTTAAATTATTTACGAAAAATGATAACGTCTCATTTGCTTCTCAGGTCAAGATCACCTTATATAATTACAAATGAAATAAGAATTAAAGAATCAGTCATGTCACAATCCTAAAAAAACAATATGAAATGAAAGGTGAAATTAACATGTTTGCAAGATTTTCATGAAGTATATCATCATTTCCAGATGAACAACTGCATTTCCATCCTGCAGTTCTTAATATGATCAGGTTTCCAGCCTCTTGACCTGGTAATTTAGAAACAAAAATTATCGTTTTGTTCTTATCTTGGTTTGAGAATGTGATATCGATCCACTTGACTGACTTTAAGGACCTGGAGTCTTATACGGAAATCTTTCACTAGGAGATCTAGATATTTCTCCCGATCTGAAGCCTAAGGAAATCATATGCTTTTCAAATTACTTGATCTTTTCAACGATTAATGAACATCTCCTCATGAACAGCACTTGACCTATATATTTTCCTGCCGTCAGCCTCACTCCAAGCGCAACGGTCAAGCTAGCTTTGAGTAGCAGAAGAGTTGTGAGTTTTTCGTACGCGATGAAAGCTGACAAGTCTAGCAGTAACTTTTAAGCTGGAAAATGAGCTGATGTTCCTTGTGGGTATGCGTATGCCTTACTTTCGGGTTCTTACAACAAAAATGGGAAACAAAAATGGGAAACCGGATAGGTAGGAGAATTATTATTTATCATTTATAAACATGTCTCTCAACACATCTAAAAATCTCAAAAAGTTTCATAAGCAAATATAAAAAAATCAGTCTCATATCTTCTATATCAACACATTACAAACTCCACAAAATTATTTCTACAATAATAACAAACCAAGGGGTCCAAAATTTCTCAATAGTCATAACATACCAAACTGAAAAATCAATAAGTCCTACTAAACCAAAAATATAATTAAACCTCAACATAATAAACTGATACATCTTAAGTCTCAATAGATCCAAATAACATAGAGGACTTCAAATACTCTAGTCAGACCAACCCTTCTACTAACAATAGTACCTTAGGTACTCAACCTTCTATCCATATCTAGTCAAACTCTAATTTCTACTCCTGACCCTCAGTTGGGTCATCAATATCATCAGAAAAATGATGAAGATAAGGGATGAGTTATTAACAACTCAGTAAGTAGAAAACATATACTAGTATGTAAACATGAGCTATTTTTAGAAAGTTTGGTATGCAGAAGCAAAACATTTCATTTTTCATATGCACATCTCAAAACGTATTATCAAAAAAATCAGAGCGACTTTTCAATCTTATCATATTCATAAACCACCTTCATATTCAAAAACCATTTTCATATTCAAAACCGCTTTGGCATAACATAACTGCACATTTTCATCTTATTATGTTATATCGTATCGTATCATGTCATATACCATGTTTAACCCCTGTGGTAGGGTTGTGCTATCCCCGATGGCCAAATCAGACAGTATCATGTTGTGAAACTTCCCCTTTTTCAATCTTGCCGCCCCAAGTATGCACACAGGAAAGAACACATATAAGACCACTTTGTTTCCAAAGTGGGTGCACTCATATTCTATCATGTTGGTACCAAACATTTCACGTGAACCCATATCATCATATCAGAACCATATTCAGAATCAGAATTAAAAAAAGAAAAATAAGTATGCCAAAGGTTTTACATATCCATATCATATCAAACCACGTGCTGAACATATATATATCATTTACATTTAATCATAAACAAACCAAATCATTTTCATATCATATGTACAAAAATTCATAAATATCATATTCGCTCTTTTGCACTTTTCAAAAACATGTCAAATATTGCTCATGTCTACACAATTCATGTCAAAAGCATTTATTTTCTCTCTCATACGTATCTCATGAGTAAATGCAAAATATATACTGAGGTTGTTTTACACATTTTCTTTTTAAAATAACATACACATTTTTACAAATCAACCTCAGTTCATTTGTTTTTATGCAAATCTAGCATAGGAACACCGTTAACTTGGATTTATTAACTTTTTCAGAAATTTTCTAAAAAATGCCAAACAAATATTAATCTTCACCTATAATATAATCACATAACTTTCATAAATTTCCAATCGAACACATATTTCAATATTTAAGTCTAATACGTTAAAAGAACTTATTTTAATTCCTCAGAAATCTAAATTCACGAAATCCTAAAAAGTTAATACTTCCCAAATTCCAACTAAATCTCTTACTAAAGTATTAAACTCTAACTTAATTACTATTGAAAATCAAACTATCAGATTTAATACTACATAAAATAATTATACCAAAATTTCTTTTTAAGTTATACATAAAAAAAATTATTTAACAAACTAGATCATAATAAAATTACAACATTATCACTTACTTTTGAAATAAGCTTTGCTTAAAATAAATTTAACTTATCAAAATCATTTTTGTAAACTTAGAAAACTTAGAGTTTACAAATACCTATTAAAGGTTTAAAACACAATAATGCAACTTGTAACTCAAAGGTAATAAGGTAATTTTATTTATTTATTAGTCCGACTATGCAATAGCTTTTTGTAACACTACATTAGTTGAAAACATGATCAAAGGGCATAACGGTAAAACTCCTATTCTATTAGGTTACAGACTTACCCATATATATATATATATATATATATATATATATATATATATATATATATATATATATATACACACACTCTTTTGAGCCAGCAACATAAAAAAAAAAAACAAAAGAAGTGAAGTGTAGCAGCATGGACTTACGACTAAACCGAGAATATGTGTGGAGGAGTAAGGCACAATGGGCTGGGTTGGAGGAATTATGGTGGCGCGATTGGAGTGCAGAGGAGGGCTTGCGGCGGGAGCGAGAGAGAGGCAGAGAGAACAGGGAGAGTGAGAGAAGAGAGAGAGCTACCGTGAGGGAAACGAATACGGAGGAGAGTTAGTAGGCTCACTGATTAGCACAGGGTGACGGGGATGACACGACCGGCGGTTGTTGTTGCTTCTACGGTGCTTTTTGGTGCGAAAGGTGGTGGTTTTGCAATGGCTTACGAGGGAGATCGGTAGATGCTCTGTTTTTGGTGCGGGAAACAAGGGCTTCTGACTTGGGGATGGCACTTGGTTTCATGTGATTGAGCATCTGCAAAGCAAAGGTTTTACGGTGCAAACGTTGGACGTGGGTGAGCCGTGGCAAGTGGCACCGAGGAGATGGGGTGGCTGCAAGTGTGGCTTTGTTGCGGGTGTCTAAAATAGAGGTGTTCGAGGCTTGCAACGAAGGCTACGGGGGCATTGGGCAGTAGCTTTGTGCGGTTGGGCAATGGGCACAATGGTGAGGTCTGAACTGGGGTTCATAATGGAGGGTGGATGCTCAAACGAGTTTGGATGGCTGAGAGCGTGGAGAAGGGCAGTGGCAATCATTCTAGTGTTGAGAAATGCTTAACATATATGTAGACCATAAGTAGTAAACATATCAAACGAAATAAAAAGGGAAGGAGGGACGTGCATGAAAATGGGAAAATGGCGTGAACTCGTGAGACGTGAATTCTGGAAGCGTTTCCCATGGGCCTGGGCCTGGCAGTGGGCTGGGTCTAACATTTGAAACCCATTGATAAATTAATAAAAATAAATTAATAAAACTTCCCTTAATATTGAAGACAATAAGAGCTCAAGTTGTTTGACAAAATGTCTTAGTCATCGTGAGTATGCCGATAGTCTACCATTGCTATTTATAATATTCATTACACAATACAAGAGATATTAATGTATCGTTGGAGACTAGTTATACAAGGTAACTTGTAGAAATACAAAGTTGACAAAATTGGGAATTGACTGTTGCATGAGGGATCAAGAGGATCTTCAACCAATATGGGTGTGGTAGCCGTTGTCATGATAGATGGGTCTTCATTTGGTAAGTCTTCATTTGTCGTTGATGGTATTTTAGGGTTGGCTTAGATTCAGAGATGAGATAAGATTGTTTTAGGTGAAAGATGAAAGTTTGAAATTGAAAAAAATATTGTTAAAATATTATTTTTTTAATATTATTATTGTTTTGAGATTTAAAAAAGTTGAATTGAGATTTAAAAAAAAAACTGAATTTTTTATTATATTTTGTGTGAAATTTTAAAAAAAATTGTAATAACGAGATTAGAAGAGATAAAATACTTTCTAAATCCAAAAGTGGCCTTAGTGTTATTAAATACACTGTAAGACTAATGAAGGTGATTCTCAGATGGTTGTGGAAGCTATCCATTCAAATTAGGAGCTATTTTTTAGCTATAATAGCCCTTTGATAAAGAAGATTAATGACTCCTTTGGACACATTGGAGTAACTCAAAATTCTGTGAATTAATAGTATTTGTATAAAGTGGTTTGAATTAAGATTGAGTGAGTTTTGTGAAAGGTGACAGAACAAGTTGAATAAAAATATTATAAAGTTAACAAATTATTTGAATATAATTGTTGTTTTGAAGTTTGTAAAAATTTTATTAATTTTTGTGCTTTGTTTTGAAATTTATAAAAATTATATTAGTTTTTGTGTTTGGATAATGATTAGGTAATGAGGATATGAAAAAGTCAAAAATTTAAATTTAAAAAGTATTTTATATTTAAGTGATGTTTAAAAATAAAATTATGAAAAATTTTAAAAATTTTATATTGTATCTTTGTATCCAAACATCTCCTCGGCTTGTTTGGGAAGTTAGATGGACTAAGATGTTCTCATCTTATCTCAAAACTTTTCAAAACTTTATTTCCAAACATTACTCAAACACAAAACACTTTTCAATTTCAAATATTTTTATCTAATTGTTACCTAATCATTATAAATTTTCAAACAAAACACAATAATATTAAAACACAAAACACTTTTGAATTTCAAAAAACCTTTTCAAAATTTTTAAAACAAAAATTATATTAAAACAATTTTTAACTATATAATATTTTTATTCAACTTTCTCTCTCATTTTCTAAAATTCAATAAAAAAAATATTAATTCAAATTACCATTGACAAACCATTTCATTACTATTTATATAATTCTCATCTTATCTTTTTATCCAAACATGCTAAGTTGCATATCGACGCTTGCCAATTATTCCTACTTTAGGTAAGTTTCGAAGATGATGATCTTGCCGGCAAAGTTTGTTTTGCATTGTACATTATAAGAAAATTAATAGCAAGTTATAGTAACTCTTTCTTTGAGGAAAAATTATATTTAAATAAAGCAAATACAGAATCTTTATAGTCATAATTACATACTAAACATGATTAACCACACATGAAAGAAACGTAGGAGATTGTGGCCAACATTAGAGAATGTCTTCTCCTAGTACTCTGGCATGACGTGCCAAGAGGTGTGCAGCTTCATTGTCTTGTGTGCTAACATGAAGAACTTCTTACTGAAATAAGAAGAAGAACTTCTTAGTGAAATAAGATCGTGGAAATTACTATCTTGGAGCAAATGAGAAGCTAAAGGAATACTAAATTATTGTCCTAGAACAACAATTTTATTATTAAAGCAGGGCTTACCTACATTTGACTACTCACATGTACAATATTTACTGTTTACATGAACAACTTGTACTATAATACTGTTAGTCCTATTTGGATATAGAAATGGTTTCATTTCATTTCATTTTATCATTACAACTTTATTAAATTTCTACACAAAATATAATAAACAATTTAACTTTTTCAAATCTCAAAACAATAATAATATTATAATAATATTTTATTAATCTCATCTAAAATCATCTCATTTTATCTCACTTCATCTCACTATCCAAACTAGCAGTTAAGTTTACCATGAAATACAAATGTTCTTCTCAAGAAATAATGTGACCCACTATTTTTTTTTAAATAAATCCCAATTAATATAAATTTATATCTAAAAAAACCCCAATCCAAATATTGCATGTATTTTTTTATGTACGTAACGTCCCCACCTCTTTGATAAAACCCCATAAACAGGCATCTTAAAAATTATCTTATCAATATGAAATAATTAAAAAAAAATAAAGACTTGGATACAAATCCTTGCGTATCCACGATGAATTTGACAAATTATCTAACGACGGTCAATTATATACTCCATAAGTAAGAGAATTAACTACAAGACAAAAGTATAGTACTTGCCAAACTACACTTTGGTTGATTATGCCGATTGAGTTTCCTACAAGATATTTGATTTTTATGAATGAAATTTATTAGCGATATTTTATTCCTAAAAGTCATTTTTGGAGAAGTCATGCATTAGTTACTAAATTCAGTCGAACGGATAAATATTTATTCGAATAAGATATGTTGTGACAAAAAAATCGTCTCAAAAAAGAAAAACCGTTCGAACGGAACAAAATAGATTTTAACATGGAATTAATATCTGTTCGAATAGTATATAATATGTTCAAATAATAATATTGGCGGGAAATTAATTTATTTTTTCCGGAAAAAGTTGATAACCATTCAAACTTACATTTATTTGTTCGAACGGACATTTTTTCCATTAATTTGTTTATCAACATTAATTTGTGCATATATTTTTTCCATTAATTTGTTATCGTTTTCAAAATATAAAAATGTGTATATATTATATATTATGATTTGTGGTGAGTTAAAATATTTATAAATTCATAAATTAATTTTATGTAATTAGGTTCAAAACTTTATAGTGATTTCTTTTATGTTAAATTTGTATAAATATAACTTTAAAGATAGTATCATTTTTTATATTATCATGAACGACAAGTAAAAAAAAAAAAAAAAACAAGGTAGCAAACACGAAAAATAAGATCAGCATTAATTACATCCCAAATATATAATGTTCAATACAACATAAAAAAGTAAAATAATAGCTAAAATGATCTATTTGCTAAGTAGATCAAAATCCTTTTGTAACATTTTAATGTGTCATTCCAGATCCCTAAGTTTCTCCATGATGGGCTTAACGAAATCAACAAACAGAGCTCATACCTAATCCAAAATAACCCCAGGAGGCTGTCTCTCAATAGCGGTAGTACTACTAGAAGCTGGATCTGTCGGCGTGGCACTAGGCTATTCTTGTGCAGTCTTCCAAAAGTGCCCATTACTCATGTTGAATGTGATTTTGTTAAGGGGCTCCATCTGTGGCAACCTTCGCTCAGTCATAGACACTGTAACCCCCGATCGGAGTAGGAGATTAGATATCAGCAGTACAATTAGTAGGCTACCTCCACTAGAATAGTGTAACTTCGATCAAATGCGAAAGAAGAAATACAATGCCAAATCAATGGGGTCTCCCCGTGCTATCCGCAACAAAAATCTGGTTCGATCGATCCCAAAATCAGTCTTGTGTTTTTTAGATCCAACAATCAAATTAAGTATTCTGAAAAATGTTATATAATCGGCCTGTCGGATCACCTTACTCCCATTATATGGAAGAGCCAAAGGATCTCGCACTAGCTGACGCACCTGATCATTTATGAGACCATCATCAGGTAGATCCTCATCCTCACAACCATCCAAACATGCATCCGGCTCTACATTCGGGGCTAGCTTGGAGGGTGCAGCCAGTGTGTCAGAATCAGATGGTGCAGCCGCTAGTCCTAGTGTAGCCGCTGCAGGATATGCGCTATCTACGCTCGGGATGTCAAGGAGCTTAACAATAATGCGAGAAGAGAAAGTAATACTCACTTCCTGGACCGATAAGGTGTAGAACAAAGCATCAGCGCTATCCTCTCCCATGGCACTGTAAAACTCACCGACTATCTCTGGATATGCAGTCCCCCACTACTGACAGATCGGTGTCATCTCCGCTTGGTGAAGATGGACTGTATGCTCCGTGCCTCCCATGAAAGATCGGAGAAGTCAGACAAAATGATCTCACGCTCGACAAGTATAAGCCTCGTCTCCTGAGCATGAGTTGCTCCACTACTTTGGCCGGGCTGATCTCTCGCACGTTTTCTTCCACTAGATGCCATTAGTATATTGTTTAACCACAAGGAAAGTAAGAATATAATTAGCCATAATATTTAAATTATATTATTGAAGAATTATACTATATTGAAATAATTAGCTCGAACGAAACATATTCTGTTCGAACTAGTAAAATCTATTCGAATGGATTGTTCTATTCATTCGAACCGGCAATTTTTGTTCATTCGAACGAATTTATTTTGTTCAAACCAAAATAAATTTGTTTGGCAACTGAGAGTTCGAACGGACTAGAGTTCGTTTGAACGAGAACACGCCAAACAGCCATAGCTAAGTCGACTTCGCCCTGAACAAAAAAACTCAATCTAGATGTTATCATTTGTTTTAATCGGTAGATATGATTAAAGAGTGAAAGTCAATCATTTCTATCAATTATTTTGATATTATTTCTACAGAATACACCAAAATGGGAGATTTCGGATTCGAAGTCCATACCACTCCCCCAAAAAAAAATACAACCTATTCGAACATAAAACCAAACAATAGATGTGGAGCCTTGACCCAAACCTCTTAGAAGTTCAAATGTGGGGGGTTGCTACGGGGGTTGAGTGGCGGTTTTCGCAGTAGAATAAGGGGCGAAATCATTGCTCTCAACGGCTGCTGGTTCGAACTAGAGTGATTTGTTTCATTGTATTCGAACTGGATATTTAATGACCGTGGCGTCTCGTTCGAAAGGGATAAATGTATGTTCGAAGGGTTATTATACTGATATATTTCTAATTATATTAATAATAGTAATATATAATAATACTAATATTACAAAGTACAAAAGTATAAAAATAAAACTAATAATAGTATTATAATACTTTTTTTAAATATATTTAGTATATTATTTGTAAATATATTTATTCTATTACCTATAACATACTAAGTACTTATTATAATTACAATAGTTTAATTATATAACTACTATATATATTTATGATAACTGTAGTTAATATAATTAATATATATTAATAAGTTATATATATGGTACTGATTAGTTATATAGCTACTATAGTTTAAGTATTATATATAGACTATATAGCTATTGGTATTATAAGTTATAATAACTATACTCATATACGTTCTATAATATTATAACAGTAACTATAGATATATGTTACTATTATAAGTTATGATAAGTAGTATACAAGTACTTAATATAATTAATATAAATTAATAAGTACTATATATAGTACTTATTAGTTATATAGCTACTATAATGTAAGTATTATATATAGTTACTATATAGTTATAACTATTATAAGTTATGATAACTATACAAGTTAATATAATTAATATATATATATATATAGTACTTATTAGTTATATAGCTACTATAATGCAAGTATTATATGGTTACTATATAGCTATAGCTATTATAAGTTATGATAACTATACAAGTTAATATAATTAATATATATATAGTACTTATTAGTTATAAAGCTACTATAGTATAAGTATTATATAGTTACTATATAGCTATAGCTATTATAAGTTATGATAACTATACAAGTTAATATAATTAATTTATATATAGTACTTATTAGCTATATAGCTACTATAGTGTAAGTATTATATATAGTTACTATATAGCAATAGCTATTATCAGTTAATACAATTAATATATAACATTAACTACAATTACTAGTTACTATTATAAGTTATGATAACTATACTTAATATATTTTATATAACAAGGTAACAATTTATATAACATATAGTGCAAAATTAGAAGTAGCTATATGTGTTACTATATATATATTAATAAGTTATGATAATTATACTCATATAAGTTATATAATAATATAATACTAACTATGTTATAAGTACTATATATTATTAAGTACTATACAACTATATTAACTATTAGACCAAAAGTTTATTATATATTATCAATTATAATATAAAGTAGTTGCTACAGTGTATATGTATTATATATTATATACTATACAATATTAAAATATTTTATACAATAGATTATTAAAATTGTAGGAAATTACTTATAAGTATAATAATACTATTATTAGTTCAAACCCAATAACATCCCATTCGAACGGATTTATCTCGTGAAATGTATTTGGAAAAAAACTTAGCTCCAAATACTCTCAATGTTAGATTATTCGAACGTGAAAATTCCTCATTCGAACACACTGGTAGAATTGTGTAACAAAAATACCATTTGATCTTCTCTACATTTAAAGAATATGACAAGGAATATTTTGATTTGTTAGTTCAAACGACAATATTATACGTTCGAAAGTGAATTAAGTCGCGGCGAATTTGGCGCCTATTTAAAATTTTTGTGTTCGAATGCGTAAATGTCCAGTTCAAACGAGACTTCACAGATTCAAATACCTAAATCTCCAGTTCATTTTTACAATGAAGTTGGATTTCTTTAGAGGCAGAGCAAGGCAGGGGATTTTTTGTGTGTGAGAGAGTGCTATGGAGAGAGAAAGGAACAGACTTAGTGAGAGAGAAGAGATTCTTGAGAGAAAGAGGGGAGAGGTTTATAGAGCTATTACTTATTTTATTGCTTATTTTATTTATTTTGAATTTCATTAATGTTTGTTTATTGCACATGATTTAGGATTTTCTCATAATGTGTTTTATGCTTAAGTAGGTATTGTGGATTCATATTTTGTTTGGATTGCTTAAATTTGAGATAATATTTCTAATCTTTAGATTTTTTGTTGTTTAAATGTAATTGGTGAGATGTCTCAAATTCTAGATTGGGAGTACGTAATAATGATTATTTTGTGAGTATCAATACATCTCGCACATGGTATGAGGACGATCTATTCGTTCTCACCTGCCAAGCGAATCAAGTTTTTCATTTAGATGATTCGGAATACAGAGACTCATGGCGGGTAGTGGAGAAGTTTGCACCAAAAAATGTATATGATTACATTTCAGATGCAGATGAACTATATGAAGAAGTTGATAGTCCAGCAAATGAAAAAGCATATCAAGAAAACGAAGTAGATATCAATCTATTTGTTGATCTAAACCCATATGATATGGTCTCATTGCGTAGAGAAGATGTTCAACCCAAACTAATTGAGGGAGAAATATCGGAAAAAGATGAATCAACTCAAGTGTCTAGTGAGGATGAGGGCGACTACTCTAGCAAAACAGATAGTGAATGAATTTCAAACATGAATTTTTGTAAATATTATTCTTATAAATATCCGTAATGTTTATTTGAATAATAATTTGTTATAATTTTAAATAGATATGCCTCTCAAATGCAAAGCAACACGTGTGACATCCCCATCCATTACTGACTTCCCGTGCGGTTCACCTGTCATGAATAGAGAGCCAACATTACCAGACCTAGAACAAGGTATTTTATCAAATTAAATACCACATTTTATGCTCAATTTAAGTAATATATCTATAAAATAAAATAAAATAATTAAAATACATGCTTTAATTATTGTATATATAGCTATTGTAAGCTAGCACCGAGGTAGAGGCACTACAAGGGGTGTATGCATAGAGAAAGTAAGGAAAGTGGGTAAAATTAAAGTTGATATTCCTGATGTTCACACTGGTGGCTCCGAAAATTCGACAGCGTGTCTTGCTTCTTATGTTGGTATGCTTACTCGGACGTATGCACTGATTGCTACATCCTCTTGGTCTAAAGTTCTCCAAAATGTGAAAGACCACATCAAAAAGCATTGCTCGGTAATAAGCTACATCTTAAGCAACTAAGTATATAACATGTTACTTTAGGATTTACTTTGTATTTATACTAATTGTTTATAATTTTTTAAATGATGAATTTGACTTTAATTTTGGCTGACGAGAGGATCGATAAACGATTGAGGAACTGATGTCGAATGCGTTCTAGATGTACAAAGGTCGATGCTATGCAAACTATAAGAAGTTCAGTACTATAATAGAGGCGTGCGAAAATCCATTCCAAGCAATGACATCAAACGAATGAGAGAAGGTTTGTGATATGTTTGAAGATCCTGCTTATCAGGTAATTTCGCTATTATCTTTTTTTAATAGTATATGATAGATGTATTAAACATATAGACTAATATTTTTTTTAGCAACGAACTATTGTGAACAAAACAAATAGATCAAATTTAGCGATATACCATCATGCGGATTCTCGATCCTTTCATCGTTTGTCTAACAAAATGGTAAGTTATTTTAGTTCCCGTTAAATATTAACATATAATATAATTTTCTAATTTAAGTTCTAATATAGATTTTCCTTTTGCAGAAAGAAGAAAGTTCTGCTAACTATGATCTGATCCAATTATATGCTAAAGCACATAAAAATCATGATGGTATTTGGACCAATCCCGAAGCAGAGGCAAATTATGTAAGTTTAAATTTTTTTAATTTCATAGTCACATAATATTTTTGTTACTTATACTAACTTTAATATTTTTGTTTTTATAGGACAAGATGATATCTCTTAAGGAAATTGATGCGGATCCATCTGATGCATCATCTGTCAACGATGCTCAGATCCTTTCTTAAGTTCTTGGATCATGTTCTGGATATTTGAGAGGCTTAGGACGTTACGTGAAGCCATCCTCAACATCATCATCTTCTTCTTGAGCCAGATCGAATGACGACAACACTAAAGAATTGGAGGAAGCAACACTTGAGATATATATGATTGAGGTCCAAGGAAAAAGAGTTGCTGACCCGATTAGATCAAACAGCGGATCTTGAGGTGAGATTAGAAGAAAACAGGCATAGGAAACTAGGGACGAAGGTACAAAAAGCTGTGCTTGAACAACAGTGGTCAATTACGTCCCAAAACTCTATACCACCACCACATTCTTAAAATTTATTTTTTCTTTCATTATCTTTTCTATTATTATGTTCCAAAACATTTGAACAATTGATATTTGAATTACAATTTACGTAATACTAATATGGTATTTTTAATTAATTAAATTCTATTTTGTATGATTAATATCGTTCGAACGGTAAATAATCAGTTTGAACGGTAAATTACCATTTATAAATCCATTCGAACAAAAATAGACACATTTGAATAAAAAATAACCAATTCGAACAACAAACGAGAAATACAGTCCATACGGACATATGAACAATAAAATATTTCTTCGTACAACATTATTTTTCAAAACACCATTCGAATGGACATAATTTAATAAAATAAAATATCTGTTCGAACAGATATAATTTATATTCGAGCAAAAGTCATTCGAACAAAATTTACTGGTTTGAATACTCCGTTCGTTCGAACAGGATCAAATATGGTTATTTATTCAAATCAAAATTTTAATTTGTTCGAAAGGACAGGTCGGTTCGAACTAATAAATATTCCATTCGAACAGTTTTTTGAGACGAAATTGGTTTGTCTAAAAAAAAAACATCCGTTCAAACAATTTCGACTAGTTCTGCCAAATTTCGTCCTTAAAAGTGATTTTTTGAGATGAAAAGTGAATTTTGTCTTCAAAAACCTTTTGAGACGGTCTTTAAAAGACAAAATAGAGACAAAAAATTTTCATCTCTTAAACTATTTTGGGACGAAATTGGAATTTTTTGAGATAAAATTTTTTGTCTCAAAAAACCATATCTCTTGTAGTGGTAATACCGAGAGCTGCAAACGAATTGAGTCTAGTCAAGTTTGAACTAGGGATCGCGAGCTCGATTAGCATGTATATCTGCTCAAACTCGACTCGAGCTCGAAAAGTATAAGAAATTTCTGATTGAACTTGGCTCTCCTAACATATATTAGATCAAGCTCGACTTGAACTAGAATACCAAAATAAACGAGCTAATACGAGCTCGAGCTACTCGCTCAAACTCAAGCAAAATCATAAATAAACTGACCTAAAAAAATATGCATTGAGTCAGATCTGTAGGAAGAAAAAGATTTAAGATAAAAAAGTATATGAGAAAAAAATGAACATCGACTCCAATCTGAAGATTTGTAGATATGTAGGGAAATATAAAAAAATTCCACTACTCAGATCTCAACACAATGTCTTCAAATATATGAAGATCTATTTAGATCTATAGAGAAAATATTTGAGAGATAGACCAACTTCAAAAAAAAATTATATCCGCTCCATTCTGTATGTATAAAACACAAACACAATGGGAGAAACAAAGAAATAAAACCATTTAAAAAAAAAAGCTATAGGCTAACGAAAATGAAAAAAAAAACATGGAGAGACCAACTTCAAAAGAAATTTAAATCAACTCCGATCTGTATGTAGAAAACACAAAGAAAACAGAAAAATCAAAGAAATAAAACCATTTTTTAAAAAAATATAGACCAACGCTTCTGTTATAGGCACAGAGAGAGAAAGAGACAAAGATAAATAAAAGAGATGAAGTGAGGAGAGGCAACACCGCGAGGTCTTCTTGGAGTTGATTCAGTCGAGAGAAGAAGTAACAATTAGTAGGCTAATGGTGAGGCTACAACACAGAGGAGAGAAAATGATAAAAGAGAGAGAATGGAGAGGAAGACTCTGGAAGGTTAGGCAAGAGAGTGTTTTGAAGAAAAAAATGTGGGCTTATGTTAGGGACTCGATTTTTCATGTGAGAATTTGGGTTTTTGTTTTTGTTTTTGTTTTTTGTTTTTTTTTTATGAGAAAAATACATAGGTGTTAAAAATAATTTCCAACCTAACTATTACACTGTACTTTGATAAATGTTTTTCTAAATTAATATATCAACTGCCCATGAAATTGTTATAACAAAATAAAATCTTTAAAAAAAATGTATGTATATGACATATGATATATATATATATATATATGAATATTAAAAAAAATAGCGCGGTATACGAAATGAAGATTAAATATATATATATATATTTATATATATATATATATATTTAAGGGTATTAAACTATATAGTATATTATACTATGATATTTATATAGTATGCTATGAATCTATGATATATTTTAATATATATGAATATTACTAATAATAATTATACTCTTACTAATCCACACCATTATGGCCAAATTTATATATAATGTACTATTACTATAATGTACTATTAGTCTATTACTATATCTTATAGTATAATTATTAATACTATAGTATCATATCATACTATTAGTATGTTAGTGATTTAATATATATATATATATATATCCAACTGTTTTCAAAATTGAAGATCCTTTGGTTCTCCCCAAAGATTAGCCAAAGAAAAATTTGAAAACTTCTGAAAAACCATTGATTATCTTACCATCAACTAGGCCAAAAATCGAGTTTAAAACCTCACACACCAAGACCATTGATAAGATTGATCAAATGATTTCTGATTTTAAGAAAGAACAACCTTCTACCAGTACTCTAACAAGTAACGAAGTAGAAGCAGTTCTTATAGAAACCACAAAAAAGTCATCTAACGATCATTCCTCTGAGGAAAATGATATTGATTTGCTTGAAAATAATTTTCAAGATTTTAATTTAAAACCTGAAATTGTCAGATTTTCTTCAAAATGACCCAAACCAATGAGTCTAACAAAGAACTGGTATTCCAAGCCTATTCCTTCTAATTTACAGTTTGAAGAAAAAGTTTTTAAAAATCAATCTTCTTACTCTGATGACAAAGTTTACGAATGGAATATTGATGGATTATCTGAACAAGAAATAATCAATACCATGAATAAAATGTCACTTGCTGTAAATGCTTATATTAACAATAATATCAGACAACTTGATATTGTTTTGATTTTAACACAAAGATTTTCTGATTTATCTTTGTTAGAGTACTGGTAGAAGGTTGTTCTTTCTTTAGATCACCAGTCATTTGATCAATCTTATCAATGGTCTTGGCCTGGGAGGTTTTAAACTCAATTTTTGGCCTAGTTGATGGTAAGATAATCAAAGGTTTTTCAGAAGTTTTCAAATTTTTCTTTGGCTGATCTTTGGGGAGAACCAAAGGATCTTCAATTTTGAAAACAGGATTAGAAGTAAAAATAGGTTTCTCAACCTTTTTTTCAATCCGATCAAGCTGTTGTCCGATCGTATGAAGAGCAAGATTCATAAACTTATTTTGAGAAATAACCTTTTTTGTTTCTTTTAGAATCTTGTCCTTCTCAGGATCTCTGGAAACAGACTCAGGGATTTTGAAAGGAGTAGCAGGTACTTCAGTTCCTTTATAAGGAATCAGTACTGTCTCTAAAGGTGGATGGCTAGCTTGAACCACCATCTTTCCTTCTTCCTTGACAAAATTAGTTTTAACAACATTTAAAGTATTGTAAGAAACATAATAATTTTCAACAAAATCAAATAAAAGAATATGCTTTTGCTACTTTGATCAGAGTAATTGCACAATAATTAAATTATGTAGCACAAATAATTAGGCGGTAAAACCAGCCAAATGCATGAATGTATATGCAAAATTAATTGAAATAAACATATAAGTTTTATTAAAATTACAAAGCTTAAAATGTACAGGATTAGGGTAGTGCAGATTTGCGCTTACAAATTATGAGACTCAGGATAGGGAGAATAAGAAAGAGTTCCGATTTTCGGGGATGTGAGTTCTACCTAAGCACAGAATGAGGTTCTCCTTTTATAGCACAAGGAGTTCCTGTTTACAATTATTAAAGTACAACAGTAAAAGTAGATCCGTAAGTGAATAGTGGGAACTGTTTAAGCACGGGCACAAGTATCATCATTATGTCTTCCAACTGTCTTTGCGGGCTGCTGCTTTCGGCATAAGATGACAAAATAACATGATAGTCGTCTTAATGTCTTCAGCGGTCTTCGTAGGCTTCTACTTTCGGCATAAGGCGACAAATTTCAAAAGAGACTTTGAATAGTCTTCTTAAAAGGAAAACAATCAATGTTTTATCTAAGGCTGAGGAACAAGAAAATCTTTTGCTAACCTTGATTTTCCAAATTACGAATCTTGAGCTTAAAGAAGAATATCTTCTAAAACTCAAGAAGACAATGGTTCGCCAAGATCCAGAACCTTCTAAGCAAATGATTAGTTTTCAAGAAACCTTTGAGAAATTTCAAAAGAAAAAAACTCAAGGAAATATCTACCTCTGATTTACAACACGAAATAAATCTTATTAAAAAAGAAATCGTTGAACTCAGATCTGAGATTAACAATCTTAAATCTGAAAATGAGATTTTAAAACAAGAATTTTTGGAGTTTAAAATTGATAAACAACTTGATCAATATATCCCTTCTGACAATGAGCAAACAAATGATTCTGGTTCAAGACAACATGAACTGATTGCTGACAACCAGATATGCTTAATCCGCAATAGTATTCCTCCTAAATGGTTTTCTCGAGTTACTATTGCTGTTTCCCGAGATTTCCAGTTTTCTATAGTTGCTATGATTGATTCCGGATCAGACTTGAATTGTATTCAAAAGGGATTAATTCCTAGCAAATAATTTGAAAAATCCACTAAAAGATTGTTTGCAAATGGATCTCAAATGAAGATCAATTATGAGCTCAACAACGCTCATGTTTGCCAAGACAACATTTGTTTTAAAATTCCTTCTATTTTAGTCAGAAACATGTCTGACAAAGTGATTTTAGGAATTCCTTTCATTTCTTCTTTATACCCATTTTTGACTAAAAAAGATGGAATTACTACCGATCATTTTGGTCAAAAGTTGCTTCTCATTTTGAGATTGATCAGGATAAAAGCTTGAAATCTTAAATTCTTCCCAAAGAAAAATATTTGAATTTCCTACAACAAGAAATCAAATACAAAAAGATTTCTGAACAAATATCCTCTCCTTTACTCATTTCAAAAATTGATGATTTTAACGAACGTTTAATTACTGATGTTTGTTCTGATTTATCCAAAAACAGTGGAAATGATAGAGAAGACTGAAGAAGAAGAGAAGATAAGAAATGATCAGAGTAATTGCACAATAATTAAATTCAAAAACAGCGGAAATGACAGAGAAGACTGAAGAAGAAGAGAAGATAAGAAATGATCAGAGTAATTGCATAATAATTAAATTATGCAGCACAAATAATTAAGCGGTAAAACCAGCCAAATGCATGAATGTATATGCAAAATTAATTCAAATAAACATATCTTTATTAAAATTACAAAGCTTAAAATGTACAGGATTAGGGTAGTGCAGATTTGCACTTACAAATTAAGAGACTTGGGATAGGGAGAATAAGAAAGAGTTATGATCCTCGCGGAGGTGAGTTCTCCCTAAGCACAGAATGAGGTTCTCCTTTTACTACCTTCACTGATATCATAACCGGAAGTTAAAATATTTAAAGTTAAAGCATTTAAAATATGTTTATCATCCAGTGAAAGAGTTAAATCAGGAAAACAATTGAAATGAACTGGTCCATTTGTAAGAGAGGATTGGATCATTCCAAGAATACTTGTTTTAAATTGGTTGAATCTGGCATCTCTTAAACAGAATAAAACAGATGCATTGATGCATTTCCTAGTTAAAGGTTTGGCAGCAATCTGGACATATCCAACATGTAAATATTTGTAACCTTCTTTCAAAAATTCAGTTATCTTATCTTTGTTGAAAAGATAATATTTTTCTTGAGATTTTGAAAGAGCATAAGTTTGTTCGATAGTTCGAACATTGAAAGCAGTATTTAAAGTATTTTGAACCTAAGAGGTTTGATAAATAGAATTGATTTTGAGTTTTGGAATCTTCCAGGATTCCAGCACATTTGGATTTGTCTCTTCAAAAGAGCAGTCTTCCTCATTAACTATGTCTGGCGACATAGTCGACCTGGAACTAATTGTTAAATTAGATCTATCCATTCTAGATATTTTGTCCTAAGACAACACCGACCTTCACATCTCAGGGGCCTGCGAATAATTGCAACCAAGTTTTGGACCAGTAGAATCAAGAGATTCAGTTTTAGAATAATATTCTGAATCACTAGAACTGAACTCAGGGTTATCAGATGATAAAGATGAAGCTATTTCTAGAAGTTGAAATAGTTCTTCTTTATCATTGTTATCAATATCCAACTGATTATCAAAGATAGCTGGAAGACATAATGATGATACCTGTGCCCGTGCTTAAACAATTCTCACTGTTCACTCACGGATCTACTTTTACTGTTTTACTTTAATAATTGTAAACATGAACTCCTTGTGCTATAAAAGGAGAATCTCATTATGTGCTTAGGCAGAACTCACAATCTCTAATATCTTAGTATTACACTAATAGTATTAGTATATAGTAATACTATTGGTATAGTACTATTACTATATATTAGTGATAATATAATATTATCAATAATACTATAGCGATATTAATACTATATATAGTTGTAGTGATTAGTATAACCATATTAGTATTAATTATACTAATAGGTATATTAGTATTAGTTATACATATTACTATTAGTTATTATTAATACTATATAATATACTAATAGTGATATTAATACTATATATAGTTATAGTGATTTAGTATAGCTATAAGTTATAGCTATAGACTATAGTCTATATTAGTATCAGGATTAGTATAAATATTAGTATTAGTTATAGTGATTAGCATAACTATATATTAGTATTTGCTATAGTAATTTTAATTTAGTATAACTATGAATTTGCTAGAGAACTTGGTTGGCTTGGAGAATGTTGATGATATTCTAGTCTCTTTATCTGGTCCTAATTCAGGTAGGGATGTTCTTGTCTGGACCCATACTGAGACAGGTATTTTTCCACTAAATCTGCATGGCACTGTATTAGAGTCAAGGGCTCCTTTCTTGATTGGCATTCTTGGATGTGGCATAAAAGGCTTCCCTTAAAAGTGTCTATTCAGTTTTGGAAGGGTTGGAACAGGGCTTTGAGTGTGGATGATATGCTGCGTCATATTGGCATTCCTATTGTTTCTAAATATGAGTGTTGTCCTACAGGACATTATGAAGACATTAACCATGTTCTCTTTGAGGGAGATTTCTCTAAAAAAATCTGGTCATTTTTTTGCAACTTCTTTGGGCTTCCACTTGGTAGCAATTGGAAACACCAAGTCTCCTCTTGGTTCCAGGGCACTAAGTCCTTTTCTCAGGTAGGTGTTATAATTGGCCTTATGCATGTCATTGTTAATTAGAGACTTTGGAGGAGAAGATGTCTTGTGCGAATGGAGGGCATCTTTGAATCGCATGAAGCGGTTTTCAAATCTATTTCTATATGGATTGGTTCCCTTGGTCAGTCAATTGATACTTCTTACAGTTCATCCCGTTTTGATGGCATGATCCTTGAGACCTTACGGATCAATCCCACTCCTTCAAAATAGAGGCGGTGTAAGGTAGTCCAATGGCATAAACCTCCTTCAGGGTGGTTTAAATTGAATACGGATGGTAGCAATCTTGGTAACCCGGGTCCTAGTGATACTGGTGGTGTTATTCACAATGATACAGGACGGCTTGTGAGAGCGTTCGCCTCCCAATTGGTTTTGGTTCTAATAATAAAGTAGAACTCCTTGCACTTCTTAATGGCCTGTAGTTGTGCATGTCCCTTTAGCTTTCTAATGTGGTTGTTGAGGTTGACTCTATGGTGATGATTTCTTGGTGGCATAGGGACGATGTGGGGTTTGGCACCTAGAGATTATTGGGAAGAGATTGTTGGTCTGGCTAATTCTATTAATTGTCGATTTCAACATGTTCTACGTGAAGGAAATAAAGTGACGGATTGGTTAGCCAAATATGGTACCAATGGTGCTAGTTTGGTCTACACAAATACTTCTTTATTGCCTCGAGTCCTTAAGGTTTGTTACCATTTGATTTATTGGGGCTTCCTTCTTTAAGATGTTGTTAATCTTGGCTTTGTTTTTGTTTTCGATTGATGTGTTACTCATTATATTCATAGGCTTGTTTAGAGATTTTTCGGGCTTAGGTTCCTTGAGATTTTTTTCAAATGCTTTGTTTTTGTCTCCGAGGTTTTCCTCTGCTATAAGTGAGGGTTTTATTAATAAATTTGGGAGGGCGTCACTATTGAACAGGTGATTGCCCACTCTTTCTTAAAAAAAAATAGTATAACTATATTATAGTATTAGTATAATCACTATACTAATACTATTATACTAATACTATTTGCTCAAATTTCAACTAAAAAATGAATGATCCTTTTGGGCACATTGATAATGAATATGGCCAATTTACCAAAACAAGTTGAATATACTCTCTGTTAACGACGTTCCCGAGACAATAAGTTGAATGGTTTCAATATCTCTTTTCAGAATTATCACTCATGTAATCTATACTTTAAAAATATTTGTACATAGTTGTGACTTGGTTCTTGTAAATTTTTGTATTATAATTATAAACAATATGCAGATCGTGTGTATAATATGTGTTGTAAACAGGAAAAAAATTCTAAAAATATTTTAAATTTCTGTCTGTTTATAATTAAAAATTTGAAATATAATAAAATTAGTCAACTAGGCAGCCCTTACTAGTATTAGCCTATAGGAAAGAGTAAAACCAAAAAATAAAAAGGAAGAATAAAATATTAAAGATGTGTTGTGCATGTGAAGAAATATTACCCAATTAAATCACAAATTATAAAATTAAGCATAAATCATGCTATCAACCAATTTAAGTCACAACTTGGATTTATGCCTATTAACCATTTATCCATCTAAAAAATAATACATATAACACAAAAAATATATACAATAAAATAATATATTTAAAAATATATATATAGAAATATTATGAGTATTGTGACAACTGACGAGCCCATAACGAATTGAGTCGAGTTTATACGAATTTTGTTCACGAGCCTACACCGAGTCGAGTCGAGATTACACGAGTTTAGCTCGTTTAATATTTGAACCAATATAATTAGTGATCGCGAACAACTTATTTATGAAATGAACCGAATCCAAATCGAGTTTATACGAGTCGAGCTCAAGCTATTCACGAGTAGCTCTGTTCGTTTGCAACCCTAGTTATATGTAGAATCCAACGATCGACAATCATATATGTCAATTGCCATTCATGAAAAGCCAAGGCATGCAGGACCGTATTGTGGCTTTCCTCTTTTGACAAATATCAATCATGAACGAGTTTCAACCCTAAAATTCGACCTCACAAACCGGCATGCGTAATCCAATTCTCTGTCTAGCTAGGACTAGGACTTTTGTTCTTGAATTTGTAGTATTTCAGCTACATTGAATGGCCGGATTGCACCCGATCGTACGTGCTTGTTTTTCTGATTTCCACATGAGTTGCAACTTGCAATATGGTCTGCATCTTGATCAAGTTTTCAATCTCTGACATGGCTCTTAATTGCTTGAAAAATCTTCCTCCCCTCAATTAATTAACTCCTAATCAAAGTCTCTTTCATAGATCAATATAACCTCATTTCTAGTTGATCGTCATGCATGCATGTTTTCAGTCTTCGAACATCTAGCTAGGGGTTATTAGACAGCGACTTGACTCAGTTTCCCAATCTCACTGATCTAGCTCTTAGCAAAAGGTTCTTATCTTGTGGTAGAATCCAAATTTTCTTGAATTTTTATTTCAATTTTAGAGCACAGGATGTGAGAAAGATATAAATACGCGTACAATACTATCATTTAATAAATTTCAGAAAATTGACATTGAAAATCATAAATGTTGTTAATTTTCCTCCCAATTTAAACATTAGAGATTAGATTTATAAACTTGTCCCATCTATATATGGTTTTTGTTATTTAAATAGTTTTCCTCCTAAGTGCATGGGATGGTTTGGGATAAAAGTCCCAACCTTACTTTCACATTGTAAGGTACCAAACCAAGGTGCTACAGAACACAGAAGAATTATACAGTAACCTTACTCACTCACGCAATCAGAAAGTAAATCAAGAACCACTCTTATTGATTCTTGCCAAGGGTTTTCGAGGAACCCTAACCTCCTTACAAGAACAAAAGAATTTCTACAAGATAGTTCGATACCTACTCTGCTATTTACAATGCTATTTATAGAACTAAGAAGAAGATTGAGATGTCATCGTAATGAGCCTAATCTGCACTTCCAAGTAGTTATTTCTGTTGCCATCAATATGCACCATTTCACTAAAGTGTTGTTTATTTTTGCTAGAAGATGCTACGCACCGTTTCCTTCAGTTATTTCATTTCGATGACAACTGCCCTTATTTATACTAGCTTGCATGAGAGTTCATTCCACTACACCTTACATTCTCCACCTCTTCAAGGACCTAGTCCACGAGGTCCTAACATTTCCCTCCTTCTCAAAGGACCTTGTCCACAAGGTGTGGATATAAGTTCCTCAGCTTCCACAAAACTTCCCAAGAATTGTCTTCAATTGGAGCACCAACCCACTTGACTAACACCTCAGTTGTAGCTTGATTCCCTACCTTTTTCATCCTTCTCTCAAGGATTACTTCAGGCTCAGGCTATACTCTTCCTTGGACATCAACAGGAGGAAGGACTGGCAGAGGTGAAACACCCTGACCTAGTTTCTTTTTGAGGCAAGAAACATGGAAAACAGGACGAATCCTAGAGGAGTTAGGCAAATCCAATTTGTATGCCACAAAACCAATTCTTTCCAGCACCTGGAATGGACCAACAAATCTTGGAGACAACTTTAAATTGTGCCTTAAAGCCACTGTCTTTTGCCTATAGGGTTGAAGCCTTAAGAAAACCCAATCCCCTATCTGAAATTCCCTCTCAATTCTCTTGGCATCAGCAAAGAACTTCATTCTATGCTGAGCTTTCTGTACATTTCCTTTCAACAATGATAAAAGCTCATCTCTGGATCTCAATTGCTGATCTACAGCTGCATTAGAAGTTGTTCCAGGCACATAGGTCAGCTACTTAGGAGGAGCATACCCATAAAGTGCTTCAAAGGGAGACATCCCAATTGAAGAATGTGGTGTTGTATTGTAGCACCATTCTGCCATAGACAACCAATTACTCCACTCCTTGGGCTTGTCACTAACATAGCATCTCAAGTACCCTTCGACATTCTTGTTTAAGTTCTCAGTTTGCCCATCAAATTGTGAGTGATAGGCTGAGCTATAATGAAGTAAGACCCCTTGTAGATTAAACATTTCCCGCCAAAATGAACTCATGAATAGTGGATCTCTGTCAGACACAATAGATTTAGGCATTCCATGAAGTTTGAACACCCCTGATAAGAAAATCTGAGTCACTTTAGCTACTGTAAATGGATGGGATAAGGGAAAAAAATGAGCAAATTTGGTTAATCTATCAATCGCAGACAGAATAACAGAAAACCCATTGGAATGAGGGAGGCCTTCAACAAAATCCATGGCTATATCTAACCAAGGAGAGTGAGGAATTGATAATGGTTGTAAAAGACCTGCAGGCTTCACTGTTTCATGTTTAGTAGTCTGACAAATGACACATTCCCTTACTAAGGTTCGAATATCAGCCCTCATCCCGTGCCAATAGAACTCTCTTCTAGCCTCTGGAGAGTCTTCTTATAGCCCACATGCCCAGCTTGAGGATTGTTATGAAGATAATCAAGAATCTTCAGCTTGAATGGAGAGTTAGGAACTAGTACCAGCCTTCCCTTCTTCAATAATAAGCCTTGTTGCAAACTATAATTTTTAGGGCCCAACAGCCCAGATTTGAGTTTTGTTACAATCTCCTCTGACTCATTGGATAGTTTATAACTATCTTTTAATTCTTGAATCCATAAAGGAGTAGGAAAAGTGATTAAAGCTAGCACAACACAGTCCTCTTCATTCTTCCTTGACAACCCATCAGCAACTACATTTTCTTTGCCTCTTTTGTATTCAATGGTAAAGTCGTATCCCAGCAACTTAGATAACCATTTCTGTTGGAATTCAGTACAAACTCTTTGCTCAAGGAGATGTTTTAAGGCTTGTTGATATGTTTTAACCTTAAAAGATTTCCCTAACAGATAAGGCCTCCACTTAGAGACTGCAGAAACAAGAGCTAAAAGCTCCTTCTCATATGTGGAGAGCAGCAATGCCTTTCCTTTTAAACCTTTGCTATAAAAAGCAATAGGTTGTCCTTCTTGCATAAGGACTGCTCCAAGACCAATGCCTGAGGCATCACATTCAATTGTGAAGTCCTTTGTAAAGTCAGGTAGCCTCAAAACAGGAGGCTCAGTCACTGCCTCCTTCAATTTCTGAAATGCTTGAGTTGCAGGCTCTGACCAGTAGAATGCATTTTTCTTAAGCAAGTCTGTTAAAGGTGCTGCAATGGTGCCATAGTTCCTTATGAACTGCCTATAATACCCAATAAGACCCAGGAAGCCTTTCAAAGCTTTTAAGGAACCAGGTATGGGCCAATCAAGCATAGCTGTCAATTTAGAAAGGTCTTCTCTCACCCCTCTTGCAGAAATTAAGTGGCTTAAGTAATCAACTTCTTGTAAGCCAAACTTACACTTAGACCTCTTGGCAAATAAGGTATGCTGCCTTAAAACCCCTAACACCACACTTAAATGCTCCAAATGATCAGCCAATGAAGAACTGTACATAAGAATATCATAAAAAAAAACCAAAACAAACTTTCTTAGAAAAGGTTTAAATATGTCATTCATTAAACCTTGGAAAGTTGCAGGTGCATTAGTAAGGCCAAAAGGCATTACTAAAAACTCATAATGGCATTCATGAGTTCGGAAAGCTATTTTTTGAATGTCCCTCTCCTTGACTCGAATCTGGTGGTACCCAAATCTAAGATCCAGCTTTGAAAACATATTTGCTCCAAACAATTCATCAAGAAGTTCATCAATGACAAGTATTGGAAACTCGTCCTTGATGGTTACTTGATTAAGTGCACGGTAATCAATGCACATTCTCCATGATTCATCTGCCTTTTTCACCAAGAGAATAGGTGAAGAAAAAGGACTTTGACTAGGCCTCACTACCCCAGGTTTGAGCAATTCCTTGACAATGTGTTCTATTTCAGTTTTCTGGTAATGGGGATACCTATAAGGCCTCACTGAGATAGGTGTAGTACTATCTTGCAAGAGAATTTGATGATCAAAAGTTCTCTTTGGTGGTAAACCAACTGGCTCAGCAAACACATCTGCAAATTCATCTACTACTGCAGCAACTTCTTCCAGACAAGAGTTCTCTTCTTGGTTAGATTCATGTGCCAACAATTGTAAAAACCACCCTTGTTGGTTAATTAAAGAAGATTTAAAACACCCTATCCCTTGGCACATCTTCAATTGAGCATCCAATACCCCAGTAAGTTTCATTTCAGACTGCCCCTCAAAAAAAGTCATTGTCATTGTTGAAAAATTCCAAATAATGGGGCCCAAAGTTTTAAGCCACTGAACTCCAAGAACCACATCACAACCTCCTAATTCAAGAACATGAAATGGAATGAGAAACTTAGAACCTTGAATTTTAAGTGATTCATCACACTTTCCTTGACTGAAAAGGGCATTGCCATCAGCAACTCGAACCTGCAGTCTCGTACTGGCATCAACTTTTAAGTTAGCTACCTTAACAACAAGAGGGTCAAGGAAGTTATGAGTAGATCCAGAGTCCACCAATATCTTGACAGAAGCATCACCAATTTTTCCCAACAACTTCATAGAATTGTTGTTAATGCATCCAAACAATGCATGAATTGAAACTTCCATCCCCCTTCATTCTTTTCACTACTTTCTGGAACTCCTTCTTCTTGGTCACTAGATTCTAGAAGTACAGAATCCTCTTGTCCATCACCATGAATCAAATACACTCTAGGCTTTTTACAAACATGAGTTGGGTTCCATTTTTCCTCACAATGGTAACACAAGCCTTTTTTTCTCTTTTCATCCATCTGTGTCGAAACACCCTCTTGCCTGCTCCCACAACCCTATGACCACGATCACTAGGTGCCTCAGATTGTGTTTTATCAAAATTATTATTCATAAATCTAGTGGATTTCCGTGAAGCCAAGACATATTCCTCTTGGATCTTAGCTAATCCAAATGCAACATTGAGGTCAATAGGATTAAGCATTCTGACTGGAAGCCTAATCTGTACTTCCAGGTAGTTATTTCTAATACCAACTTGTACCTGGCTCTAATACCAACTTGTAAGGTACCAAACCAAGGTGCTACGGAACACAGAAGAATTATACAGTAACCTTACTCACTCACACAATCAGAAAGTAAATCAAGAACCACTCTTATTGATTCTTGCCATGGGTTTTCGAGGAATCCTAACCTCCTTAAAAGAACAGAAGAATTGCTACAAGATAGTTCGATACCTACTCTGCTCTTTACAATACTATTTATAAAACTAAGAAGAAGATTGAGACGTTGTCGTAATGAGCCTAATCTGCACTTCCAGGTAGTTATTTCTATTGCCATCAATACGCACCGTTTCACTTACGTGCTGTTTATTTCTGCTAGAAGATGCTACGCACTGTTTCCTTTAGTTATTTCATTTCGATGCCAACTACCCTTATTTATACCAGCTTGCATGAGAGTTCATTCCACTACACCTTACACACATTCAGGTACCTATCCTAAAATTAATGAATGTTTATAAAATAAAGATATGTTTAAGAGGTAAATTGATGTAATATGTCATATTTATTTTAAAAGATATAAATTCACATGAAAAGACTCATGTGAGATTTAATTGGGGGCTGTTGAGCACAAGATGGGTGCTTTTTGAGTGTTGTTTTAGAAGAAACAAGTTTGCATGAACCTTGCGTGAGATTTAGTCAAGCGAGTTATGCAATTGAGAAATTTTATTCTCAGGTTGGTGTGAAAATTTTATCATTTAGATAATATGGATGGTGTGCTCTACACACTGACTTAAGAATATAATAACTCTTTGCAATTTCAATTTACACGACTCTTGCGCATATGAATCTACGATAATTTTAAATTTTTTATCTCGGAATTATGATTTCAATTTGTTTGAACTCTTTACATTATATAACTGGCTAGTATTAATCTAGGGTCGGTTTGAAATTAAAAGTATTTGTATTTGAGTGATATTTGGAAAAGAAATTATGAAAAGTTTTGAGATGAGATGAGATCATCTCATTTCCCAATTAAATCTTACCATTTAAGTAATGTAGATATTCTACTCTACTCACCGGCTTGATAATAAAATAATTCTTTCCGGATGCCACCCTTGAGAAAGTGACTAAAAAGATTTTTGTTTTAAGTAAGACAAGGCTTCTTATCACTCTATAAGAGAATTTAGTTAAAAATATTGTTTGTTAGTAATTTTCCTCTCCAAAACCATAGGTCAATAATAATTGTTGATATACATAATTAACAAGGCAAAACGTCATGAATTGTAACATCCCGTACCTAGAGAGTCACAGAGTTAGTTCCTATCACCTAAAGATGACATCGCAAGAACAAAGATACAAATCCAAATAACGCAAGAAGCAGCTTTATAACGTGTAAAACTCCTTTAATCATGGTATACATTTCCCACAAAGACATCCAAAAATTTCGCCAACATAGATAATAAAGAATATTCTCAAAGTGATCAAATCCCAAAATACTACTCAAAGAAAAATAACAAATATTCTAAATAAGTCTCTTGACTAATCACTTGTACCTTTAAGCACTTATTCCTTTATGCTCAACTAATCTCGATCATGCTTCCTATATATTCTTGGTTCCTAGCTAATTCTCAAAGTTATCTGAAAAATAATGGAGATAACTGAGTGAATTATCAACAACTCAGTAAGTAACAGATCTATACCAGTGTGTAAAAACGAGTTAGTTACACAATTCAGAAACAGACAATTCTAAAAAATATGGCAGTGGTATTTTCAAAAGCATTTCATCACAATAATAACATATACAAAAGACCTTATGCATAAGGAACTGAACAACATCAAAAACAAAAATAAAAGCCATGTTTACCCCTATGGTAGGGTTGTGCATGTCTGCGAATAACCGAGCAGAACGTAAATCACTCTTTTTTCACCAAAGTGATACACTCAAAGCAAAAGTTGTGTTTACCCCCATGGCTGGATTGTGCAATCTGCAGATAGCCAAGCAGAACATAGATCACTCTGTCACCCAAATGGTTTGCACTCAAATAAAGACCACTACTATTACCCATGGCAAGACTGGAGGCCACTATTATCACCCATGGCTGAGTTGGAGGCCATTATTATTACCCGTGGCAGGGCCGGAGGCCACTACTATTACTCGTGGCTAGGCCAAAAGCCATTACTATTACCTATGGCAAAGCTGGAGGCTACTACTATAATTTGTGATAGGATCGTAACCAAAGAATAATAGAATTTTTTGCTTCAAGATATTTTAGTTATAGTATCATATCATAACAGAGTACTGAGCATATAATCAAATCAAATATTTCAAACTTCATATTCACATTTTATGCAGTAAAGAAACATGAGTATAAAAGTTGCTCATTTATACACCAGTCACGATAAAATTTCAAATTTCAAAATTCTAGAGACTAGTGTAGAAAATAACTGAGGATGTTTTCATAACAGAATATGCAGGTTTTCTATAAAATCAACCTCAATTAATTTTTGACAAAGTCTAATATAAGAACACTGCTCATTTGACTTTCATAAAGTAAAATCTAAAACTAGAACCCGGACTGTAATGGAATCACAACCTAATCCAAAAAGTTATCATTAACATATTAAAAACTTATACACGTGCCAATACCAATCAACTAAAGCTCAAAGTGAGCCCATAAATAGCCCATAACAAAATAGTCCATCGATGCCTTTGGTTTATAATGTTCAAGTACAACATCCACACACTACCTCACAGAAAGATTAACCTAATCTCCTTGGATTCACTCAAATCCCATTCCAACATGCATCACGTTTACATTCATACTCCCGACACATCAAAATAGTAACTCGGACTTCCAACATCAACCAAGCCAAGAAAATACTCAAACCCCATGAATTCCAACCTCCTATATATGCAACCCAAATCTACCAGTAGCGCCAAACAAAACAGTCACGACAACTACGTGTGATAGCATGAGTAGAGATCGACTGTACCTTACTCAACTCGAAATGGCGATCGATTAGACTCGAGGGTGTAGTGACTTTGTCTATTTGACATTCGGGATGCACTGTGATATTGAAAACATATCAAAAAACCAAATTCGAGAATAGTGAGGAGACACATGGCATAAGTACAAAATTAGGCAGAGTGAATTAAGGGAAGAGAGTAAACGGGATAGAAAGACGGTCTTACCAATAGTGGTGTCACAACACGGAGGACGTCATTGTTGGGATGGAGTCATTGTGGTTTGCGGTTTCATGCACACAGAAGGACAACAGTCTTTACATGGGTGAAGGGGTGACAATGTGCACATGGTGTGAGGGCGGCAACACTCACGGTGGAGAGAGAGACATAGAGACCCTCTTGGTGACATTCAATGGCCTCCTACTCACTGAGTGGAGGCGAAACTTGGAGAGGACAAAATGGCATGGGGTAAGTAAACGGGGATGCTACTGCACAGACCGTAGGTGGAAAGGGGATGTGACGCCCCGACTCCCATGTACAAAAACACGGGAATCGTGACGTCAGAATGATGACAACACGAGTCACGCGTCCCAATGAAATGTGCTAAAGTGTGTGCAACATGCAAAAGTGTACAATAAAAATCACAGCGGATAATATAATTAAGTCATCTAAGTACCAGAATTTTTAATACAAACTAACATAAGTAAAATGATTAGAAGAGTTATGCAGTCATCCCAAATAAAATATAATACAAGTCTCAAACCGAAAACGAGTGATCACAATCACTCCTTGGGTGGAGCCGAATCATCAGGCTCACCCTTATTCTCCTCTACATCAAAATCTGTGTTACCATAGAACGGTACCGCAGGTAAGTATAAACCAAATAACCACGAGATAAAAACATATTAGTGTAACTAACATACATGCATATGATGAAATATGCGTCAGATCCAAAAATATCATTTTTCCCGAAAATGGATATTTTTCAATACACGCCAAAATCCCATTTTGGCCCAAAAATAATAATCCCTCATTTTCCCAGAAAATGACCCAAATCAATAAAACATCATTTTCCCAGAAAATGAATCACATAAAAATCCTTTTATCCAACACACGCTATTTTTCTAGAAAACAGCCCATTAATCCATTAACCATATGCACCATGATCTCCCCTAGAGATCATCCGCAAGTACTGGCTTCGTAGCGATGCCCAGTTCCGCGCCCAGTGCGTTCGTGGCCAAGCATCCTCTACGCAACGAGCGATGCCCAGTTCCGCGCCAAGTGCGTTCGTGGCCAAGCATCTTCTAGCCCCCGCCAGCTGAGGGGCCACGGAGTCGGCACGAGACCATCTCGTCCGATCTCGTTGTCGCCCAACGACAACCCAAGGGACGTCACTCAGTATATTCCGCTCTCGAGTGACCAGAGGAGCTCCACTAAGATAATGTCTCATCTCGGCTTGGGGTCGTGATATTCACACACCCAAAAATCCTTCAACACATGAAAACTTAATTTTCAATAAACACATGAACATGAATGCATGTACACGAAAATCCAGTTTTATTTACAAACATGATCATGCATGCAAATATGCCATGTATATGAACAACGCCATAACCAACAATCAACAACTCATAATGCAAACCAAACACACAACAACTCCGTCCACAGTCCATCCGACTTCCGAACTCCTCAGACTCAGTCCGGCATAACCAACCAGATCACAATAATATGAGTTAGTGTAAAAATATATTTAAATCATGATAGTTCTTTGGAAAAATACTTACAGTGCTATAATATAATTTCTGAAGGATCACGGACCTGCAAGAAGTGGCGGCTCAGTAACGAAACAGTGTAAAATACAATGTGGCCGTGGGTCTCAAAAACCCACTTTTGAATGAGGACACACCAAGACCCGAAATTGATAGGGTAAGATTTAGGATGTCGGTAAAGCTAGTGGTGGTGGTGGTTTGCCGTGAGCGGCGGCGTAGAGGCAGTTTAAGGCAAAAAATGCTCAAAATGAAAATGTTGATGGATGTGCTTCACCGGTGGTAGATCGGAGCTAAGGATGGGTGCATTGGGTTGCTAGGAGGTCGAGGATGAAGTGGTGAAGAAATGGTGGCCGGAGGTGGTGCAACGGCGGCACTGGAACTCAAAGGGTGCCGCGACTTTGAAGAGCTTGTGCAGGCTAACAACGACGCGAGGGAGGCTAAAAATGGAGAGGGTGGTCGCCAGAGGGAGGGGAGCTGAAGGGCTGGGTGGTGCCGGCCATGGCGGCTCGGCGGTGGTGGGTTGGGAGAAGGCGACTCGGACACGAGGAGAGAGGGAGGCAGCGCTTCGCGCGAGAGAGAGGCAGAAGAAAAAAAATGGAGAGAAAAAAAGAAAGAAGAAAAGAAAAATGAGGAAAAAGAAAAGTGGAGGGAAAGAAATGAGGTTCAATCTTCACATCTTGGGTCACAAAAACTGATACAACGAAAATGATTTTAAAACAGCAAGTCAACTAAAATAAATTAATCGTAATGATACAATGAAAATAAAATAATTTAATCTAACAATCAATTAATTTGAAATAAAGAACAATTTAAATGCATAACAATAATACATATTAAGAAAAGATAACAAATTAATTTTTCACAATTTAAAGATCATAAAATAAACCATTTAAAAATATCCGATAATTTTAAAATAAGAGAATAAATTTTTGAATTAATAAAAATAATCTTTCAGTAAAAATACACTAAAATATGGGGTGTTACAGGAGATGAAAAGAAAGAAAAACTCTTTTATCATGGCTAGGTTGTTACACTAATGTTACTTACTATCTCTTTTATCATGATTCTCACATCATCTTATGAGATAGCATTAAATAATTGAAATCTTTTGTTATATTTTATTTGTGGGTCAACTATTTGATGTTCCATGATCAAGATAATATTTTGAGAGATTTATAATAAAAAGTACGATGAACAGGATTGTTCAAATCTCAATCTCAGTTGAGCCGCCCTTCGTTTTTGTATGGGTAAAGTAGTTGAGCTTAGGGCTGAGCACCGACTGCTTCGGAGTCGGAGGTTGGGCCCTCTGACTCTGACTCTGACTCCGAGATGCAGAGAATCCGCTTCGCCTCTGACTCCGACTTGTCGGAGTGGAGTCAGATTTTTGGACTTTTTTTTAATTTTTTTTAACTTCATATTTTACTCACTTTTTAAAAATAAAATAAAATTGTGGGCTTTCAAATTTCAATTTTCTCAAAATTACAATCCAAACTTATTAAACTTTTGATTATAATAAAAAATACAAGTAAATTAAACAAGTAACATACTAACATACATTCAAAAATAAAAAATAAAAAGAAAGTCCTATTTTTACATGTACTCCCATCATCCATGATTCCATATCCACATCCAACTAATCACTACAATAAACAAAGGCACCATATACGAAATGAAGATTAAAAACAAAAGGCACCGTATAGTTAGTATAGTATACTATTATAATTACTATGAATCTATTTTTAATTATATATATATATATATATGAAGATTCATAAAAAATATATGATATATATATTATTATATATGAATATTAAAAAAAAAGCACCGTATACGAAATGAAGATTCAAAAAAATAGTATTACTATTTTATATATAATATACTATTACTATAATATACTATTAGTCTATTACTATATCTTATAGTATAATTACTAATACTATAGTATCATACTATTAGTATGTTAGTGATTTAATATTATATATATATATATATTAAATCTCTAATCTCTTATACTTCATATATATATATATATATATTAATATATATAAATATTAGTAATACCCTAATAGTATTAGTATTAGTTATACTAGTAGTGATATTAGTTATACTAATAGTTATATTAGTATTAGTTATTATTAATACTATATATTATACTAATAGTGATATTAATACTATATATAGTTATATGATTAGTATAACTACATTAGTATTAGTAATATTGTAAATTTGTAATATTATGATATTTATATATAGTCATATGCTAAACTATTATAATTTACTAGTCAATTTAGTCTATATATTATAGTATAAATATATTATTTAACTAGTATATTATTGAGTTTAACTAACTATATAAGATATAGTTGTATAAAATTTAAATGATTAATATATAGAAAAATACATATATTTTTATAAAATATGTATAAAATCGGAAGCGGAGTCGGAGGGCCAAGTCGGAGGTGAAGGGGAGGCGGAGTCGGAGACGGAGTGTCGGAGGTGGATCGGAGTGGAGCCGGAGTCGGTTCGTCAATGACTCCGACTCTGACTCCGACTCCGACTCCGATTTCCAATAGGGAAAAAAACTCTGACTCTGACTCCGACTCCCACTCCGACTCCGACTTGTCGGAGTTGGAGCTGACCCGGAGCGGAGTCGAATTCAGAGTCGGATTGTCAGATTTTTGCTTAGCCCTAGTTGAGCTCTTTATTGTCATGGACTCCGAGTACCTATTCAATCAAAATAGCTTTATATATATATATATATATATATATATATTACTATTCTTCTTAGCGCCATGCAAATCTGTGAATGGATTGTATACGGACTGGTGTATAATAATGCTGCGTGCATGCATGGTACTTAATTATGCTAGCATGGAATGCCATGTCAGGTTTGATGGGTCAACAATCAATCATGTTAACCGTTGACTAGTCCGATGTGGCAGCCGTGCACAATCCATTACAATTATATTGTCCTTGATTTCGAGCTAAGACTGTTTCTCGTCAATCAGCTCGTGAATGCGTCCCTTTTATGGTACTAGATACCCATAACTTTTTTTTACAACTATTTATGCAATTATATTTTAAATGAGAGGCTTCTAAAATGATTTATAAAAGCAACGTCGTCTCTTTATATAATTTATCTCAATTTAAAATATATAAATTATATAAAAGACTGTAAAAAGAGTTAATGTACCGTGTATTAATATTACATGATACACTTACGGTTTTTAGAGTACTTTTTCAGATCTTTTATCATTTCTGGTTTTAATATTATTAACTATATATAATTGAAGAAAGATAGAGATGATTTATTAATTTACACAAATTATAATATGTACCAGGCTACTCACGGTAGACGACTAATTTAGTTACACAAAATTAAACTATCTCATTTCATATAATTATTATAATTTTTATAAATTTTCGTATAAAATATAATAAATAATTTAATTTTTTTTTAAATTTTAAAATAAAAATAATATTATAATAATATTTTATTTAACTTTTAACAAAAATCTCACATCATTCTATCTGAATTGCGTAAACAGAAAAGGCCTAAACCGTCAAACATTCTTTGGTGAAAATGTCATTAATTAATAGACTGAACGATGGTTGACGTACGTCGCACTTACTATAATTCCCACATTAATTGTAAATTATAAATGCGGATTACTAATCCGCGCGAACAAGAAAAAAAAAAAAAAAAAAGGTTGGTTAATTTTTTTTTTTTTTTTCAAAAAAAAAGAAGCTCTAAACCAGAAAAGAGAAACAAATGGATAGATACATAGATATACTGCTGAATACGTTACTAGTAATGGAAGAAAAGGAAACGAGGGAAAAAGCGAAATCTCCAGCACAAAAGTTATCAGAAATAATATAAGCAGCGACGTCCTACCTTGCTAGCTAGCTAGCTAAGCACTTGATTTAATTAATGCATGTTATCTTGGATGTTGATTGGGTGTCAAGATGGTTGATGGTGTACTGATCTGAGACAGGTATAGTTCAAGAAGTGCTCGCGCTCCGGCTGGTACTGCAGCTGCCTGAAACTGGCCATTCCCTGTCACATGCATGCATTTATTTATAACTTTGAATGGAATTTTTAGTAATGATCATGGAAAAAATACAATAACTAATGGATCATCAGGTTCGGTAAATTTCTGATAAATGCAGTAATGGCCAGATAATCGTGGAAGGTATATTTACACTCCAATAATGATATGCAGTCACGTTTCGATCTATCTGCATGTGACTGTTGCCGGCACAAGAAATCTATAGCAGCTGAGAGAGAGAGAGAGAGAGAGAGAGTTTGAAGAATCCTATATGTCCTTTTGATTCCGATGATAGAAGCTAGGAACCCAGCTATGCTTATGACGGGATCTTCGTTTCTTTCCTAGTCTTTTCTATATCTTGATATGTATGCATATATGTCTATATATATATAATATATATATATATATATACACACAAACTCACAGAAACGACGAATGTATGTATAGTTTATATATATCAGGAGTACTACATATATTTTGAATGTTACTGCATGCAAAATTAAGTACCTGTTTGACAAATCTCACTCCACGGGGACAGGTTGACGTCAATTGCTTGTACAAAATGATCAGGACGTTGCACATTATTGACGTCCACCACGCCAGTTCTTGGGCTGATGTGACAATCAAGATTCATATAATGATCTTGTCCATGAAGAAGAGTTGGAGGAGCCGGAGCCAGTGCTGGTGCCAAGATTTCGACCACATTTTGCGACTGACATGATCTGTAAAAAGGAAAGAAAAAAAGTAAGTTTTTTCGTATATGCGGAGATATTATTGAACAAATTAAACTACTAAGAATCTGCTACCAAAATCAAATATAAGCACCTCAGAGGAAGAAGGCCATTCGAATCCAAAAAATTCAGGATCTGGACTTGTGGGTCTCTTTCAGGAAGCCAACCCAGCATACTAGTTGGATTTTCTGGCATGATACCACTTGCGCTGTTTTGAGGCAGTTGTACCTAATCAAATTAGGAAGAAATTACCGTCCTGAATGCAAAAATACTCTCAATCTATCTTATCTTATTTTCTCATTACAATTTTTTTAAATTCTCATATAAAATATAATAAATAATTTAACTTTTTCAAATCTCAAAATAATAATAATATTAAAAAATAATATTCTAACAATATTTTTTTTTAATTTATCTAAAATCATCTCATCTCATCTTGCTATCCAAACGAGCCATAAGTTCACTTTTTTCTTTTTCTCCAAGCTAGTTATTATATAAAATTACTGCGGTATTTGAGTCCATTCTCATTCTAAATTGAAATATCCTTGCAGATTCTTTTACATTTGCATCTTTCTTTCTTAATGACATGGTCTATGACAATGATCATCATGACTTAACATACCTCTGAAGTCGGAGGTGCAACAGAAGAATTGCTGTTTTGCTCCAAAACTTGCTGTTGCATCATACGTTTCATAGGATTTAGGATATATGATATAGATCAGGGCTTCAAATTGGAAGAAAAAAAAAAATTAATAAGTTCCTTGTAGATCTTTTACCTTGCGCATATGCACACGTCTCAAAGTGTCTTTAAGGATTTGCTCTCGATACTCAGCCTCACACAATGATATGATTTCAGAAGGATCTCCTTCAAATACTCTACCAAAATTTAGATATAATTATCAGATGCTAGCTAATTCCCATCACATCCGACTGCAAATATTAGGGTTGATGTAAACATGCATACCTTAGTCTGTTCTGCATATCTTCCAATTGAGACTTACAGCTTAGGATTTCTTGTTGAATCTCCTGTACGTGTATAGTGATTATTGAGAATAAAGATGAAAATGAAAATCAACTATCTGTTTAATAAAGATCAGTTCTCATGCATAATGTACCTCGAGTTTGGAATCAGTACTACTCATTGGGCTGCTTCACAGGACAGAAATAACAAATTATAGTGAATTACTCTATAACTTAAAAAAACATCAGCAATACTAGGGAAAAACATTCAGAAAAAGTACTCAAAAACCTGGCATCTCGACAGGTTCGAATATCTGCTTCACCCTTCAACTTAATAAGAGCCTTTTGGAGAAACTGCAAATATCCTTTAAAATTAATCATCTTAAGCAAATTCAAAAGAAGCCTTAAAACTAGAGTTGTGGCCAACTTGGCCAATTGAAGATTTATATTTAGAGAGTGCTTACCTCTTGGTTTTGAAGTCTTTCGAAATTGCATGGCAACGAGGAAGCAGAACCATCGAATAAATTAAGGAATGAAGAAAGAAAAATCTCCATTACCACCGACGTCAGAACAAAAGTACTTGTATTTACTTAAAACTCGGAGAACCCAGATCTGCTTACCTTCCTCGTTCGTGCTCAGGAAGATTAACATACCGTGCCAGAATCTCTTCAATGCTTCAAGAAACCAAAAAAACAGATCGTTTTACTTGAACTGAGTGGACGACTATAATATAATTTAGCTTAGACATAACCAAAAGGTCGACCGAAGGATCCCAGGTTTTTTTATTCTCTCTTATATATGTACTTGGCGTGTTGCCGTGTGTGTTTGTATATGTGATATGCAATATATATAATCCTGAAAGAATCAAATTGCAGAAACAACCTAAGAACAAACATTGACCAGCTGAGTAAATAAACATCAAGATCACACATAGAGCTTATAATTAGGTACAAGGGAAACGGTGATATAAGCCATTATCTTAAGCACACCTTTTATTTCCAGCGAAGTGACTGACTCTTCCTGATGGGGAAAACATAATGAGAGCTACATCAACATCACAGAGAACGGAAAGTTCGTATGCTTTCTTGATAAGTCCATTTCTCCTTTTTGAGAAGGTGACCTGCCTATTTGTTGTGTTCTCGATTCTCTTGATCTGAAGCTTCACTCTCCCCATCTGTTTGGTCTGTCTCTCTCTCTCTCTCTCTCTCTCTCCTTAGAGGAAGCGTAAAGCTTTATTGCTAGGATGATGAAGGAAAGTATTAAATATTAATTTAGAGAGGATCAAACCTCTCTCTCAAACATATAAACCTGGACATATCCAATGGATCCCACATAAACACTGCTAATAACTAACAGAAATGAGGCTAAAAAGTAAGGAGAGCATTGAGAAGAGAAGGAGGGAGGAAGAAAAGAACAGGCGATAAGTTTTGTCACTGTCAGGCCATTCATAGAAGATGACGAGAGCCAGCGAGGAGAGAGAGAGAGAGAGATAACAGACTGTCTAGAGGTGACTGTAAAGCTTAGACGAGGGATCTGGAAAGCTGGTCGAATAAAAGCTCACAATTTAATGACAAGTGTTTCGGGGATATTATTATAATAGATTTAATACTCATCATCCCACACACTACACACTATATTTTTTTTAATTTTTTATTTAATTTTATTCTTTTTAAACTTATTGAATTCTTCTACTCATAATCTATATATTATATATTTAGTAAGAAAATAAAATAAAAAAAGAATATGGTAAGTGATGGAGCGGTGCTACTCTGCCCCCTGAGTAGCAGAGTAGTACCGCTCGGTGTTACCGCTTGTTGTAATTTTTTTTTTCTATTCACATTTTTTTAATGTATTTAAATATTTTTAAAAAATTAAAAAAAACACATCAATATATTTAAAATCACTTTCTTCATCATTCTGTAAAAAAAAAAAAAAAAAAAAAAAAAAAAAAGAAAAACACCAAGTGGTATAGTTTGGACGGCATAGTAGACTTTTCCTAAGTGGCGTATAAGAATAATGAATAGAATTTTTCTTATAAAACAAAGGTTTCCTCCATAAATAGCATATCAAGTCTCATTTAGGGCTCGTTTGTTTTTGGAGATGAGATGAGATTAAAGTTAAAAAATTAAATAAAATATTGTTAGAATATATTTTTTAATATTATTTTTGTTTTGAGATTTGAAAAAGTTGAATTGTTTATTTTATTTTGTATTAGAAGTTAAGAAAGTTGTAATGATTAGATGAGACGATATGTTTTCTAAAAGCAAACGAGTCGCCCTTTGGGTTTCCATATCCAAATCGGATGTACAGCTTTTTAATAATTCTACTTACTAGTTCTTACTTATTAACATCATTCTTCATTATATAAGAAAAATAATAATTGATTGTCAAGAACTATAATTACACATCGACGCAAGCGATAAATCGGTTTGGTTTGGTTCAGTTTTAGACGTACTTTAAAATAAAACCGATTTAAGTCAGTTTTGGAATTTTGAGAACCGAAACCGACCAATTAATACTGGGAATCAAAATTTTTAATTTTTTTAGTTTCGGCTCATTTCAATTTTACAGGTGTGATTTGGTTTTAGACTTTTTTGTTGAGCTGGTTGGTTTTTCTAACAAAATGAATAATTTTTTAGGCCAAATATGATAGAGCAAAAATAATTATTTTTAACTCAAAACACCATGCATATAACCAATTAACCAAATAAATGTTAAAAACAATTAGCCAAAACGCAGTAATTGGTTTAATTAAAACATGCATTTAATAATGCTTGAAAACATTTTTAAAAAAATGCACATAACAATATTCCTAAGGGGTAAAAGCCTAAAACGTGCATATAAAATATAATTAGCCAACGTAAACAAAATCTTATAAAATACAAATACGCTAAAATTAATAGTTGAAAATGCCACCACCAAAGTAAAAGGTCCAACTCCAAAATATATATATATATATATACACAAAATAATTGCTTATCAACTACGTACTTAGCTTAAAAAAATGTACTTATCACAATATATATGTAAGACCCAGCCCATTGTCAGGCCCAAGCCCGTGAAACACCTCCAGTTTTAATATCGCGTAGAATCACGTCCACCTTCCATTTTCATGCATGCCATTCATCCCTCTTTCCTCTAAGTTTTTACCCTTTACTTCTTATAGCTTATATATATATATATATGTTATGCATCCTTCACCTAGTTTCAGTGCCGCTAATATCTCTTCATGCTCTCAGCCACTCAACTTGTCTGAGTCTCCGCCTCTCACTGTGAACCTCAACCAGACCGCATCGTACGCACCAGCCATTACTCTCCCGTAAACACCGAACCGTGGAGCTGGGTTAACAACCAATGAACTGCCGCCACCAAGCCTCATTTTCCTCGTTGCTGCTCTGTGGACAACCAAAACCAGCACTGCTTCACGGACACCGACCACCACCTCTCTAGCATCGCGTGCTTTGTTTCCCCCTATCCTAGTGTCATCCAAGGGACCACCGTGGAAAAGCCATCCGGCCACCAGCTACAACCTAAAACAGAGCCTGAATCAGACCACCCAGTTGCACCGTAGTTCCTCTCTCCACCGTAAATGAGCAACACCAAAGCCCAAGCCCCATACTCTGTTTTATCCATCCAAAAACAGAGCAAGTTCTTGCTCAAGTCCTCCACAGAGCTCCCCTCCACCGGCCTCTCACTCTCCCCGTGCCCTTCGGCTTTCAGCCTTGTTACACGACGGAAGCCACCGCACGCAACCCAATCGCCATCGCACGCCATCTCTTGCTCTGCCTCTCTTGCTCTCCCTCCCAACATCTCTCTCTGCCTCTCTCGCTCTCGCCGCCCAGCGTAGGCAGCTTCGCCGCTGCACCCCCTTCCCAGCTCGACAACCGCACCACCACAATATTCCAGCCTAGCCGTCGCACGCGACCCCTAACTCCTCCTGGTGTAAGCCCCTGCTGCCGCTGCACTGCTATTATTTCGGTGTTCTTAGATCGGTTCACTGCTAGTTTTCTCAGGTGCGTGTGTGTATATATATATATATATATATATATATATATATATATAATTGTAACCTAATAGTTGAGTTTCCTGTGTGCACACTCGGGGTTCCGAAATTGAAAAAGGGGAAGTTTCACAACATGATACTGCCTGATTTGGCTACCGGGGATAGCACAACCCTACTACGGGGGTTAAACATGGTATATGAGATGATATGATATGATAAGATGAGGATGTTCAATTATGTTATACCAAAGTATTTTTTAATATGAAACAGATCTTTAATTATGAACAGTTTATTTTTTAGTATGAAAAGATTGAAAAGTCACTCTGATTTTCTGATAATACATTTCTGAGATCTGCGTATAAAAATAAAATGTTTTGTTTCTGCATACTGAACTTTCTAAAAATGCTCATGTTTACATACTAGTATATGTTCTCTGCTTACTGAGTTGTTGATAACTCACCTCTTATCTCCACAATATTTTTCAGATGATTTGAATTTTCCAGTTGAGGATCAAGAATATGGAGCATAGGTGAGAGGAGTTAAGAATGATGGTTTAAGCATAGATGGTTTACATGAGTATTGATGATTTTTATTCAGTAAGCTTGTTGTGCTCTGATGATGTGATTTGTTGGGAGGTTGATGTTTATATTAAGACATTGTATTGTCTTAGAATAATTATATTGGAGTATTTGATGTGGATTAATGAGTATTTTGTGCGATAGAGAAAAAAAAATTAGAGTATGTACTATATGGATGGAAAAATGATTTTTAGGTGACATGAGTTAATTCTCTGGACCCTCGGGGATGGGGCATTACAATATATCTTTTATTTATATCATGCTATATGCATAAGTATGTAACTTAATAGGTAAGGATAAATAGAAACATGTCAATAACTTTAGTAGTATTCATGTTTAAGAGTAAGTTTATATTATGGAAGTATAATTAAAAAATAAGATTAAGATTTCATGTTATATTAATTTATAATATATATATATAGATATATTTAAAATATATATTTCGGTTGTATTCGGTCCAATTCGGTTTTCAAATCATGAAAACTAAGACACGGCCAATTTTTAATCCATTTTTGTTCCCAGGATCCGAAATCGAACGAACAGATTGATTCAGTTCAATCAATTTTTCGATTAATTTTTCTTACAGCCTTGATATTTACCAAATGAATGATAGAGATGGTCATTTTGTAAGACATTTTCAAAAGCACAATTATTAGGATTTTTTCAACAATTACTTGAATATTAATATTGAAGTATATATATATATATATATATATATATATATATATATATATAAAGTACACGAAAATGAAATTTTGGCAAGTTTGGGTCTGCAAAATATTTATCATATAAGCTCATGAAATGTTCGATTTTGTATTTTCAACGCCAGTCTTGAGTGATTTTTTGTGTGTTTCTGCTACTAACTTGTGACAAATCCGAAAATTCAAACACAGATCATGACCCTTAACTAGTTTTGTGAAGTTAAGGTGCACAATGATCATGATCAAGATGTCGGCATTGGTCTGAAGGACCATCCAGATGGAACCACATCATGTCAATGAGGTCAAGTCGTCAAGACCACTTATGTAGCATTATTGGTGGTTTAGGGACTTCAAGCTATATATTCAAATTGTGGCAGTACTCAAGCAAGAAATGGCATAAATTAAGAATATTTATCGTGCAAATAGAGGGCTAAAAAAGAGATCAGAAACCAACAAAGAAGAGATGACATCTTTCATCTTTACCAATTACCACTTGATCGAGCTTAGATTGTGCAGGCCAGGGTTGTATGGGGTCCCAGGTAGCAGCACATAGCTAGCTAGAACGATTACACTTCCATGAGTCTCTGCATGCACTGATCACTCCCAGGACCCCTGGCTACCCCGCGAGAGCGCTCGTACGTATGAGAGCCTCAATCCACCGTTCTTTCGAGCCATATGTGCAACAGGCCCACCTAAAACTTTGTCCATGGCCATCAACATTCGGAAAGGCGTCCATACGTGCGAGATATATTCATGTATGTGCCTGCTCTGGAGGTTCCAAACTTGACTCCTAAACGTACATAATCTATATTCCCTGTGTACATGCACAGCCATATCCCTTCAAGAAGTTAAACAGTACTACTAAAGCGTTAGATTTCTCATCAACATTGACAACATTAATCAACTTCACACATAGTTATAGCCCTGCATCCAATATATGCAGCTCTAGCATCATTAACATTAATATTATTAGTTTCCCTTCCGTATGAATGATAGGAGAAACCTGTAGTAATATTATTTTACAGTTGTATCTGATCTTCTCCACCACACTTTTTGTTATTACAAAAATAATTACCATACATCAATGTTCGTTTTGTTAAAATAAATTACTGTCATTGTGTTATGTCCATTTTAGTCATTTTCTTGCATGTTTTTGTAGTTGGATTAATATTGGACATGCAAGTGTCATAAAGTTATTTAAGTGCTAATTAATATAAGACATTAAAGTAGCAGTTGTTCTAGGTGGGCTGGTAAAAAGACCCACAGATCTTCCCTTCTTGCTCTCTTAGAGTCTTTGCTTTGGAGGTTTTTCCCTCTTGTTTAAATAATAGTGGAATCAAGAGCAAGATTAGAATAAAAAACGGGTTGGTTGTGAAGATTCATAGCAGGAAAACAAATCCCGAAGAAGACAATAACGCTGACAAGTAATAGCAATCAAAATATAGGAGCCCAACAACCATCATTCCTCTTTTCAATGAAGAAAACTACGATTTTTGGTATGTGAAGATGAAAACTATTTTTATTTCATACAATCTTTAGAAATTTATAGAAGATGGATACGAAGAACCAGTGGATGTCACAACTTTGACGAATGTTCAAAAGCAACAATTGAAGGAACATAGGTAAAAAATGCAAAAACCTTAACTTTGATTTAACAAGGTGTTGCTAACACACTCTTTCCAAAAATTATCAATGCAATCAAAGCAAATGAGGCTTGAGAGACTTTGCAAAAAAGGAGTATAGAGGTATATTGAAGGTAATAATTATTTCCTTCAATATGCCTCTATAACTATAAAACTGATCTGATCCTTGAGAAGAGATTTTGAAAATATGAAGATCAAAGAAATGGAATCGTCGAAAGACAACTCAGTACAAACACAATAATATTCGTGCATTTCTATTCTTGACCATCCGCAAATTTTGTTAGACCTCAACCTTCAGAACATTTGTCTCTCTCTCTCTCTCAGTTTATCTTCCCTTCTCCGCAATACGCCATTCTCCCTCTTCTGAACTCCATTATCTCTTCTTAGAATGTTATCCTTTATCAAATGAAGTTTATTCGCCCATATGAAAAATCACATATCGCTTCTCCTTGCACATAGTATGAAAATTTCACATGAGGAAGTTGCTTTATCATGTTATACAAAAATTGAAAAGCAATATAAAAATATAACAGTTGTTTTACTGTGTTATACTTCGAGCAGATAAGCATAAGATTTTCCTTTGGGATTTTTGTTAGTGTGTGACGTCTTTAGTGGTGCTTTCAACCACACCAACAAGTTGGTGATTCCACTACAAACCCATCAACTACACATGATGATAAATATTGAGTTGATGTCATACCTATTTTCATCAATTTTGGACAACAAATCCAATTTCTCATGAACTTGGGAGTATATGAAAAGAAAATGCTCTAAGGAAGAAGAAATTATTATATTTTTGCACTTTTTGCAACCCTAAATATCTGTTTCAACAGGGAGATTAGATTCAAAAGGTGTTTTGAATCGAGGTTAATTCATGATATATATTAATTTGATTTCCATCCTAAATTTTGAAATAAGTTATACTATTTGTTCTTATGTTTTTCCGGCAAAAATCATACTATATATAACATGAATCCAAATTATAACATTTGGAAGGAATCCATCCAAACTCTTGAGAACACAAAAAGAAAAAGAGGATAAATTCCTAATAGAATGGAACCAACGCATGGAATTATTTTGGAAATGAAAAACTATATATAACATCATTTTAAAGCCGAAAGTATCAAAACGAGGCAAAGAATTTGAGATTTTAATTTTTTTTTTTTCTATAATCGTTGTAGTAATATTATTAAAAACAACATCTGTTCAGTTGCAGGTTTATCGATTCCTGCATGGTATAGTGTTGTATTGCATCTATTGTTCCCAACGAGAACTCTTGATTTTAAGTGAAGGAGTAAATATCGGGATTTATTTTGGTGATGGAACCTGCAGCTTTATGGAGGCTCAAAGACGTATATCTAACTTTAAGCACTAACAGAAGAAAAAAAATTTCAAGATTGAAGATGTTGGGAACAAGATGCGGACAGAAGTGAGGAGAGAAATTAATCTGTGTCCTATCCAACAAATCTAATCGATAAATTATATTGGAGTAGTGAGACATTTCCCATAAAAAGATATTACTCTTTATTTATATATGAATCAGATCAGATCCAGCACTGATCATCAGAGAAAATGGTCCAACAAGCTTTCCCACCGAAAAAAAAAAAAAACATGTGTGCGAGAATGAAGATGGTGGAGAAGGTAAGAACGTGTTTCGATCAGTCAGTCGTTTTCTGAGCCGGTGCCAGACGGTGGCAAAGGTGAGAACGAGGTCTTCAGTTAGAAAAGGTCAAAGGGGGGAGGGAGCACACAGAGGGAGGTGCAAGAAAATGCGGGGGGAGGGGAAATTTTGAGTTGTGCATTTAGAATTTTTCTTTTTTTTTTTTTTTTTTTTTTTTTTTTTTTTTTTTTTTATGGTCAACATAGAAGACAATTTTATTGAATTGAAATATGGCATTCAGCCATTATAAGAGATTTAATCCATTCAGCAACACAATCAATATCAATTAACTCATGTTCTAAACTCACTGCCATTTGAGCAAGACAATGAGCAACACCATTGAGTTCTCTTTTGACATGCTGTATTTTCCATTGAGCACCACATAGAAGAGTAGTGATGTTTGAAACAGTGCATTGCAATTTCCCAGCTGAAGAAACAACACTCTTGACAGCATGGACTACTTGGCTAGAGTCACCTTCAAAAATTAAAGAGTCAAGACCTAATTCTTTGCAAAATAAAACAGTAGAGAGTAAACCTCTTGCTTCAACTAGCACAGGATCAGTGTAATAGAATCTTGGTTGCATCAAACTAGCCAAAACAGAATCATCAGCCTCTCTTATCACCACTCTAACACCAATCTTGTTGAGATCAGATCTTACTACCACATCCCAATTCACTTTCACCCAAGATGATGGAGGTGTTTCCCATTGAGTAGCAGGTTGCAGATTCTAAATTCTTGACCCTTCTGACATTGCTCTTGCATTACAATACTCCTCTACATGCTTTACAGCAATACCAAAGAGCACCTTAGGTTGTTGAAAAGGGCCATCATGGATAAGAGTGTTTCTTCTAAACTAGAGTAGTCTAGCTGTGGTGGCAAACAATACCAATTCCTAACTTGGTAATCTATCAACCAGATACTCAAAAACAGATAAGAAACTAAGTGCTTGAATATTTTCCTTTTGAATAGGCTTGGAACACAAAAGCCATACATCCTTGGCAGAGGACACATGACCATAAAATATGAGCTGGTGTTTCATCTTCAAGCATGCAAATAGGACAACAAGAATCAGTAATCACCTTTCTCTTGCATAAATTAATGTGGGCAATGAATCTATGCAAGCACTCCACATAAACTGTTTAACAACATTTCTTCTTTGTAAGGACCAAATCCTCTTCGACAACAACCCTTGAGCTCCATTAGTTGAAGATTCACCATGTTTTCTTAGTTGGAGTTGTTTATGCAAGTGATAAGCACTTCTCAGTGAGAAATGTCCAGAAACAGTCTCATTCCATATCTGTTTATCACCTGTAGGCAGGATACTGACAGGCAACTTAAGTATTTCCTTAATATCTTCCTCTTGAAAAACTGTATGGAGAATATCCATATTCCACCATCTCGATTGAGCATCAATAAGATCAGCAACCACTGTATTCTAATGGAGGATCGACACAAGAGATTGAACTCTGCATGTATAGGCTCTATTCCACCATTTGTCCTTCTAAATTATGACCAGGGTACCATCACCAATTTTTCACATAAGGCCTTTCTCAACCAGAGGAATAGATTGAAAAAGACTTCTCCATAAGTATGAAGGCCTTGGACCAAACCCTGCATGAGAGAGAGAAGTGTGTGGAAAATATTTAGTTTTAAGTATTCTATTGGCCAATGAATCAGGATACATTCTCAACCTCCATATCTGCTTTGCTAAAAAGGCTATATTAAAACTATGTAAGTCTCTAAATCCCAAGCCCCTACAAGACTTCCCTGCACATAAGGTTTCCCATCTTGACCAATGGATTTTGGACTAATTTTCCTGATGACGCCACTAGAATTTTGCAAAACATGAATGCAGTTTTAAAGCATAGTGTTTTTGGGAGTAAGAAAACAATCGTGCTACAGATGGGTAGTGCCTGGAATACTGCCTTACTTAGTATCTCTTTCCCTGCCTTTAAAAGGAATTTGTTTTTCCAATTATCCAGTCTCTTTATCACCCTTTCAACTATACCACTAAAGACCCTTGTTTTGGATTTCTCAATAATAGATGGAAGGCCTAAGCATCTGTCCAAATTAGTAGAAGCCTGTAAGCCAGCCAACTCCATGATGTGTCTCTTAGTTTCAGCCTTGGTGTTTCTGCTGAAAAAAAAAAAGGGATGTTTTGTCTTTGTTAAGCTTCTAGCCAGAAGCAACTTCATAGATACTAAGAATGTGGTTCAGTTGGATCCACTCCTGCATATTAGTCGTACAAAATAAAAGGTTATCATCAGCAAAAAATAGATGGTTCAATCTAATTTAGCCTCGAGCAATTGATACACCAGTCAAAACTTGAAGTTGTTTTGCAGCATACAATTTAGCACTTAGAGCCTCTGCACATAAACATATATGGGGATAAAGGACAACCTTGTCTAAGGCCCCTTTCGGGTTTGAAACAACTCAACCCATTTGGAATTAAAACCCAGTTTCACCAAAACAGCTTGAATGAACCCTCCATTCCACTCTATCATAAGCCTTACTCATGTCTAATTTTAAGGCCATATATCCTTGATGTCCATGGAGTTGTGTATTCATGGTATGAAGAGTTTCATAAGTAGCCATGATGTTATCAGTGATCTATCTACCAGGCACAAAAGCACACTGATTTTGTGAAATGAGAAGAGGCATAATGGATTTCAATTTGTTTGTAAGCATCTTTATAATATTTTATAAAGGACATTGCATAAACTTATTGGTCAAAATTCAGAGACACTCTTTGAATTTTTGGACTTTGGAATTAAGACCAAGTATGTATAATTGATAGCTTCAATATTTGCATGAGAATTGAGAAAAGATAGGATAGTATGACAAACCTCATTACCCATCACATCACAATTGTCTTGATAGAAACAAGCACTATAACCACCTAGTCCAGGGACTTTAAATGGTCCCATTTGGAAGACTACAGTCTTAACATCCTCCTCTGTAAAGACCTGAAGTAACTCTTCATTCATAGCAGCAGAAACTTTAGGTGAAAGATCGTGAAGACAAACATCAATTTGAGAAGGGTTAAAAGAAGTGAATTTTTTTTTTTTTATAAAAACGAGTAAAAGTAAAACCAATCTATGCATCAATACTGCACTGAATTCCATTCTCGTCTTCCACTTGTGCAATTTTATTTCTTTTATGTCTATGGGTAGCACTCAAGAGGAAAAATTTTGTATTTCTATCACCGTTATGTAAACAGTGAACTTTGGCACTTTGTTTCCATTTTAAGTACAAATTCTCTTGAATTATGGAGATTTCCTTTTGCAAATTACTAACTTTAGAGATTGAGGCTACTGTAAGATTGGACTGAACCCTTCAAGTTGGCCCATTTTCTCTATAAGATGCTTATCAGAAACTAGATCTTTGGAGTTAGCCCATCTTCTAAGTGATTTCATGCATGAAGCAAGTTTATTGTTCAAAAAGGACAAATTAGCAGATACTTAACCAGCCAGCAACCAAGCAGTTTTGATAGCTACATTGTAATCCTCATAGGAAGCCCATCTAGCTTCAAATTTACATGGCCTCTTTAGTGGACCAGTAGATCCATGGCTATTAGAAAAATTCATGAGAAGAGGGTAATGGTCATAGGTAACAGCAAAGAGTAATCTTATGTCAATCATGCCAAATCTCACACACCAATTAGAAGATGCCATTGCTCTATCAAGTTTCTCCTTAGTGAAGGAAGAATCTGATCTGTTATTAGACCATTTGAATTTTCCTTTAGAAAATCTTAGATTATGAAGTTGACAATCATCTAATGCATCCTTAAAAAGGGCAATATGACTTTCACTCCTAACTGCACCCCCCTCCTTATCACTATGAAATAGAATCTCATTAAAGTCACTACGACAAAGCCACAAATTAGAATTTAGAGAATAAAGATGCCTTAAAATATTATAGCCTTCTACTCTTTTTTCAGTAATGGATGGCCATAAAAACATGTAAGCATCAATATAGGTTTTGGAGAAATACCATCAACCCAACAGTTAATATGCCTTTGAGAATAACTTTGAATCTCTACTTTAGAATCAGACTTCCATAATAATGCCAATCCCCCACCACGACCCAACCCTTCAACCAAAAACATATTAGTGAAACCAAATAAATGTTTTAAACAGTCCATCTTATTCTTACGTAATTTAGTTTCCATAAAAAATAAGATATTTGGCTTTTTTCTCTTCACCATAAGGTTAAGGTTGTATACTGTCTAAGGGTTGCCAAGCTCTCGGCAGTTCCAACTTAAACGCCTCATTTCTCTTGGCGGGGTTTAGAAACAGCCTCCGCCAATATTTTCTCATTTTTCAGTTTCCTTTTGAACATCAACGTTTCCTCAATATTACGGTTGTCAATAGGCAAAAACTTTCTCTTTCTAGTTGCCAAGTAGGGATGAGAATGAGCAGTAGCCTTATCTTTAGCATGTCAAACCTTATTCTTCAGATGATGCTGTGAGTATGATGGACCTAATGGATCTTTCTGTGAAGAGGCATCCACCAAGCAAGTACTAGCCCCATCATCAGTAATGGGAACTTTAATAGGAGAATCAACACCAGATGGAGTAGGAAGTCTATGTTACAGTGCAGGACCATCTTGGAAGAGATGACAGTTGTTGCAGTTGTAGCAGTTACAACTGCAGGGTTGATGTTCACAGAAGGGCAGCTACTCAACAGGTCTTCTACATCTCTTAGAATTCCATATGTTATTCATAGCTCCAACTGTCTCATACTATTAAAATAGTTTCCAAAAAGAGAGGAAGGAGATAACTAATTTGTTGCATCAAAGAATGAACAAACTTTTGAAGATCCAGCACTGAATTTCCCCACCCCTCCTCCTGTAGCAGTAGATGATGCACGCATCCATGTACCATATTGCATGGTAGAAGTAGTTTTTGTCTTGTTCAAACACCCAACACTGCCATGCATAATAACACCACAAGAAAAGCATAAGCATGGTAATCTCTCATACTTAAAAGGTACAAAAAAATGGTGTTCCTTCAATGATAAAATAATACCTCTTGCAAGGGGTTTGAATAAATCAATCTCTACAAGAACACACATATAAGGTCCCCAACCTGTTCCATACTCATCAACCTCCACATGAATCATATTCTCAATCAGTCCACCAATTCTAGAAGCCACCTTGTAATTCATGCATCCAAGCGGTAAATGATGAAGCTGCACCTAAAGATAAGCATGAGAAAATACAAATTCAGTGGGAGGAATAAGTCCATCAAAGAATTTTAAGCAAATCATATTCTAGTCAAAGAGCCACGGTTGGCCATCCTAAATTTTCTCCATATAATGTTCAGAACCAAACTCCAGGAGAAACAAATTCTAACCCACTTCAACAATACTAATAGTTGCACCAACTTTCCAAACTTTTAGCATAGTTATCTTGAAAGCCTCACGATTAATTCTCCTTTCACACATGATCTTCCCCACAAGACAGAATTGACCTTTTATTAGAGTTTGGTCAACATCATCATCCAAAACAAGGACACCCTCCTTTTCAATGGTTGTTAGACTAAGTTTATTCCAATGTGAAATAAAATCCTTAGCCATGGTGACAAACAGAAACAAAGCTAAACAGATGACAAAAAGAGAGATTAAAACACAACGCCCACCATTCAAAATTGAAGGTATAAACATTCTCCTCAAGATACTTCAGACAAAAACTTGAGAGAAAACTACCAAGCAATAACTGCTTCTTGAATCGTCGGACCCATCCTCTCTTTTTCTCTACAGAAAAAGTTTTGTTGTGCTTTTAGTTTAGATAAGCAAAGCATAGAAAAAAATATATATACACATCAACACAAGTGTTCGGTGGAGCATAGGTGGAAGAAGTTGAGTAGAATTATTCATAAATTAATGCCATTGTGTTGTTCCATTTTAGATATTTTCTTGTATATTTTTGTAGTTGTTTTAAGGTTGGACAAGTGTAATGATCTTATGAAGTTTTTTTAAGTGTTAGTTGATGTAAGATATTAAAGTAAGAAGGGCCTAGGTGGGCCAGTAAAAAGACCTATGAATTTTCCCAGCTTCTTGCTTTCTTAAAATCTTTAATTTGGGGGTTTTTCCATCTTCTATCAATGAAAGTAGATCTTCAATAGATAAAAGTTCTCTTAGACAAAAATCTCTCTATTTCATTCCATATGCTAACACGTTTTCTCAAACCTTGGTGTTGGTTTGCATCGTTTGAGGATTTTGACTTGTGTTTTTTTTATTGCCACCACTAGATTTATGACAAGCATATTGAAAATTGGATTTCGTACCATACAGGCTGAGATGGTCGGTATTTGCCGTGTCATAATAGTAACCGTCACGGGAAATGGTTCTGTTTCGTACCGGTTAAAATTTCAGGTGTATTAGGTTGTTTCAGCCGATATTTCATATTTAGGCCAATATGAACTAATTGTCATTTTAATACTATTTTTGTTTTGAACTTCTCTGAGTTCTCTCTCCAAATTTCCCACAAGTAAATGCATTATTAATATATTATTGGAAGCCAATGATGGAGACACATTAAGGAGGTTGGTGTCACCAATGTATGAAAGGATCACCGTTCGATTGCTCCATTGAGTTTGAGTGGCCACGAATATGTTAAGCAAACTAAATACAATATATATATATATATATATATTTACGTATATAGATATATGTATATATATTTCGAATATTGATCCTTATAATCTTATTAATGAAAATGAGTGCTTTTATTTTAATAGCTGGATTGAGAACTAATTTAATATTACAAGTATATTTGTTGTTAAAATTTAAGACTTGTATTGAGAAGTATTATTGAGTTTATGACTTATTTTGTTGCTATTTTGAAATATAAGTCAAACTTCTCTTCTCAATCTTTGTAAGTTCTCTATGTATAGACTATCCCTAAACAGTACATGTACTGAAATATTTCATTTTAGTACTTTGACCGAAACGGTATTCAAAATTTTGGATATTAGTCCATCTTGTTTAGCGTATTTGTTTTAGAGATTTGTGAGACTAATTATATATATATCAACTGGGTAAAACTTAATTATTATGAAGATTAGTCTTGGTCTAATCACCTTTCTTACTTAAAACACTGGCATTGGTGTAGGCAAATGTAAATACAAACCAAGATTTAGCTAATAACCCCACTAAATTGTCTACATTCCAAGAGGCGCCAAATGCATTTTTTTTTCTTATAAGCTATATTAAATCTACATATTTGGAGGGTTACTATTCCCCATCTATTAAATATTTTATGAGTTATTTCTCTCTCCTCCAAAATATTATTAGGTTGGCAAAAAATAATTTAATTATAAATTATTAATTAACATATAGTCAGTATAATTGTAAAATATTAAAAATAAAAATTTAATAGAAAATAATTATTATTATTATTAAATTAATAATATTTTATTATTATTTGGGCTAACATATTGATAATTCATTGTGAGAATTTCTCTTTAATGGAATAAGTAAAAGGCAAAACATGTGATTTTAGCCAAATTTTACTTTTGTCTTTGCCTACACCAATAATGCTAATGCACGATTACCATATGACCTTAATATTTTAAATATACTATGATAATGTTGTGTAGATGTTCTAGACCAGAATATTTTATAATTATGTATTTATTGTATCTTCTTTATTGGTGCCATGAAGAAAAGTTGGACAAATAGCATTGTGTACAATATGCGAGACATATACAAGCCAACTTATTGACTAGCTAGTAAATTATGAAAAAGTCTAATTGCAAGCTTATTGACATATCAAGAAAAATATTGACGCTTAAAATGTGGAGGCTTTGCACATCAACTTGCTAGTAAGTAGTGTTTTGACTTTTATTTATAACTCACTACAAAAAGAGAAATATTTGTGACGATAATGACTATTTACGATGAAAACAAACTCATTTTAATAAGAAATAGTCATTTTCACAAGAAATAGTTGACCAAAAATAAACAGTTTTCTTGTAGTGATGGTAATGATCAGTTTAATAAGAGCATTAATAGTGGGCTCAACAAAGTTAAATTTTAGCCAAAAAATAGCTAAAGTGCAAACTAAAGTGCAACAATGGGCTCAACAAATGAACAGTAATTTTAACTTCAGATTATATCACTAGCCAAACTTGTTGAGCCAAAGGGGCTGACCAAATATTATTTTTAGACTAAAATATTATGTTTCTGCTGCTTGCTTCTCCCCCCATGCCATTGTGATGTCTTTTTGAATATGAACTTTCAAGATAATTTCTCTATATATATATATTAAAATCTTAATTACGATTCCAAGTTTTGTAACACTTGTTAGCTCAATGAATATAATAGAATATACGTTAGAGGTGAAATTCCTATAACTTCTCCAAGTACAAAAAATTTCTAAGTAAAATAAATAAAGAATATCCACTAAAATTTAAATAAAGAATTTACAAGAATAAATTACAATTAGAATTAAAATAAATGAACAGTTCAAAATTAATATTTTAATAAAATTGTGAAAGATTTGTTAAACCTGTTATTTGATGATGTTGAAAAGTAGATAGTTAAATTTGTAAAAGTAAATTTCTTAATTAAATTTTGGCCAAAATTTATTGAGCCTACTACTAATGCTCTAACAATTAGTATTGTATATACACACCAACTTGTAAATAACAAAATATCCTGCCGTAGAATATCTATAGAATATTACCGTAATGCTCCTAAAATATTTAAGCTAGGTAGCTAGCATGCTAATATAAGTAAGGAAAGTAAGTTACCCGAAATAACTAGTCTATACTCCCCACATTCTTGTCTTCCTTTCGAACTTTACACTTCTAGAATCTATATAACCAAGAGCTGATAAATAGATGGCAGACTGGCTGCGGTATCCCGAGCACTATCGGCCTCTTGCTGACTTTTTGAGGATTTATCTAAAAATAACATTAGTTTTCTTTAAAAAAGAAAATACAGTTTAATCATGAATTTTTTTATTAAGTAATTGGGCAATCATCTTCTTCATTATTTGTTAGCAAAATGATTTGTTAACGCGATCAATTAAAACTTGAATATAGGGGTGGTAATATGTAACACACAACCTGTTAACTCAATACGAATACGACACGATAAAAGCGGGTTAAGGTTTAGCCTTAACGGATTCGGATCAAAATGGATTGGCCCGTTAAGACACAATAACTTAACGGGTTAACCTATTTTGACCCATTAAGAAAGTTAAAGTTATAATTATACCCTTATACTTAAAAAATAAAATTGTTAAGATTTTAATTTCGATATTTTTATTATTTGGATTGTAATTTTAGACTTGTAATATTTTATATTTTTTATAGATATTATGATTTTAATATTTATATAAAATTAAGCTAAGGTTAACTAGATCAACCAGGTTAATTTTGGGTCTGTTAAATTCATTTATATAAATGAGTCAAAACGGGTTGAACGACATGACCTGTTATGTTAATAAATCGTGTTAGAATTTGAAATTTTGACACGATAAATTTAACGAGTTGGATTAAAATTGATCTATATAATATAATATATATATTTTTATACAATACAAATATGATCCATTAATACGATTTGATATCCCTAAAAATAATATTTTTTCACTGGTAGATTGTCGCTTTAATACGAAAAATATTAGTGATTTGACACCCCATTTTACTCGTTTTCGCTTCTCGGATTTGGAACTGAAAAGTGGGCCGCCGTCCCAAGGAACTTAATGGGCTAACGTAATTGCACCTAACATTCAAAAACACAAAAAAATGTAATTCAGTTACCCGCCAATCACATTAACATAGGTAGTTGAACACTTGAACTGTCTGCGGTAAGCATAACTCCTCTAATTCTAACCTACTGGTCTTCCTCTCGCACGTTGTTTACTTCAATAGACCAGTAGCTCATCATCTTGTCCCTCTACCTCCCCACCAAAAAAAGAGCTATCTTTCTCCCAACCAACTTCTCCATTTTGGTTGAGAGTGAGTTTGCAATGTTCAGGCTGGTTATGACGCCGCCTCCGACGCGGCGTTTTCAGCAGTGGCGCGAGGCCTGGGCTCGCCTTCTGGCTCCTCTGACCATCTGGCTATGTGGCATGTAATTTGACATCTTCTTTTTCCGATTGCCTTTCCATCGAACACTTCTTATCTCACAAAGTTGCATTTCTTTTGGGGCTTTTCTTGCAGTTTCGGTGAGCCTCCGATATGGATTTTACGGGGATTGCCGCATGATGCTTGGTCCCAGCTCTTCACGGTTAATGAAAGCTAGCTCTGTGTTTGTGGAACAAGTTGAAGTCAGAGACGAGGACAAGAAAGGGGTCCTTCTCTATGCTTTCTCCGAGAAGCCTGAACTGAGCTGCCAAGCTAATTGGAATGTCTCAAACTATGTAATTGTTAGATCCTACAGCCGCAAGGTATCAAATGAACCTTTTTCTCTTCTGTGTCTAAGTCTTTCAAGATCAAACTAATATGTGTACATCTCTTGAGAGGTTGGAAACTGAAATGCTCTCTGTTTTCCTTGTTCTTTCTTTACAGGGATTTTCTTTGTGGTTGAACAAAGGTTCGACGGTACGTTTGAGATTGGAGGCTCCAACTAGTGCTTTAAATAAACTGGAAGTAGTTATGATCAAAGGTTCTTTCAGCTCTAAGAACATTTTCCTCTACATGTCATCTAGAATGTTGAATTAATCATTAAACGTATAATGATTTCACAGGAGAGCAGACATTCAACAGATTATTGCCGAAAGTAACAAGTTTGCCTGATGCCCCTACCCCAAAGGAATCAATCAACGGTAACCAATCTGCTAAATCAAGATAAACTGAAGCCATTTTAGGTTAATCCAGTGTAAAACTCTGCTTAATGGAGACAAGTTTTGGTCTTGATCTTGTTGGTGCTTGAATTATCAAACACCTATGTCCAAGTGGAGATAGATAGGTATTCATTCGAAGGAAAAAGTTGCCTTTTGAGATTTTCTTGGTTTCCTGTTTTCTGTTGCTTAATTGTGAGACCCATTAACTGAGAAAATAAAAGGATGTTGGAAAGGAGACAGATTTATGACTGATGAAATGCGAATTTGGCCAGGTAAAGGGGTAGAATTCAGTATTGAGGAAGATGATAGATACTACCTTGGAATCATAAACACGAACCCTAGAAGCATAATCATGACCATGACTGTGAATGTTTCAGCTAAGATTTATGATACTTCTAAAGCTAAGAGCATGTGTTCCACAACATCGGGTTCGTGTCGGCTCAACCTTCTTTTTCCCGCTACTCATTATGTCATACTCACCACACCCAACAATGTGAGAGGCCTCATCACTTTGGTATTCATACAACTTTCTCCAGTGATTACAAAATTTCCCAATAGCTAAACCCATATACTCAATGCAGGGGGATCTGGGTGGATGGTACATCGAGCTTTCTTTTGTGGCACGCATGTTAACATACTGTGCAATATTAGGTACAACATCAGAGAAAAAACATAAGAATGGGGGGAAAATGATTTCATTGGATAAAGCTTACACTTTTCCAAGAAACTTACAACCTCTTCTCTGGTCGGTCTTCTTTATTATTTTGCAGGATTTCTTGTGATCATAGTTTTTCTAATTCTGAAATACCTTGGAGCCTGTGATGGGGAGAATAATACCATCACAGGCGTAGCAGTACCAGAAGAGCGGGAAGCAACCGAGACTGACCCTATAATGCCGGTGAAGCCATTGCCATACAAATATGGAACAGGTGAACAAGAGGAAGATTCAGAAGCATCAAGTAGCTCTTCAGAGGAATTATATGATTCAAAATTATGTGTAATTTGTTACGACGAGCAAAGGAACTGTTTCTTTGTTCCTTGTGGACACTGTGCCACCTGCTATGATTGTGCACAAAGGTAAAACATACGAAAAATGCTATGCATCAGTTATTATTCACTCACACATCCCATACTTAATAGTTTTTTTAAGAAGTATGAAGGTATTTTTTATAGGATGTGGGGATATTTTTCATAAGATGTAGAATGTGGGGTGGTGAGTAGTGGCCGATAAAAAAAAAAAATTCAAAACATATACATGAATGTGTTTTCAAAGCCTCTAAAGATGGAGATCTTTTTGGAGGATTGATTGGATTTTGTTTTCTTTTTGCAGGATTATGGAAGGAGAGAACAACAAGGTGTGTCCAATATGCAGACGGCTTATTCACAAATTGAGAAGATTGTTTTACTCTTAGCTGAATATTTGAGCTTGTGAAGATTTTTTTTTTTTTTGGAAACGTTTGTGATGAGAATTTTTATTTTTATTTTTATTTTTTATTTATTTTTTTTTTTATGCCTGGTGGATGGAAAGATGAGTTTGAATTTCCTGTGATGAATTCTAAAGCGTGCAAAATAGAGAAGAAGTTGTCGCACTGAGTTGCAATGAATTTGAATTGTATCCACTTTGATTTTGCTTTGGAGAATAGAATTAAGCAGAGTCCTCTGTTCTGAACGATGCCTTGCCCCTGGCCCCCTAGTATGTCAAAGGTATCAGAAGCGTATCTTTTTCTTTTTTTTTTTTCTAAGAAAGTCGGTAGCCACACACATAGCAACCTCATCTCAAATTTATTAATATGCCCTCATTTATGGCGTAGGAATAGCGTGGTTATAAGCAAAACATCTATAAGATTACAAATAAGCAAATAAAACCCTCCCAAATACAAACTAACAAACATAAAGCAGGTAAACAAATTAAACAAGCTTATAATAAGAGCAAGACTAAACAGGGCTATATAATAAAACCAATAACCTCTAAATAAGCCTAAAAAACCACAATCAAAAAACATAAACAGAAAGAGCAACCAACCAAGATAAAACCGACAAAATTAATGTCTAATAGCCGGCAATATCAAAGGCATCTCTTGCTCAACAATGTAATAGGCATATTCAATATCTAGAGCTTTGTCTTGAATCAACATCATTTCTTAAATGCAAAACATACAAAATCATAAACTTAGGTCCCGTTTGAGTGTTGAGTTAAGCTGAATTTTTTATAATTAGTAGTGGTTTGTGATGGTGGAGTAAGTTTAGTAGGGCTCACCTAAGATGAGAGTATGTGTTTGGATGTTAAGATGAGTTTAGATATATTTATGAAAAATTAAAAAAAATTGTGGGTCTCCGTGTAAATAGATATTGAGTTGAAAATGTTGTAGGTCTCACGTGTAAAGAAGATTTGAATTTATATGAGTTTAGTGATTTGATAGTTAAATGTTTAGATGTTATACTCAGCTTAAAATTAGACTGAATTGAGTTGATATCAGTTCAGTCCAAGTTCCAAGCAGGGCCTAAGCTTTGATATAAAAAAAAAATCTTCTCCTTGTCTACCAACTCTTTCATTTTTTTATCTATACACGTTTTATTTGGGATATAAAAATTGTGTAACTCAAAAAACTCACATATTGATATGATTTCATATAATACATTAAATTTACTTTAAAATAAAAATAAAGTTACAATCTAACATATTATATCAAGACATGTTAGTTTATAAATTTACTTTTTAAATCTCTGTGACTAAAGTTTTTCTCAAAATATATATTATAAACCTTATAAAAATAAGAAAAATCATTTATACAAATTCTAAAAAGACAAGCCTGCGTTTGGATGTTGAAGTGAGTTGAGTTGATAAAATATTGTTATAATATTATTTTTTAATATTATTATTATTTTAAAATTTGAAAAAGTTGAATTGTTTATTATATTTTATGTTAAAATTTAAAAAAATTGTAATGATGAGTTTAGAGAAGTTGAGTATCCAAACTAAGCCGGTCCTTATAAAAAAGTAGACTCTACCTAAATAAACATATAAAAAAATTATTTTTTTATTAGTGAAATCTATTTTTTTTTTACAAATACTTATATAAACTTGTATTACTTTAAAAGTAAAATAATACGTTGTATAAAAAATAGCTGTCTTTGCAATACTGACAAAACATGTGATAGAAGTAATGGAAATAATCCAAGCAGGGTTTGAATAGGATCTAGTGGCAATAGTCCAATCGATGTCAACAAGCTGAAGTGACGTGTTCGTTCACGCCAGGGTGACCCCTCGATAATTTGTCAAATAGGGTACGTCCACCTTGTAATGCTTAGAACTTTCAGCTAGCCCATCGGTCGTACGTGCAAGATAACGATCTCCCGCTTTGGAAATTAAGATGCCATCTTGGTGCACTGTTATCATCGCTGCGCCTTCCACTTTGGAAATTTGTAAACAAAAATCTCAAACATTTCACTTAAAAACCCAAACTTTCATAATTATTTGAAATCAAATGACGTATTAACAAGAAGATCATCCAAATGATCCCGCAGCAGCAGAACTAAATAGTTTGATTAGAGCGGTGAAGTTTAATAATTATTATATAGGTTTCGGTGTCTCATCATCTTCCACAAACCATCGGTCCAATCCTCGCATGCAGGAGACCATTCAAACAGCGGGACCTTCATCAATTTCAGTGCTAGAGCCATTAATGGCGGTAGTGCCTTTCCCTGTGATGACAGAACAATTTCTTTAATGGTTTGTGAGATTGGCAAAAGCTATCGTCACCACAAACATCCATCGCTACGTTTTGTTTGTATATATACAGCCTGATCCAAGTCCAATGTATTCGACTATCTTAATTACTAATTATCCATCCATGGCAATCCCATTCTACTGCTATTTTCTGCTCTTTCTCTTCTTGTTTATCCTCACAAAACATCTGGTTTTGCCAAGCAAAAGACTCCCACCAAGCCCTGCACTTTCCCTCCCCATTATTGGCCACCTCCATCTCTTTAAGAAACCCCTACACCGATCCTTTGCAAAACTTGCAGAACATTATGGTCCAGTTCTCTTCATTAGGTTGGGCTCTCGCCCTGTCCTCCTTGTTTCTTCCCCCACTGCCGCCGAGGAATGCTTCACCAAAAATGACGTTGTTTTTGCAAACCGCCCTCGCTTCCTCTCCGGAAAATACCTTGGTTACAACTACACTACCCTTGTTTGGGCCTCCTACGGCCACCACTGGCGTAACTTGAGGCGCATAGCCTCTCTCGAACTTCTGTCATCCAATCGCCTCCAAATGTTCTGTAGCATACGTGTTGACGAGGTTAGATCGTTAATTCACCGGCTTTTTCTGGACTCGGATGGGGTTGAGTTTCGGACCGTGGACATGAAGTCTACGTTTTTTGAGCTTGCACTTAATGTCATGATGAGGTTGATCGCAGGAAAGCGGTATTATGGAGAGAACGTGGAGGTGAAACTGGAGGAAACTAGAAAGTTTAAGAAAATTGCCGTGGAGACCTTTCAGCTCAGTGGGGCAACAAATATAGGAGATTTTCTGCCGGCTTTGAAGTGGGTTGGATCGAGAGGACTGGAGAAAAGGTTAGTGATACTGCAGGGGAAGAGGGATAAGTTCATGCAGGACTTAATTGAAGAACGTCGAAGAACAAGGGGTGATTCTGCACTTGAAAATAGCGGCAAGACCATGATTGACGTCCTATTGTCTCTGCAAGAAGCTGAACCAGAGTATTATACGGATGATATTATCAGAGGCATGATGCAAGTAAGCTTTAACATCTCTCTCTCTCTCTCTCAAAAGTCATGTAGCTTGAAAGAAGATCACTTGGTTCTAATATATAGTTTGCTCGAACACTCACACGGAAGAAAACTTTTTTTGAACGTAATAATGGATGAAAGCCTCCCTGCAAATTATGAAACAAATTCCAATTTTCGTTTTCCAGGTCTTGTTGACAGCAGGGACAGACACTTCAGCTGGAGCAATGGAGTGGGCATTGTCACTTCTGCTGAACAACCCAGAGTCCCTTATGAAAGCCCAGGCTGAAATTCACAATCACATTGGACAAAACAGGCTGCTCGAGGAATCAGATTTTACAGAGCTTCCCTATCTCCGCAGCATCATAAACGAGACACTCCGGATGTACCCACCTGCCCCAATTCTTCCCGCCCACGAGTCATCCGAGGAATGCACTGTTGGGGGCTTTCACGTCCCGCGCGGCACAATGCTACTGGTAAATGCGTGGTTCATACAAAATGATCCAAAATTATGGGCAGAGCCTAGAAAATTTAAGCCAGAGAGGTTCCAAGGTCTGGAGGGGGAAAAGAAAGACGGCATGGTGTTCTTGCCGTTTGGAGCAGGAAGAAGAGGTTGTCCTGGGGAGGGCCTTGCGATCCGGATGGTGGGTCTGGCCTTAGGATCACTTATTCAATGCTTTGAGTGGAAAAGAATTGGAAAGGAACTGGTGGACATGACAGAAGGAGCAGGGCTCACTTTGCCAAAAGTGCAGCCCTTACTAGCCATGTGTAGGCCACACTCTGCGATGGAAAATTACTTTTCTAAACTCTGAGAAGACTAGAATCACCTCTAGGCTCCATATGTTCTTTGCTCACTTCAGTCTCATATTCCTATTTTCTAGCTGTTGCCTTCTGTTTTGGATTTGGAAGTTTATCCCTTCTGTTTTGGATTTGGAAGTTTATCTTGCTTCACGACCCATTAAGAAATTCAGAACAGTTTTTCCATGCTGCAGCTAGTGACCAAGTTCGTGTGCTGCTGCTGTCAAAATGTCTTTCAAACCAGCCCAATCTTGGGTTGGCAGCTTGCTCCAAAAACTGGCATTTCTAATGCTCTTTAATTTGTTGGTCTTTTTTATTTTTATTTTTTGTGTGTACTTCCTGTTTTCTGATGCTTTTGTTGACTTGTATTGACAATATTCTTGCTACTCATAATTCCTGTTGTACGTTTGTCTTTTATGTCAATAAAATAAAAAAAAAAAAAAACAAGAAATTAAAGACACTAGCACTTGTATGGTGGCTTGCACATGAAAGATGTACGCTACTGTCGAAGATGGGGACACAAATTTCGTTTACTAGTTGGAGGAAAAATACAGAACCCTGTAATTGATAACTACACTTCATCAATAAAAGCATATATACATGTATTTCTATACACAATAAAAGCACCAAGTTTAAATATCCGTTTGGATGTTAAGTTGAGTTGAGATAAGTTAAGTTCTTTATGAATAACAGTGAGTTGAGATGGTATAGTTAGTTTTGTAGTTTCTACTTAAAATAAGTTTAGATGTATTTAAATGTTAAGATGAGTTTAGATATATTTATAAGAAGTTGAAAAATATTATGGGTCCTCCATGTAAAAATATGTTGAGCTAAAAAAAATTGTAGTTCTCGTATGTAAAAAGATGTTGTGTTGAGTTCATAAATTTAATGATTTAAGAGTTGGATGTTTAAATATCGGATTTATCTTAAAATTAGCAGTCCACCCAGGATACACAGAATTTATCATGAAAATGGAAAATTATAGCAATAAAAACAAGCATAACCCAGAATTTGACTACTCGATCTTTTCTCCTTGATGTAAGAGACGAGCTAGACGTCTCGCAAATTAAAAAGAGAATGATCACTAGTGATGTGGATCTCTTAATATTAAAAAAAAAAATAAGAAATTTACTTTTTAAAGGTAGGGTAGAATATTAACAATACCAAATATTACGCTATTAGAATGGTTGAATTCAAGCAATAGCTATCCTATATATAGACAAACACAATTGACAAAGAACTGATTTACAACTGATAATGACAGGTTTTATATGAATTTCGTATTTTGTAGTCAGTATTCAACAGATATTGCACGAGAATGCTTTATTAATTATTTTTGCTGCATGATCGATCCCTTTTCATGATCCATATCGTGCAAAGGAACTACTGCAACAAATAAAATGCCTATAAATTAAATTAAAGAAGGTAATTAAACACAAATTAATTAGAGTACTACTGCTAGTTCAACCATTGAATATTAAAAAGTATTTACCATTTCAATTAGGCACGCAAGCCACGAATAATTAACGTGGGATATAAGTAATCATGAATTCTTTCAACTTTTCATTGGAATCGGGTGGATAAGGTGGAATTCATTATTGAGTGATGATCTATTAAAAACATTATCCTTGACTTTAACTTGCATGACTCTATCACCAATCCCCAAGATTTTTTAGAGGTTTAACTGTTTAAACCCATTATTTCAACCATGGGATCACCATGCATCTCACCTATTTCGATGATCTGGGTTTGTTGTCAGCACGTCATCTTGAAAAATGGCGACTTTATTCAACCTGAGGTGAAAAGGTCATGAAATCTTAAAAGTATGCCTTCCCTTTCTTCATGCATTTGTTCTTACAGATGTGGATCGAATGAATATTAGTCATCCAAATTCTCTGTAAAATATATTGATCATGGTATCACCATCCATGGAAATCTCATTCTTCTGCTATTTTCTGCTCTCTCTCTTCTTGTTTATCCTCACAAAACATCTGATTTGGCCAAGCAAAGACACCCACCAAACTCTGCTCTTTCCCTCCCCATTATTGGCCACCTACATCTCTTTAGGAGTCGTTGGGATTAGAGATAAATTGAGATAGTTTGTAGATAGTAGAATAAAAATTAAATTATTTATTATATTTTGTGTAAAAATTTAGAAAAATTATTTTGAGATTTGACAAAGTTGAATTATTTATTATATTTTATGTGTGAATTTAGAAAAATTGTAATAATGAGATGAGAAGAGTTGAGACAGGTTTTGAATTCAAACAAGGCCTTAAGCAACCCCTACATTGATCCTTTGCAAAACTTGCATACCAATATGGTCCAGTTCTCTATATCAGGATGGGCTCCCGCCCTGTCCTCCTTGTTTCTTCCCCCACCGCCGTCGAGGAATGCTTCACCAAAAATGATATAGCTTTTGCAAACCGCCCAAGCCTCCTTGCCGAAAAACACCTTGGCTACAACTATACTACCCTTGTTTGGGCCTCCTATGGCCACCACTGGCGCAACTTGAGGCACATAGCCTCTCTTGAACTTCTCTTATCCAATCGCCTCCAAACGTTCTATGGCATACGCGTTGACGAGGTTCAATCGTTGATTCATCGGCTTTTCCAAGACTTGAAAGGGGCAGAGTTTCAGACCGAGGACATGAAGTTAGCTTTTTTTCAGCTGATGCTTAATGTCATGATAATGATGATCACATGAAAGCAGTACTATAGAGAGAACGCGACAGAGCTAAAGGAAATGAGAAAGTTTAAGAAAATTGTTAAGGAGACCTTTCAGCTCAGTGGGGCTACAAATCTAGGAGATTTTCTGCGACTTTTAAATGGGTTGGATCGAGAGGACGGGAGAAAAGGTTAGTGATACTCCCTGGGTAGAGGGACAAGTTCATGCAGGAGTTTAGGAAGGTAAATGAATGAGTTTGTTCGATAGTCCGTTCGTTACTCGCTCGATTAAACTCGACTCATGAAAAAAAAGCTTGTTCGTGAAAGTAGAAATCTACTCGATTTGTAAACGACACATACGGACAAAACTCGACTCGACTTGGCTAAGGCTCGTTAAGGCCGGCTCGTTTATGCTCGAGTTAACTCATTAGCTCGATTCGATTAAAACTGATTTATATATTAATAAATATATACATATACCTATATATATACATATATATGTATTAGCTAATAAGATAAGCATACCACTTTTATAATTAAATATACAAATGTAATCTAATTACTTATGTCTATATAGTGAATATACTTTATATATATATTTTATAATTTGTATAATAATTAGTCGATAAAATTTAATAATTTCATATATTAGTGTGGAAACTATATATGAAATAGATATATGCTATCATATTAAATGTATGTATTAATAATATATATAGGTATATAATATATTTTTATTTTGGATAAATATTCACTAGTTAAAAATTATTTATTTATAATTTTTTTTTAAATTTTTATAATTCAATAGAGTTTCTACTTGTTAGTTGTATAAATTCAATATTAGATCTTTTCTTTTTTCTTTGTTTAATTTATTAATTATTAAATCTTATTCAAAAAATTAAAAATAAACAATTCGAGCTCAAGCTCGAGCTCGACTCAAACTCATTTGTAGGACAAGCTCGAGCTCGAGTTCGAGTTGAGAGTTTAGCTTATCAAATCGAGCTCGAACAAAGAATAAAAAAAAATCTCGAGTTCGAGAATTTTGAGTTGAGCCGACCTTGGCAAGCAGAAGACTGACTCGGCTCGGCTCAGCTCGGCTCGATTATACCCCTACAGAAGTTGATTGAAGAACGAAAGAGAATGAGGGGCGATTCTGCTTTTGGTGAGAGGGACAAGAACATGGTTGACATCCTATTGTCACTGCAAGAACCTGAGCCTGAATTTTATAAGAATGAAGTCGTGAGAGGCATGTTGCTTGTAAGCTTTCTCACTCCCTTTCAAAATCATTCATTTGAGATACTCATGAAGAATAGCAAAAAAATAACTTGATTCTGCAGTTGTGATAAAGTGCATTATGGAACAACCGAATCGATTTATATGGTTGTCATTGAAGATGTTTCCGTATATTTTAGTTACTCTCATTGCAAAAATCATTTAACCACAAAATGATTACACAAATATAAACCTGCAATGAGAACCTAGAACGTCAGATCATAAAGTTACTTTTATTATAAAGTAGATCAAACGGATTCCATGAAACCACATCAGTTTGTGAGTTTACTTTGTGTAATTTCTTTGTACCTATAGCAATTCTCGAGAAATAATATATACAAGCCTCAAATATACACCATAAAAAAGTGTAAAAATCTCACATTTTCTTTGTAGGGCCCGCATTTTTACAAAAGGCTTGCGAAAGATATGTATTTTTACAAATTGACGTAACTTCATGTGATACATTATATATACTTTACAATAAAAGTAACTTTACAGTATGACATATTACATCAAGTCATATCAATTTGTGAGTTTATTTTTATAAAATCTTTTTATGAAAATGCTTGAGCCACCGCTGGGGGCTTCCGTTGGCTCTTTTATGTGTGTGTGTGTGTTTTTTTTTTTTTTTTTGTTTTTTTTTTTACATAGATTTTTTTAACACTTTTAAATCTTTTAAAAAAAATCACAACCTCATTAAAAAACAATTCCTTAATCAGGAAGTGTTTTTTAATGTATTTTTTAATGATTAATTTTTTTTATTAGCTTTAGTGGGAAGACTAATAATTTTTTTTTGTACTTCGTGATTAAGAAAGTATTTTTCTAATGATGTTATAATTTTTTTTTATTTTTTAAAAATATTTGAAAGTGTTAAAAAAAATATATAAAAAAGGGACCAAAAAAAAAAAAAAAAATACACATAAAGAGCCCAACGGGAGCCCAGGGCTCTAGCATTGTCCATTCTTTTATGGTCTAAGTAGTTCTCTTCAATTGTCTTGGAGGATAACTAGCAAATAAAATAAAACCAATTTATGGATGAGTCATCGTAATGGTCAAAGTGAAAATGAAACTAACATTGGAGTGAGAGTTTGTGTGTGGTTTTTATAATTTATACTTATGGGAAGTATACTAATCATAACATGATTACTCAATGATTAGCAGTCGTATCCCACCTAACGGTTGGGTTGACAAGTTATGTGGCAGATACAGATACAGATACTATGAATGTTTTTAGGCCAAATAACACAAAGAAGATAAATTTTCTTCGTAGGTGTTCGTGGATGAAAGCCTCCCCTGACATTTTGAAACAAATTAGGATTTTTCTTTTTCAGATCATGTTAACTGCCGGGACAGACACTTCAGCTGGAACAATGGAGTGGGTATTGTCTCCTGTTCAACAATCCAGAATCCCTTGTAAAAGCCCAGGTTGAAATTCACAATCACATTGGACAAAACAGGCTACTAGAGGAATTAGATTTTACAGAGCTTCGCTATCTCCGCAGCATCATAAATGAGACACTTTGGATGTACCCACCTACCGCACTTCTGCCTGCACACGAGTCATCTGAGGAATGTACCGTCGGGGACTTTCACGTCCCGCGCGGAAAAATGCTACTGGTAAATGCATGGGGCATACAAAATGATCCCAAGATATGGGCTAAGCCTAGAAAGGTTAAGCCAGAAAGGTTCCAAGGTCTGGAAAGGGAAAGGAAAGATGGAATGATGTTGTTGCCGTTTGGAGCAGGAAGAAGAGGTTGCCCTCGAGAGGGCCTGGCAATGTGGATGGTGGGGCTGGCCTTAGGATCGTTGATTCAATGCTTTGAGTGGAAAAGAATTGGGGAGGAGATGGTGGACATGACGGAAGGGGCAGGGCTCACAGTTCCCAAAGCACAACCATTACTAGCCACGTAGAGGCCACACCCGGCAATGGAAAATTACATTTTGAAGCTCTGAAACTGATGCAGAGTATCTGAGTCAAATGATGTTGAGTTGTTAAACCGCACATTGACAGCACAAAGAGGGCAGGAAATCATAATCTTTCCTTGATTGGGACAGTTTTGAGCACGTTTCAATATTTTGGTCATAACTTCGATTACGAATATCAGAATCACGCATATGACCCCAATTCAGAAAGCTCTTTTTGGCGTGCATGTCGTGGACATCTGTGTCAGAACCCCTAAAGAAGTACCCTCGGGACAAGCCTTGACATTGCCCTTGAGAGGCAAGGACAGCACCATGGCCAGCCTACATGCATGCCTTGGCCCTTGCCATGACATTCACGGGGAGTCCAGTATGCAGGCTAGTGAGGTTAGTGCCCGTGCGCAGCCTAGCGCATGGCCTGGTATGCGCACAGCCCTGCACCGAGTGCCCATGCGCGTGGTCTTGTGCATCCACCTGCGCACGCCGCCGTAAGCCCATGCGCGCACCTATGCCTTGCACAGCACTCTGCTGCATGCCAACTAGGTTAGTGGCACGCCCTAACAGGCATGCCATCCAGTGCACAGCATGCAACACACGCAACACACACACATGGCTCATTGCCATGACCGTCAGCAGGCCTTGCGTGGCACCATGCCATGCCCACCAGCAGGCCCTTGCATGGCACCATGCTATGCCCATCAGCAAGCCATGTCTTGCCCACCAGCTTTGGACCAGACCGAAGACCATGCACCATCCTAGCCCACCCATGAGCTCATGCATACCACAGGCCCATGTCAACTATCTTATTGCCTTTTAAGTTAATTCTTATTTTATTTATTTAATTATTTTTAAGGGACCTTTTGGGGATTTCCACCTTGTAACCTTTATAAATAGGACCTTAGTCATTTGCATTAGAACCTTTTGGCAATTACCCTAGAGGGAGATTATTTGTTTAGGAGATCATCAATGAATGCCTATGCACTTGGGCTTTTTGGGTGAAATCCGTGAATCCCAAAGAGAGGATCACTACCTTGCAATTCATTGAATATGTGTGATTTAACTTATCTTGTTCTTGCAACTTTGTGAAATTAGTGAATCAAAGTTGTTGTTATCTTTGTGACTTTCAATTATCAATATATGAGGTTTATTTTCATCTATGTGCAATTTGTGAATCATAGTTGATTATTTATCTTTTGTTCATTCAAGTTCTTGAGTGTTCATCACTTGTTCATCGTGTTCATCATTTGTTCTTCGTGTTCTTCCATTCCATTGCTCATTTGATCCATTCCATACCACATACTCGACCACCATTGTGTTTGTCAAACTTTCCATAAATTACTTCCTTTATCCAAGTTGCCTTAGCCGAAATACACTTGCCTTATTTGGTTCCCACTCCAAGCTGTCCAACCCTAACCCTATCATCATCCAAACCCTAATTCCATACCCCAAAGTAGCTCCAACCCTAATGCCCCATTATTGTCGTGCACCCATTCATGCATGGGAGTTCTTTAACTTTATCATCTTTTCCATCATCCTATACACCAAACCAACCCTAAACACTTAACCTCACTTCACCAAAATTGCCATCGTTGCCATTATTGCACAATATCCAAGCAAGAGAGGAATGACATTTAGTCAATACAAGGAGAACCTAGGCGTGGACAACATAGTGTTTAGGGACTCGATCGAGGTCCCTAACAATCCGGCTATGCTCGATGTGCATAATTTTCGAGGCCGAATTCCACTGTTTTCCCCTTTAATTTTCTATTTTTAGTTATTTTTTACCTTTTATGGTAATATTTCATTTACTGTTTTGGAAGTGATTTTGAACTCGATTTGGGCCAGATTTTTTGAAGATTACTTATTTTATTATGTATTTAATTTTGGCATAATTATTGAGATTTTGCTATTTTTGGTAAAATTCTAATACATTCGATTTTCAGCTATTACAGCCCGGCTTGTGAGTTGATTTGATGATTCTTGAATATTGATAATTTTGAATTGAGCATCAAAGCCATCTTCTTTGTGTTTTTGGGCGATTTTCTTGTCTTCTTTCTTGTGAATTATCTGTTAAACTAGCTTGCAGAACAATCGATATTCTATCCAGCATCGAAAACACTAGGCTCCCTATTCTTTGCTTGATTACCTCTAATCGCATACTCTTATTTTCTAGTTGTTTCTTTGTGTTTTGGGTTTGGAACTTTATCTTGCTACACGACCACGACAAGGATGCCCGTACATCAAACATTTTTCCTGACATAAGGGCTATTCTCAACAATAGTGGTACACATATATGGCAGCCCATGACTGCAACGGCTACATCATGACTTCACATGGCAACATCAAGTCCACATATGGCAACTCTTGACAACAGCACAAATGCAAATATTCCTCTTATGTTTTGATTTGTACCTTGTATATATCTTTGTATACAACGATCATGCACCTTGTATACCCCTTGTGTAAATTGACTATATATATATATAAATTAAAGGCTCTCCAACACATGGTTTTATTGACACTATTATCTCGCCCGGGACAAATTTATAATAAATAATTTTACAGTAAAATGATGATAATTAATGATAATGGCACTTGTTTAGTGGTTTGGACACAGTTCTAAATTTTGTTCTGTTTTAATCGTAATGGTTGAAATTTTCCATTCGGGTGTAGTATCTAATACACTATGTATCCCATTTCGTTTCGTTCTAAATTTTGGTCTGTTCTGGCCTATTCTGACAAGAATTTATATTTCAGACCGTATTCTGTTTCAGACTATTTTAATGGTAACTTTGTAATTTTTTTGAGTTTGTATGACATTTTTGTAAATTTTAAATATAAATGGCATTCATGTAACTCAAGTTTGTGATTTTCTAATAATATCTTTTACTACCAAATCTCTACCTTTTTTGTTTAATGTTTTCAACTTATATCCATTTTTTTAAGGTAAAACAAACTCCATTCATTCATAACGAGACATTACAACTTTTAACATGAAACATATAGAATATAAGCCAACTACTGCTTTTAAGACTCTCCAATACACAAATTTTTTTGTAACTAACATAGTCTAGTCAATTGTTGTAAGTCTCTACAGACAAACTGTCTAAGAGATAGCACTTTATCATAAGACAGACTTAACAAACCCCACATTCTGTCCTAAAACAGAATTAACCAACCCAACACTCTGTCTAAGACGGAGTAGATGACACATTCTACGGACAAAAATCCAAGAGACTGCATCTTTTTCAACCTAAAACAACGTAAATAATAGAAAACGTAAAAGATACATGAGAAAATAGTGAATTACAGCTTGAAAAGCTGTAGATCAACATTTTCAACCTAATAGTAAATAAAAAATGCAAACAACAAGATTGTGGTGTCGTGTAAGGGATGTGCCACCTGGAAGTACGGCGGAACGTCAAATCTGAAGAAACCGATCATGGTCATGGTTCCAGAAAAGCCGCGCGTGGCGGCGAAATGTCAGATAAGCATTTTTAATCTTAGAGGAAATAAAAAATGTAAACAACAAGATTGTGGTGTCGTGTGAGGGAAGTGCCACCTGAAAGTACGGCCGAACGTCAGATCTAAAGAAACCGATCATGGTCGTGGTCCCAGAAAATCCGCGCATGGCGGCGATAGAGATCCCCTTGCATTGGTGGTGGATGTCATGCACACACATTGGGTCGTGCGTGTGTTCACGTGCCGCTCTGTTCGACAAGATTCTTCATTTGTCTGAAGGATCAGCACCTTGGGAATCTTGTGGTGGGGCACGTGGTGGTCGCTTGGCTCCAGAGAACAACAGATTTGAATTTCGCCCTATTGTGAACAAAATAAATAAACAAAACCAGAAAAATAAAAGAAAAACTAGAGAGAAGAGGGAGGAGGGATGAGGGAGGAAATGAGGAGGGAGGGAGGAGCCAAAGCTCTAACCCCCCTCCTCTTATCTGAGTTTTTTTTTTTTTTTTGGGCGGGGGGGGGGGGGGGGGGGGGGGGGGGGGGGGAGGAGGGGTTGTGTAGAGAGAAAATGGAGAGAGCGAGAATAGAGTTTTTTTGTTTTGCCCAATAATGTTATATCCATTTTATAAATGTTCAATTCTTATATATATATAGAGAGAGAGAGAGAGAGATATATGTAGATATATATATATATATATATATGCACACATACATACATACATACATGATACACATATACATGTTCTTATTTGATTAGTTTATACATATAGTTAATCCCAAAATAGTACACCAGAACACACTATTCCGTTTTAGTGGAACAAGTTTCATTAATTTTTTCCCCTAACCATATTTGCTAATAAATTTAAAAGGATACTTGTATATCTAGTTCTGCTGCTTCTACTTGGATTACTGATTTTAGCAGTAAAACCATGAGTAATGTTATAAACACAATTAATTTTATAACTCTTTTCATAACCAATTTTTAAAATGAGGATATTGTTATAAATAATGATATTTTATAAGTTATTTTATAAAATTATTCTTCATCTAAAATATGGTTGTGAAAAGAATTGTATGTTTACCATTTTTAATATTAAAACAGGCAAAGTCTTATCACAAAGACAATATTTAAATCAGAAACTGGAACATAAAGAATTATAATTAGTTCTTACTAGGCAGCAGCCATGTTGACTAGCCCTTCTTTTCCAACTCCTTCTCCCTCTAAAATCATGTCTTTTTACTACTTCAACATCGTTGTCAATTACCATGGTAGTTTTAAGCTTCTCCTTTGAAAGCAGATATTGCTCTTCTTGAATGTTAATCCCCACAGGCCTATGCCGCCCCCATTATACCTCTCAGACCAGGTATGGATCCACTGCACCCTGAGACAATAATGACAACTTCCTTTTCCACCCTATTATCCTTCCTCTTTTCGAGTGTATCCACGTTATCCCTATTTAAAACTTGATCAACCATAGACTGAGTCAATGCAACTTCTTTTTCAACTACTCCCTTATTCCCTGCCACATCCCCTTCAAAGTCTTCCAATTGTACCTCTATTCTTGTTTTCTCCTCCTCATTTAGACTCAGCTTCTCCCAATCTTCACTCAGATTCTCCATCATTAGATGAAAAAACACCACAGACCGTGGGACTATTTCTCTTTACTCAATGGGAGTAAAGAGTCAATATCCTTCTCCTCTTTCGCCACCTCTTTCGCCAAGGTGACGACAGAGAGAAGACTTCTTCTCCTTTTTCTCGCAGAACTTATCTCCAGCTGAAAGTTAATTTAGCCAGAGAGAATATAACTAATAATGCAGGGGTGTTTTCAATATGCATGCTTGGCTAAAATATACATGCTTATATAATTTACATGATTTGATACCCATGCTCTTATCCTGCCCTAACTTCTATGATTGTATCTTTCAGGCTTATAAAAGTTAAGAGACATGATAATATTTATATAAATCTTAAATAGACAAGTTTCGCACGATCTATTTATAATTTTTTTTTTTATAAAAAGTTTGAACGAGACTTATCTATTAATTAAGACTTGTAATTAGCATTAGTTTTATATAATATATTGTCTTTTAAATGCATCTGTTATGAAGTGTTTTAAATTAATTAATTTGCTACTTCATGTTCAATGGATGGCCATGTTATTAAAAAGAGGACGGCAAATGTCTCTTATCATTATATAACGCTCTTTCCAATGCATCTATTATGATGTTCTTGGTGTCTTGTATAAATTTTGAAATTTATTTTTTCTTTTCACTTATCAGCGATTTTGAATTGGCTTGTTTGATTCAAAACCCACATCAACTCAACTCATCTCATCTCATCATTACAACTTTTTTAAATTTCCACACAAAATATAATAAACAATTCAACTTTTTCAAATCTCAAAATAACTTTTCCAACTTCTCACACAAAATATAATAAATAATTCAATTTTTATTCTACTATTCACAAACCATCTCAACCCATCTCAACTCACCTCTAAATCCAAACCACTTCTAAAATCTCCATTTGTCACAACACATACAAAGCCACCAATAAAACTTGGCGAGATTAGACTAGGGTTGTGCATCCAAGCCAGTTCTTTTTCTGGATTGATTCAGAGTTTCGAAAACCAGATTTATTGGAGCAGGTAATTGGATTCCGTATTTGCCCCTATATGGATATGGGTATTGTAACACCCCGAACCCGGAAGGGTCGAAGAATTACTATCTGTCACTTACAAACCTATCTCCCAAAGCATCTAAAATTTCAAAGATTTCATCAATAGTACACAATCTCATATTTTCCAAATAACCATAATACGAACTCCATAAGTCATCATTACCAAATAACATAAATTAGAGGGGTCCAAAATCTCCCAATAATCTCAACATGATAAAACGATACATCTTTAAGTCTCAAAAGATCCAAATAACATAAAGTAGTTCAAATACTCAAGTTAAACCCTTCTACTAACAATGTTACCCGTAGGTACTCGACCTTCTATCCATATCTAGTCAAGCTCCAATTCTATTACTGACTCTCAGTTGGGTCATCAATATCATTTGAAAAATATTGAAGGTAAGGGGTGAGTCATCAACAACTCAGTGAGCAGAAAACATATATTAGTATGTAAACATGAGCCCCTTTTAGAAAGTTTAGTATGCAAAAACAAAACATTTCATTTTCATATGCACATCTCAAAACTTATTATCAGAAAAATCAGAACGTCTTTTCAACCTTTTCATATTCAAAAACTATTTTCATATTTCAAAAAAAAAAAAAAAGGCTTTGGCATAGAATAACTGAACATCTTCATCTTATCATATCATATCGTATCGTATCATGTCATATTATATACCATATTTAACCTCCGTGGTAAGGTTGTGTTATCCCCTGTGGCCAAACCAGACAGTATCATATTGTGAAATTTTTCATTTTTCAATCTCGAAGCTCTGAGTGTGCACACAGGAAAGAACACATAAAAGACCACTTTGTTTCCAAAGTTAGTGCACTCATGTCATATCATATTATGTTGGTACCAACCATATTAGGTGAACCAATATCATCATATCAAAACCATACTCAAAATCAGAATCAAAACAGATAAGTGTGCCAAAAGCTTTCATATCCATATCATATCAAAACCACGTGCTGAACACATTCATATCATTTTCAGATGATCAATAATAGATCCAAAATATTTCATATCACATGTATAAAAATCTCAATTTTTATATTCACTCTTTTGCACATTTCAGAAATATATCAAATATTGCTCATGTCTACACTATTTATGGTAAAAACATTTCTTTTATCTTTCATACATATTTCATGAGTAAATGCAAAACATATACTGAGGTTGTTTTTCACATTTTCTTTTTAAAACAACATGCACATTTTTACAAATCAACCTCAATTCATTTTTTTTTATGCAAATCTAGCATATAAACCCCGCTTACCTAGACTTATTAGCTTTTCGAAAAATTTCCTCAACAATGCCGAACAAAATTAATCATCTCCTATAAGATAATCATGTAAATTTTCATAAATCTCCAATCAATCTTGTATTTCGATATTTAAGCCTAAACTTCTAAAATAACCTATTTTTAATTCCTCAAAACCCAAAATTCTCATTATTCCTATAATACCAATATCATTTTCTAAACTCATCAATATCCAACTTAATAACTCCGACTAAAACATTAAATTCTAACTTATTTACGATTGAGATCTTACTGTAATTTATAAAACTAAATAACATAACTATATTGAAATCACTATAAGTAGAAGATCATACTTTTGTTTAAATAAAAAATATTCTTTTAAAAGGATTCAAAATAAGATTTTGCACTTACTAATCACTTCAAAAATTCATTAGTATTTACATAATAAGTATTTCGTTAAAATATCAGTCTCTTACAAATACCAACTTAACAATATAAATCTACACGTCTACGTCCAATTAAAAACATACTTTGCAACCCATGTAATATTCTCATGATTTCAAACCCAAAGTACATAATATAAATCCATTATATTAAACACCCTAAACAATAAAGTTGGAGGCATACATAAGGGGTAAAGAAAAGAATAGCACTTCCTTCTATTAGGTTAACATAGTTACTTATATATATATACATATATATATATATAACTTATAAGAATAAAACCAGAGGAACAAACACACGAAAATAAAACCGTGTGGCGGCAGGGGCTTACCCAAGGAAAACCGAGGCATGCTTGGAGGGGTAAGGTGTGACAGATGTTGGGCTGAAAGAGAGAGAGAGAGAGAGAGAGAGAAAGAGAGAGTGCTGAAAAAGAGGGAGAGGGAGATAATGTGAGAGAAGAGACGGAGGGAGAGCAAGTCGAAGGAGGGAGATACGGCAAGGGAGTGTTGGTGGCTTATCGAGAGACTGAGGTGGTGCACAGCGGGCTGGGGGTGAAAAGACGATGGCTGGCGGCGTGGGTTGGCAGGTTGATGGCTCACGGTGGTGGAAACAGTCCTCAATTTCTTGGTGTAAAAACAGGGGTGTTGTTTTTACTGATATTTGAGAACCGGGCGGGATACTTAGAGGAGAGGTGGCGTAGGGCTGGGGTGGTGAGCTCAGAGTGGCTGAGGCACCAGTGAGGACTGTGTTATGTGGAGTTGAGGCACGTGGATTGGCTTTGGGGTGGCGGTTTACTAGATGCAAACCGAGACCTTCGATTTGGTGTTTTACTGAAAAACGGTGGCTAGCTGCGAGGTGGTGCGGCCTGGACTGAGGTTCACATGGAGGGTGGATGCTCAAAGGAGTTTGGATGGTTGAGCTTTTACCTTAAGTTTTGGGTCTCTACTCAACATAAAAAAAATACACTTGTTCCATAAATTCATCAGCCCATAAAAAAGATTTTTCATCCGACCCAAAAATATTTAAGGAAAATATTAAAATAGTAGGCCTATAAAAATTTCGTTATCTGCCAAAATACAATTTGGACCCACAATCAGCATATATAAAAAAACAATACTTTAAAACTAATTGGGCTCTTCATATGTATAAATCCAAAAACAAAAATTTTTGAAAATGACTTGTTGCTAGACCCGGGTGTTACATCCTCCCCCCTTAAAAAAAATTTGTCCTCGAAATTTGCTAGTACCTCAAAGAAAGCTTAAATATTTATCCGCCCCCACCATTTCATGCCTATCCCCAAACTTCGATCATTTTATCGAACCTATTATTTCAAAATTCTAACCCTCCAATTGAAGCCCGATGCTTCACATATTTTCCCTAAACATACAGATTCGCGCTTATTGTATTGCTTATCGTACACCTCAAAAGTCTAAATCAGTTCTAAAATATAAACCTCAACATTGTAATTAAAAAACCTAATAATAAATTTTGAATTCTCCACATAATATAATAACTCATACTAATATCAAGATACACTCTCCACAGTCCTTGACCTTTTGTGTCATACTTGATTCATGAAGATATTCAATTCGTGATTTCTAAAAGTTGAAAGTTCCCAACAATCCTAAAAATTGAAAGTCTTTGGTCACAAGATTCAAGTCCTAAGTGATCTCAAGTTAAAAAATTTCTAAATTTCGGGAAGTTTACTCTTAAAATCATATTACCGAAAACCACGCTTCCCTTCCGCACTCTGATAATTTTGCCCAAACATGCTTAAAACTTGGAGTCTAATCTATTTTAATATCTACAAAGGTGACTCTTACCGCACTTGGGTAGCAACTGGCTTTCTTGTCTCCTAAATCCATGCACACTCATTTATACTCTTTCATTCTTAGTCACATTCAGCTCCGAAAAGTTTCGTAATCGACAACAGGGTGACATCCTGAGAACTTGGATCTTTAATAAATGTTTCAAAATATAGAGTTCATATAAGCATAAGCAACTAATTGTAATCATAAAACAAATAAAATATATACATACTACTTTGAAATTATAAAAGTACCAACAAAAAATAAATAAATAAATAAAATAAAAGTACACGCAAATGTAGTAACAATATACCTCCAGAATCTAACCTTCCTTCCAAAATTTAAACCTTCAATCTTATCAAATCATTTGTACAATCTACAGAATAAGCCCATTGAATTTAAAACCTCAATCGCCATGAAATCAACTCATAAAATTTGCAAAATCTAACACCTCGAGTTTCATAAAACATCATTCCTAAAGTCTGTAGGTTCTAAAACCTTATATACCATAGTCTGTAGAACTTCAAACCTTAAGTATTCCCATCATCAATTCTTAATCCTCATCAAACCCGATCATGTTAAACACTATTAAATCTGCTGGCAATAATCGTCCCTCAATAGATAAAGGACACCCTGGTAGAAACTAATCACAAACTACCGAATTTCCTGTTGGGGTCACCACCACTAACTTGTACTTCAACTTTTCGGTTTCTAAGGTGCAAAATCGAGAATATGTCATTAGAAACAAAAGACTGTGTCGCTTCCGAATCAAATAACACAGTGGCATTGTTAGAAAACAAAGAAAGAGTACCTATGGTCACAATCAACATCATTCATGAACTAAAATTTCCAAGTCTTAACATCAATCAACCAACAAATTAATATCTTTAACAAAACAAAGAAGTCGTACCAATGATCATATCATTCCTCTACTCGATGGGCAGGGACCCCACGATCACAACTCCAACACACTCCACGACCCTTGACTCCTCAACCACGACCTTGCACCATGCCAAGGTCACCCCTCAGCCCATCACTCATCACGCATTGCACTGTAGCCATGCAGCTGGGTCTCACAGCACACTGCACTGCGACCATGCAACAGGGTCTCCTCACCTAGATTCAGCCATGCAAACTGCTTGGCCAATGGACATCCTAGCTACAACTAGGCCGTATGCAATCCAAGCAGGAGCACATCGGCCACACTTATGGTGGGCAGGAATAGCTTGGTCAGATGCATGGTAGGCATGTGGCCCACCACTTCACTCAGCAGGCAACATCCTGAAGAATTAAAAACCAATGATTATACATGCACTACGCATGTGTAATGTGCACCATGCACATTACACATGATGTCACCCAGTGTTCCACTCGCCCACAGTACACAACCCGAGAGAAAATGAATAGATCCGAAAGACGGACGACTTCCCCAACAACAAGCTGACTAAAAAAAATGAGGAGCAAAAAAGAGAAGAAATGAAAATTAGCAGCAGGCAATTTCAGTCAAGTAGCAAGCAAAACATAGTCATAGCGGCTAAATACTCCGGTTTGTCTCCTTCAAAATTTATGTGGATTTTGTTTTCACTAACATGATTGATCCCTGTAACATGAAATCTCCATCAACTACTTACCTTTCCGTGAGGCACCAAAGGGATGGGTGTAATGCCTAAGGCTGCTCTATCCCTCTAGCAAAAGAGTGCGGATCAGCGCTCGACTACCCGAAGATAGATTGTCCATCAACGAAATCTCCATCAACTACTTACCTCCCTGCAAGGCACCAAAAGGATGAGTGTAATGCCTAAGGTGTCGTTTGGATTCGAAGATGAGTTGAGATGGGTTGTGAATAGTAGTGAAATTTGTGAGTTAAAGTTGATGAATAGTAGTAAATAGTAGTGAGATGAGTTGAGATGACTTGAAATAACTTCCGAATACAAACCACCCCTAAGGCTGCTTCATCCCTCTAGCAGAGGAGTGCGGATAAGCCTTTGGCTACCTGATATTGGAATCTCCACCAACAATATCTCCATCAACTACTTAACTCCCCATGAAATACCCAAGGGATGAGTGTAATACCTAATGCTGCTTTATCCCTTTCGCAGAGGAGTGCGAGTCAACCTTCGACTATCCAAAGATAGAATCTCCACCAACGAAATCTTCACTAACGAAATTTCCATCAATTACTTACCTCCCCATGAGGCACCAAAGGGATGGGTATAATGCCTAAGGCTGCTCTATCCCTCTCACGGAGGAATGCGAGTCAACCTACGGCTACCCCTGAAGACGGAATCTCCACTGATGAAATCTCAATCAACGAAGCAGCGGACCCCTATCGCTGCAAAGGAGCAGCTCAAGTTTGTGAATTTCGCACTTGTGATTGGAAAATATTTGCATTAGCAGGTTTGACTTTTGCAGCATCTCTTACTTACCTTCCTGCTAAGGGTAAACAGGTGGGTCCAACTTTAAGGCGGCCTGACTTGCCTCATGGTGAAGTGCAGGATCAGTCTTTCGACTGCCTGGTGTTACTTTTGAGAAAAAATATCTCCTCTAGCTAGCGCCAAGCCTCCGATCTTCACCGCACTCACGAGTAACGGTTCAGGTTTGCGAATATCACACTCATGATTGGGAAACATTTGTATTAACAGGTTTGATTTTTGCAGTATCTCCTACTTACTTTCCCGCTAAGGGTTAACAGGCGAGTTTAGCCTTAAGGCAACCTGACCTACCTCACGGCGAAGTGTGGGATTAGTCTTTCGACTGCTCGACATTTCTCTTGGGACAACATCTCCACTAGCAAATACCGGGTGTTCTCACTCGTGCCATAACTGCTGCTAGCGAGTTACCTTTAGGAACGAGCTTTCGAAGTTAATGTGCCTCCTAGCTCCACAACTGCCTGAGGTGGACCCAGAGGGTTGATGGGCTCCCTGACCACTTCGCGCGGATTATAGCAAACATACTCTAACGTTAAGCACAATTCACATTAGAAAAAGGAAAGTCCACCAACACAATCGAAAAAAAAGACACTGAAAGAACATACGCCTTTTGACAAACACTTAGGGTGAGTCCAGTCTTACAAACTACTTGACTCTTTTTACCATTTTTATAAAAAGTCAACAGGCGAAAAAGGTCAAGGATTGCCCGGCCTCCCAGGTGCCGAAGAGACGGGAAAGGTCAAGGACCGCTCGAATAACCTCCCAGGTGCCCGAATAGGCGGGAAAGGTCATGGACTGCCCGACCTCCCAACTGTCCGAATAGGCGGGCAAGTCACTTGAATACTCGACCAACCTTCGTATGCATCTTATGCGGTAGAGCCTATCTCGCGCTCTAAGTGGTCGAGCCTACCTCCCGCTCACCTCGCCAGGATAGTCTTTGCACTCGCACTCTAAGTGATCGAGCCTACCTCCCGCTCACCTTGCCAAGACAGGCTTCGAGCTCGCACTCTACGTAGTCGAACCCATCTCCCGCCTAATCCTGCACTCAAAAATCTTGACTACTTAATGCAAGAGGAACAGATGACCAGGGACGAGCTCCTGGATTTATTTCTCTACAGACTGGGGTGGATCAATTCGATTGCATATTTTACATTTGGAGATTCTCAAGGTCTGTTTTGGAACAAATTGTCTTTAAGAATTGCGGGTAACTGTGAGGAGGTAAAATACATTAGGCCCAAAATGGTTCTCAAGGCCACCCCATCAAAGGACCATCATTAGAAGACAAAATAAAAGAGAGAGAGAGGGGACAAGAAGGGACAATGGAGTGAGGGAGTTAGGAGAAAGTGGGAAAGGGAGAGACGGTCATGCACGCAAAGCAAACATCCTTCACCACTACCGAGGAGCACGCGAAAAGAGATATCAAATAAAAGGGGACGTCCAGACGACTTCGAATGGGGTTCTTCTTCTTTGACTTTATTTTTTTTCAAACTCACGACAAAGAGACTACAGGAGATGAGAGAAATCAGATCTCCATTATATAGTGAGGATAAGAGACTATGAGAGAGTGTAAACAAGCATATTATAGTGAGATCTCCCCTCCCCAAACTCTCGTGGATGTAAGCCTAGTGCCGAACCACGTAAATCTGTGTGTCTATCTCTCTTTATTTTCTCTATATTTAAATATTATTTACCACCATAGATGTACGCATGAACACCGTACAGACGCATTAGAGCACCACTGGGGACTTCACATAACACCAATCGAGGCTCAACCCACTTCAATGCATCTAAGAATAGATCTTTCTTCCCTTTCGGATTGCGTCGTTTTTGGATATCAACAATTTCCAAAGTGAAAGGAATATAAGTTGAATACAACATTGAGATTTTTTACTAGAATGTATTGGTTTGGGATTAGGAAAATCCTTGCAAATGGTTGTGGTATGAGATTCAGATTAGATACTTTTAATAAATCATGTAGTTCGATTAAGATACAACTAGTACTCTTTATTATTATTATTTTTTATGTTTGGTGTGGTATGTACTAGAGATAGTATTTTATTTGTTTTGTTACTGGCGATCAACAACTCTTTATTTTGTTGTATAAAAGGCTGTGAAAAATGATCGCGTCTATGATTACTATATTTATTATTACAAGGATTTTATTATATATAGAGGGTAAATATCTTTTTTACAATCTTTTGACAAATAAGTGCTACAGTCATAAAAAGTTTTTATAAAAATAAACTCATAAATTGACATAGTTTCACATGAAATATTAGATCTATTTTACAATAAAAATTACTTTATAATCTAATATATCATATCAAAGCATGTGAGTTTGTAAATTTATTTTTATAGATTTTCTTTGTGGTCAAAACATTTTCCCGATGATATTTTGTCATAGATCAATGTCAAAATTATTGACACTATTTTGTTTATATATATATATATATATATATATATATATATATTAGAAGAAACGTTGGAATATCATTGTTAATTAATTAATGCAAGTCTCACATGGTCTTTACCTTCTAAAATGCATTATTAACTCTCCAAGTCTTCTCTTCTTATCCTCCTTTTGTCATCTACTTATGGACTTTATTTTATTTTTTATAAAATTTCATTGGCAATTTTCAATTCGTAGTTTTTTTTCCTTTTTGAAAGGAAAATAAGCATCATTTTGACACTATGGACGACTATGACTATCAGAAGAAAGTTCTGTATTTATTTTATTTTTGTGTTTGACCATAATGCATTGCATTACGAGGTTGCAGAGGTTGCATTTCTCTTGTTTGGAGAAATATCCCACAACTAACCAACTTTACTTTCCTGACAACTTGTTCAACAATCTTCTCACAAGTCCCGCATTGCATGGAAATCAATTTGAGACAATTTCAGGGCAGTTCATTTGATGGCAATCTAGATTTTAGGGACACAATTGACTGGGTCCAATCTATTGGAAACCTATCACTAATAATAAGGAAATAGATAAAACCAAGAGACAGGCAGGAAAGATGGTATGTGAGGATTTCTTACTCAAATCACTGTCAGGTTGTAATTTGTTGTAGTGTAATGCTTTTTTGGCTGAGGCAAGAGTTTGATGTGATGATAACATCATGTATGCTATCTATTGGATATGTCTTTTTCATTTAGCCCTGAAAATCTCCTGATATAAAGGCTACATTGGTACAGTTGGTGCTCATCACCTGGTCAAATCAAAATGAGTTCTCTCATGCGGGTGAGTGCAATGGAGATATGAGGAGATTTAATTTGGGGCAAAGTTCATCCTCGTATATGTAGAAGTACTATAGTTGTCTTATGGGCTACACAATAGTTGTAACAATCATGCTAATGACCCTCTCTTGTCCTTCCCACACAATATACATTGATGTATTTCCATTTTCTTCAATGAACAGTTTCAAATGGTGAGTTTAACTATTTATGAACACCAGAAATTATGTTATATGGTTGTAAGTGTATTTTGGAGTAATTTTGCCATGTATCTCAACTAGGTATCAACCAATTTATTCACTCTTTAATGGGAAAAATTTGAGGCAAAATGTAGACAATTTGAATTATTGTCTAAGGTTCCAGCTTAATGGGGAAAAATTATTTTTCCCTAGGAGCTCGCAATCGTGGCAAAATCTAATACCATATTTGCCAAAATGCTATTGCAACATGATTCCTCCATGGCAAATAACTTATATGCCACGATCATGGTTGTGGGATTTATGGATTAAATTGGTTTAATGTAAAACCCATTTCCTATGAATAAGTTGTTGTGGGAAAAAATATTTCATCATTAATCCAAAAGTATTTTCTACAACATCCCTTCATGGAAAGCAAGTTTTTCCCACCATCACATTCATCGGTAATCAATATTCATGCATATTTAATACATGCTTATTTCCCACAAACGGTAATAGTGGGTAATAGTTTTACCCACCGATTACACTCATGAGACTTGTTCCTTTTTCTATGAGCTTCATAGAACTTAAATTCGCTTTTGAGACGAAAATGAAAGTTTTTTCATGCGGAATGTGCCGTGTTGAAACACACGTAGTCTCCACATGTTAGAGTTATCGAGAATAACACTTTTTGCAGCGAAGTATACGTCACGAGACTCTCACGGACAAATTTGGTGTGTATAAGGTTTTTCTCCCGAAAAACCAGCCTTTTGCCATCAAGTTCGTCCATGGAAAAACACAGTATTCCTCATAGAATTTTAAAAATATAATGGTAAAGTTTTGAACAGCCACACAGTAAATTAAACACAACTTTTAATAGTTTTACTATCACTTTGACATTGGTGTGCTTGAATTCAAAAAATATTATTATATTATAGAATTGTACAATAATTGCATATCAATTATATAGTCAACATTGGAGGCAAATGTTTTCCGTCGATTACTTCTATTTGTGAAAAAACATTTAATTGGTCCCTTTTTTCTTCATTGCTTTTAATCATAATCTCTTCGATCCTCTTAATAAACACCAGACCCAAAAAAGGAAAATGGAAGTAGAGTTTTATATTTTCATCGTAGCGGGGTACTACTTTTTCTCACAAAAGTAAAAAGTTTGTTATCATATTTCCATTCCTTTCACATTGCAAATTATTTGCTATTAGTACGTTATTTCTACTTTTTTATGTGTTTATATGCGTCCATCGTTTAACTTGCTTTCTAAACACATCCTACCTAATCCCATTATCCCATTTGATTTCTTTATTCGCCTCCACCCACTAAGATTTTCCCTTTCTATTTTGTACTAGACAATCTTTTTTCACTCAAGACCATCACATCCTCCAATGTTCTCCACTTGCATGCAGCAAACATTGCAACAGATGATCCTAATAGGGTATGTCTCTGGTAGTTAAGTCAATAGGAATCTTAGTGTAGTTTTCTTAAGGAAAATACTACTCTTATCGAAGATTTATATTGAAGATCTCTACCGACTGAGGTGGCTATGCCACCTGACAATTTAAAACGAAATAAAAAAGGACGATGCTATGTCTACAGAGAAATAGAAATTCTCTACCAATCACTTAAAATCTTTTTTTTATTGTTTTTACTTTTTCTTTCACAATTTTTTAAACTATTTAAATATTTAAAAAAAAATCACATATTCATTTAAAAATATTTATTTAATCACTAACTAAAGAAAATTAAAAAAAAATAAAAAACATTTCGGTAGAGAATTTTGGTATCCTTTGTGGGCAGTTTTTTCCTAGAAAAAAATCCCCCACTCTCTCTCTCTCTCTCACACATCTCCCACTTTCCTCCTTTGGTCGCCTTCTTCTTTTTCTAATTGTTTGGCAACCGCTTCTCCATCTTCTTTGTAAACATGAAACAGCTGAAAGAAAGAGATCTTCGTCATCTTCCTCATTAGATAAAAAGAAAGAGATGCAGAAAATTAGGGTTTTGTTTCTTTTTGTTTGGTTGTACAATGGGGAAAAGAATCATATGTAGTAGCATTACAACTCTTATGTTTCTGGAACGGCAATGCAGTACGTGTTCTTTTTCCTCTTTTTTATTTTTTTTAAATATTTGCCCTAATCTATGATTTATCTACTTTTTTTTTTTTTTTTTTTTTTTGTGTTTTTTTCTCTTCAAAAAACCATGTCAAATGACAAGATCCCCTTGGGAGGAAAGTTCGAGCTTAAAATTTGTTGCTTTGAATGGCACAATCTATAGCATTCATATTTTTTGGTCTTTTGCTCTTCTTTTTATTTTATTTTTCTTGGACATTTTGCTCTTGCATTTCTATGTGAGTGATGGAGGAGAGAGGGGGAGGAGTGAAGGAGTGGTTTTCACCCTTACAGTTAGCGTTAGATGAGGGGAGGGGAGTGACTCACTCAAAAATGAACAGTTTAAAGGCTATTGCAAATGCGAGAAGGTGTTGTGTAATAATTAGGTATAAAATTCCAAGATCATCTCCTCGAGGAAGGTTGCTTAAAATTAAGCTCGTGTAAAATGGTGAAAATATTCATAAAGAGAAAATAAAAGTGGTGATATGTGCAATTAATGTAAGAGTGCAATGGAATGAAAAGAGCACTGGTCATGGACCAGACTTATATTTTTGGATTTTTGAGCATTGCAAGGGAGAGTAAAAAACTAAGATACAAAACAGTAAACTAATAACTAAACTAAACTCGCTGAAATTAATTAATCAAGAAGCAACATACTAAACTAATTTAATTAATAGCATATTAAACATTAAATTTGAAACTAATTAAATTCCAAATTATAAAGCTAGCTAACTAATCTAACATTAACCAACTAATGATGCAACAAAAAATTAAATCTAAATTACCCACCTACTAACCAACGAAAATTGCCAAACTAATTGCATGACTCAAAATTAACAACTAAATCCAACAAATTGAAATTAAACAATCAAGAAACCAACTAAGCTAAACAATTTTAATTAACAAAAAATTAATTAACAAAATAAAAATTAATTCAGCCCTAATTAACCCTTAATCAATGTAATGTTTGATAGAATTAACAAAACTAAGTTAGATTAGAAAATAATTGATAAAATACGAGCTGGAAATTGAAAAGCCCTAAAATCGTTCATCATTGTATTCGAATGACAAAATTCTCAAAATCAAGGAAAATAACTAACATCAAAGTTAAACAAGCAGGAAATAGAATACCCAAAATTGAATGGTTCTAAGCCAAAAATCTCAAAAATACACCCTAAAATTTAAACTAAAACTAAATAGAAAGTTAGGGAATGGGAAGAGCAAGTAAGATGGCTGGAGATGGAGACGTTCGGCAACGGAGGAATGCTGGATAGTAACGATTTGGACCCCTCGAGAAGCTCTTCAAGTTGGAGGTGCTGCTTCTTTTTTTTCCCCCTACGTGCATGTTTTTGGTTTCCCAGCGTGCGCCTTTTTTTTCTCCTAACATGTGTCCATTCTTTTTCTTCTGCATGCATGTGTTTTTTCTCCCTTCTTAATATCTTATGATGTGCATTTTGGAGAGGAGAGGTGTTGAGCCTTTTTTTTTTTTTTTTTGTCTTTTTTTCTCTTTAAGCATCAGTGCATGTCTTGGCCTATATAAAAAAGAAGAAACTAGAAGAAATGGAAAGGAAGAATAAAATATCAAAGATGTGTTATGCATGTGAAGAAATATTGACCAATTAAATCACAAGTTATAAAATTAAGAATAAACCATGCTATCAACTAATTTAAATCATAACTTGGATTTATGCCTCTTATCCATTTTTCTATCTAAAACCAATAATAATGTCATGAAATAATTGAAATATATTGATTTTAGATGTATAAAATATGTAATAATTCAGTTCAATCACACTCCCCAACTAGTATTTTGCTAATCTTTGAGCAAAATAATGAAAATTAATTAAGATAAATATTGCATAAAGATCAAAATCCAAACAAAAGCAATCAAACACAATTCTGAATTCTCACAAAAGGTGACACATGACTACTCAACCCTTGGAGCTATATTCACCAAGACTATCTTAACATATAGAATTGGGGCAAATGTCTGAGAACTCAAAAGTGTGTGTGTAGTTAAACTGGCTATGTGTTCCTCATTACTAGTCATGATTTGTCCTAGGATTTTTCAACCTTAAGATTAATCATTGTTGATTCTAACCACCTCAAGGCCCAAGGGACTCGTAGTTTTCACGTAAACTCTGTTTAAAGGTTGAACACTCAACCCCCAAAGTTTTGGGTAACTGTTTCTAGCCCTTTACTTAGGAAAGCTCCCTAAGCCGCGTTCATCCTTTTTCTTTCTTTCCTTTATTTTCTTTTCTTCTTTTTTTTTTTTTTTTGAAAATGGCTCGGTAGTCCTACAGTTTACTTCTCATGTGTTAAATGAGTGAACAGTAAATGAGGAACACTACAAGTGTAAGTATGTGCAAAATATCTTTCAAAACTTGCCCTTCATTCTTTATAAATCTTACCAAGTCTGATCTCAATTAGTATAGCATCCTGGTGTTTCACGCCACACATCAATAAAATATGATGCATCAGAAATCATGCTCTATGCTTAGGCTTGAAAATAAATTTTCACAAAAATAATCCCGCTCAACCACTCCACCAAGATGTTCAAATTTCACAAAATGCTTGAAATAGAGTGTGTGTCAATCATTTGTGTATCAGTGCACATCACATTAATGCAAAAATTGTGTTTTCATGTGCACACACGTTTCACCCCCCTAACTAATTAGACACATGGTCCTCAATGAATCGAATGAAGTAAAACAAAGTGCACAGGAATAAGTAAGCAAAACAGACAACTTATCATGTGATATAAAATCAAAGCAAAACAACAAATATAGATAAAAGACAAAATGCAATTAAAGGAAAGCTGTAAAAGGGAAAAAAATGCTTGAGACGTTTTATATTGACAGTGAAGCTATTGTCATTCTTCGGATTGACAATGTCTATAGCACAACGAGAATGGACCTCCTTTACAACATAAGGTCCACTCCATCTGGATTTTAGCTTCCCAGAAAAAAGATGTAGTCTTGAATTTTAGAGGACCACTTTCTAATCAGGGACAAGATGTTTGTCATGGATCTTCTTATCATGCAAGTCCTTCATTCACTCCTTTTCCAAGTAGGAATTGTCATAGGCCTCCCTCCTTGCTTCATCAAGCTCCGAAATCTGCAACTTTCTTTAATCTTTGGCAGCATTAAGTGAAAAGTTAATTTGCTTAATAGCACATAAAGTACGATGCTAAATCTCAATGGGTAAATGACAAGCCTGGCCATAAGCCAATCTATAAGGTCACATCCCTAAGTTAGTTTTGAATGTAGTCCTATAAGCCCAGAGAGCATCAAGCAATTTTTCAGACCACTCCTTCCAAGTGAGACAAACTATTTTTTCGAGAATGAGCTTGATCTCTCTATTAGCCAATTCATTTTCTTTTTTTTAAATAGCCGGTAACCACTCGCAACGTGGCCCCGTCTCAAGTTTATTAAAAACCCTCACTTTTGGCGAAAGAATGCCATGGTAACATATGAAACATATGGAATACTAAACCAACAAGGTTCACTCAAAAAATTAACAATAGCTAATCAAAACCCGTCTAAAAACGGCAAGACACAATTAGCCTTGACAAAAAACCACAACTCTAAAACAAGCCTAAGCTCCAATAGAGCCACAAACCTACAAAACCAAAAGAGAATAACAACCAAACTAACCAAACATGCCTATTTATGAAAGGATGGGAGACCCCACCTATCCAAATGAAGAATCCCTTTAAGATAAAGAGGTAGAGTATGCCTCTCTTCGTAAAGTACGTTCTTACCCATTTCTCCCTCTCTAGCAAGAAAATCAACCGCACTATTGGCTTCCCGATATTGATGAAGCACCATGAAATTCACCCATTCTAACGCTGCCAGTAGATCCTCCCAAAAATCTCAAAGATACCATAAGGAGCATGTACCGCTTCGAAGCCAATCCAGGACAATGCGCGAGTCACTTTCAATTATCACATTCAAATATTGAAGCCGTTTGCACAACCGAATTCCTTCCAAGATTTTTTTTAATTCCGCACTATTATTTGCTCCTTGCCTAAAATGACTAGAAAAAGCGGTTATCGCTTGCCATGGCAATCTCGAATAACTCCTCCACCTCCTGAATTGCCCGGATTGCCCCAACAACAACCATCATAGTTCAATTTTACCAACCAGAAGGAGGCTTAACCCACGAGATTAATTTACTTGGCCTTGCGCAAAAAGGAAGATGCGGAAGATTGAGTTCCCACACAATCTCCATTTCAGGCAGCGTAAGCTTTCGAAGTGGCCTTGAATGCTCTGCAATAGCACTAACCCAATACCTAAATTGTCTCCAAACCTGTTCCGCATTCTGTTTCACACCCTCCATACATGCTTTGCATCTTCTCTTCCAAAAGTACCAAGTAATTACACACGGCATCACTCCAATTAAAATACCTTTAATAGTTGATTTTCTGGCATAAAAAAACTAGTTGGTGATTCTGCTTTTCCAGGGAATGATTTTGTGAAAATGGTTCACTAACATAACACTAGCCTAATGCCAAAAATCTGCAGCATCCTCACCTGATGAGAGAATATGATCAAATATCTTCCTGGCACCTTTGTGCACAGTAGTCACATGCCGAAACCAGTAGAATTCCTTTTGCCTGGACTCTATCGTCTATGGCTAAGCAGCTAAACCATACTTTCCATAAACAAATGGAAATTCTTTTAGGCAGTAAAGGATGCCAAAGCCAGTTGTTCCACACTAGATTTTCTCCTCTGCTTCTCACTGTCTCCCATGCTGTTCTTGTGGAGAAATTCCCATTAGGGGTTGGCATCCAAATGTGCACCTCTTTTACCAGTGGGTACATTTTCCAAAATTTCCATAGTTTTTTCGTTTCCCACCAACTACAGCAATAGTTCAAAGTTCCAGTTATTGTGCTGCTAGCAATCCCAAATGCATAGTTTCTTATTTGTGATCTCCTCTGTTCTCATCGAAAGAGGGCTAGAAGCAAGCCACCTATCAAACCAAAAAAGAAGAGTTTCCACCACGCACCAAGGTTTTCACATTATCCATGACTTCCGCAATGATGGCCACCATAGCTCTACAAAACCTCGAGTCATTTGGTCTTTCCTTCTGAGCAAGAACATGATTATTCCTGCAATATTTGGCCCTGAAAACGTCTGCCCATAAATTGTTAGAGGTAAGTAATCTGAAAGCAAGTTTTGTATGGAGAGATTGCTGAACTTCCTTAAGATGTCGTATACCCAAACCCCCTTCCGAAATTGGTTTACACACTTTCCCCCAAGAATGCCAATGGACTTTCTTTTTACCTTCCACCTCACCCCACCAAAAATTAGCCAAAAGAGAATTAATGCGAGAGATAGTGCCCAGCGGAACATTCATGACAAACATCAAATGTATGGGCATGCTAGACAGTACATGTCTAAGCAATACCAATTGTCCACCTTGCGAAAGCAATTTCAATTTCCACCCAGCGATTTTCTTTCGGATCTTCTCCACTAGTGGCTCCATAATCCGGGAAGTTAACATGCCTGAAACCAAAGGCGCACCCAAATATGTAACTGGGAACTTGCCTTCCGTGAAACTTGTGCTTCCCAATAGACCCCGTTTACTAGCTTGGGTGATATGCTTGGACAAAAAAATCGTTGATTTAGTCTTACTAATTTTTTGACTCGACCACTTCTCATACGTCTCAAGGACCTTCACCAAATTTTTTATTGACCTCTTCCCACCATATGCAAATATAAGGACGTCATCCGCGTGTAATAAATGAGATACTAGAGGCGCCCCAAGTGGATGATAAAAATTGCCAATACTACCATCGTCAAAATTCCTCCGAAGTAACCTGGTCAGGACCTCCTCCATAAGGATAAATAAAAAAGGAGAGAGGGGATCCCCTTAGCGTAAGCCCCTAGTTGATTGAAAAAAATCCTTTGAGGTTCTGTTCATCATTATTGAAAACCACAGAGACTCCACACAATTTTTTATGAGCTTGCAAAAGTGGTCCGAGAACCCAAAAGCCTTCAATACCTCCAAAAGAAAGCTCCAATTAACTCCATCATAGGTCTTAGCCATATCTAGCTTTACCATCACATTGCCACTTGTCTTTTTCTTATGTAAAGAATGGACCATCTCCTATGCCAGCGAAATATTTTTGAAAATTCTACGCCCCGGAATAAAAGCCCCTTGCTCATATGAAACCAACTTCTCAACAATATCAGTGAGTCTGAAAACAATAATCTTTGAGAATATTTTGTAAACCACCGAGCACAAACTAAGGGGGCAAGATTTGTCAATGCTCGAAGGATTATCCACCTTCGGAATTAAAACAATAAACGAGGAAGAATAGAACCTAGAGAAAGGAGTACCTCAGAAAAAATCTTTTGCTGCCTTGACTAGATCTACCTTTACAATATCCCAGCAAGCCAGATAAAATTCCAATCCAAAACCATCGGGCCCTGGGCTACTCTCTTCCGGAATAGAGAAAACTGCTCGTTTAACTTCCACCTCCGTCAGTTCTGCACACAAGAGGTTATTTTCGACTTCTGAAATTGCTGATTTATTAACGTCGAGAGATCACCAGGCTCAATAATGGACGGCTCCTCAAGAAAATCCTGGAAGAACTTAGCAGCCTCGTCGTGCACCACCTTTGCACTTTCTGAAATCCTATCATTGGTCAGCACCATTCTATCTAGGCGGCCCTTCTTACACCTCTGATTTATTACCGAATGGAAGAACTTAGAGTTTTGATCCCCCTCAGTTAACCATTTTTTCTTAGCAATTTGTCCCAAGCGAGTGACTTCTCTCTTTTTCCACACTTGTAACTCCAACTTCTTAGCCAAAAAATCATCTTCATCATCCATCAAATAGCCTAATTGTAAGCGACTTTCCACGACATCCATCTGCTCCTCAAGAGCTTGTATATTAGCATTCACCCGCCCAAAAATATTTCGATTCCACGCACGTAAAGCAATCTTCATATGCTTCAGACGGACTGCAAGTTTTGAGAGTCCCGAACCCAAATCATTCCTACACCAAGCATCTTTAACACTCAACAAAAAATTATCATGCAAGCACCACGTGTTCTGGAAACAAAATGGCGGCGGGCCATACAAAGAGAACGACCTATTCACATATAGCACCATAGGACAATGATCAGAAAAATTCCAACTCAAGTATCTGAAATGAGCCGATCCAAAAGAAACCAAAAAAGCAGTATTAATAAGTGCTCTATCAAGCATTGCTCAGCTACGCAATGCCCCTTTGTGGCCATTACACCATGACATATGTTGTCTTGTGCTTGATAAATCAACTAGCCCACAATGATGTATACAGTCATTAAAATCTGCCATAGATACTAAAGGCATTGGATTTCCACCAATCATTTCCGCATCCATTCGAATTATATTAAAATCACCTAGAACCAACCAAGGAGCATCCGAAACTTGGCTCTTTTCCAAGCTCCTCCATAAATCTCTTCGTTCCACATAAGAACATTTCGCATAGATAAAAGACACCAGGATCCTTTGTCCATTCATGCTAAACCAACCTGACACCATTTGCGCCGTAATCGAAATTGCCTCAAAGGCATTTAAATCCTTCCAAAAAGACTCACAGTTTACCACCCTGACCTTCATTAGAAAGAAAATAGTGGTAACAGAAAAAATGTCCCAATGTTGCCATTCGATCCTCAGCCATGAAAGGATCTGAGATAGCAAACATATCCACTTTAAACTTCTTAATTAAAATTTCAACCTTCCTCTAGACCTGCCCAACCCTCTAATATTCCAGAAAAATATTGTATTAATCATAAATCCAACTTATGGCAATAGGTATGAACCCTCTGAGACTTCCTTAGTGTTTTTTCCTTTATATTCTTTTTGGATGTCAATCGGTGCTCTGCGTCTGATTCATACACTATTTCTTTACTCCTTAGCAATTAGACTTCACCTACCTCCCGCTCAGAAGAATAACCCAGCGACAGCTTCCCCTGACTAGAACCTCGCTGACCCCCTTTTGGCTTATTTATATAGTCCGTCCCATTCTATTTCGCAATCAACAAATCCTCATCACTTTCAGATTCTATGACACTACCAATTTGTTCCAGACTCTTCTTCTGTACCACTGTGGTTTCTATTGCAGAATGCCCTTTATAATGAGCAACTGAATTATTGGGGCGTCAGGGCATATATCTTGGACCTTCATTGGCAGCTGTGTAATCTCTTTTGCCATCAACAAAGCCTCATCAGGTGTAATACTGATAGTTTCATCGCACCACACTTCCTCACATCCCTCTTAATCATTTTCATATTCTAAGGCACTGCCAATTTGTTCCAGACTTTTTGCTGTACCACCGTGGTTTCCGTTGCAGAATGCCCTTTCTCATAGGCAACTGGAATTATTGGGGTCGTAGGGCATATATCCTGGACCATTGTTGGCAACTGCATGATCTCCACCTCCTCCTTGCTTTTTCCACCGCTAACCACCACAATCTCGAATGGCACTATCTCCCCTTCCTCTACCTGAACGACTTCTTTTTCCCTCTCACCCCCATCATTCACCTCCCTTTCATTCCGCATCACATTATCTATCTACCCCATATTCACAACTTCATTCATACTTTGTTTTTTTGCATCAGACGAATTCACAACAACCTCCTTCCACCCCATTTCCTTCCAAACATGATCCACACACTCCTTTCCTAGTCCTCGCATCCCTTCCTTTCTGCTGATATTGTCTCTTGCTTTCTCACCAGACCGACACACTACCGCAATATGCCCTTACCGAAAGCGTTTCTTACAGTAAAAGCCCCTCTTCTCGTACATAACTTTCCACACAGATTCTCGCCCTGGTAGCCTATGTTCGATATAATGTTGCATTATCAGATCCAAGGAATCTACCAAATCGAGATGACAAAATCTGCTAACAATCCATATGGTATAAATGTAACGGCAAGCCAAGCAAAAATATCCACTGTGGCACAATAGATGGCTCCTTGTTTACATCAAACTCCACCGACCAATTGAACAAACGGAATTGACATCCTGCAACCATCCTTCCTTCCGTCGCCCAAGCATACAGGTAATCCTTCTCATTTGCCAAATGCACCTCATCCATAAAATTGGTATTTGGTACTTCTGTCAAACCTCAAGTCTTGATAATCTATAGCCACAACACATCAATAGAAGGCCTCTTCGACACAAACTTTAGCACCAAAGCAACCTTCAATTCCTCCGCCGCCCTATCCATCTCCACATCTGAGAAAACAAATCCTAGAGCCCCGTTAATCAATTAAGGTTTTCTCAATGGCAACCTAAATTTAGCGGTCGACAAGGGCCATTGAAGGGCTTGAGCGAATGTACATCCACCCCTGCATGCAGAATCCGCTCCTTTTCCACCCCCATCCTCGTCAGATCCATCGCCTAACCCCTTCCTTGACCCACAGCAACACCCACCCCTTCGGTAGCCACAGACATGACCATGAGGCGCGGCAACGCCCCCACTCTAAATGAAAAAAGCCCCTAGCAGAAGGGAGAAAAATTGCCCTCCACGTCAACCAAGACTACCAAGAACAGCACTTCAACATAGCATGACATGTTATAACCAATTAGCCAATTCAGCTTGACCATTAGTCTGAAGGTGATATGGAGTAGAGACCTTATAGGTCACTCCATCTTTCTACATAAGTTTTTGAAAAGGTTTGTTACAAAAATGTGAACTCCATCACTAATGATTGCCTTGGGCATGCCAGAACATGCAAACAATTCTTTCAAGAAATGAATGACAACCTTATGATCATTTGTTCAGTTATGGCCTCTATCCATTTTGAAACATAATCCACAACAACTAAAATATAGGAATCCTCGAATGAATTTTGGGAATGGTCCCATAAAGTCAATCCCCTAACAATCAAATATCTCAAGTGTAAGGATAGGGGAAAGGGGCATCATGTTAGGTGCTGTGATTTTTCCAAGTTTCTGACAAGGCTCACAGGCCTTGCAGAAAGACTCCATATCTCTAAAAACGGTGGGCCAATAGAGTTCACTTTGTAGAGTTCTGACAACAATTTTTTTAGCTGCAGAATGGCCCCCATAAGCCCTAATATGGCAAAAGTGGAAAACAGATGTAAACTCATCATCAGGAATACATCGACACACCAGCTGATCAGCACGATACTTAAAAAGATAAGGAGTGTCGAAGTAATAAAATCGTACCTCTACAAGGAACTTACGCTTGTCCTGAGTTGTCCAATGCTACAACATCTGGTTAGTGACAAGGTAATTCACAATGTCCACAAACCATGGAGTGTGCGACATTGCAAAAAGATCCTCATAAAAAAAATCATCATTCAAGGAAAGATTGGATGTAGACACATCAGGCAGCTGCAGTCGTGACAGGTGACCAACTACCACATTCTCGTCTCCCTCTCAATAGTCGTATAGTTTTTTTGTGCATCATGCAAAGTACGACTTGCATAATAAATGACCGAAAGCTTGTTGTCCACTCTTTGGCCAAGAACGGCACTAAGAGCGAAATCACTAACGTCGGTCATAACCAAGGAGATTACATAATAGGGGCAACTGTTAAGTGTTCCTTTAGGGTCTTAAAAGCATGTTGGTACTCATCAGTCCAAACAAAAGCAGTATCATTTTCAACAAAGTACACAATGGTTTTGCAATACTACTAAAGCCTTGAATGAAACACCGATAAAAGCCAGCGTGGCCAAGAAAAAAACAAATATCCTTCACTATCTTAGGAATAGGCAGTTGAGATATTAATTCTATCTTAGCCCTATCAACTTCTATGCCACGTTTAGAAACTAAATGTCCTAGTAACAAACCACTAGTGACCATAAATTGACATTTCTCCCAATTGACCAACAAATTTTTCTTCTCACATCTTTTCAAATCAGCAGCAAGATTTTTCAAATAGACATCAAAAGATTTACCAAAAATAGAAAAGTTATTCATAAAAACCTCACACATGTCATCAAGCATGTCAGAAAAAGGCTCATCATACAATGCTGAAAAGTAGCAGGTGCATTGCATAAACCAAATGACATTCTTCTAAAAGCAGAAGTATCAAAGAGGCAAGTGAGGTTGTCTTCTCTTGATCCTCTAGTGCTATGGAAATATGATAATAACCAGAAAAACCATCCAGAAAACAGTAAAAAGCATTACCAGTTACTTTCTATAAAATCTGATCTAGGATAAGTAATGAGAAACGATCTTTTCGACTAACCAAATTCAACTTTCCATAGTCGATACGCATTCTCTAGACCATTACCTTCCTAGTTGGGATCAGTTCACCATTAGCATTTTCAATGACGGTCAAACCAGATCTTTTTTGGACTACCTGTGTCGGATTTACCCACTTGCTGTCGGAAATAGGATAGATAATGTCCACAGCTAACAATTTCAGCACCTCTTTCTTCACCACCACCTTCATGATGGGATTCAACCTCTGTTGTGCTTCACGAATTGGTCTTGCATCTCCTTCCAAAAAAATGTTATGGGTATAGATTGAAGGGTCAATACCCTTGATTCTGCGATAGTCCAGCCTATCGCTCATCGATGTTGTCTCAGCACTGTCAATAATTCGGCTTCCCACTTAGAAGTAAGCTAAGAAGAAATGACTACCGAAAATGTGCCCTCAACTTCGCAGAAAAATGTACTTCAAGTCCTTGGGTAGTTGCTTCAACTCCAGTGTTGGGACTTCTTCTTCTGATGAATTCATGACTTCCGGTAAATCAAGAGCTTCAAAGACTGGCCTATGCCAACTGCTCATGTAACTCACATTTAAAAACTGAGAAGACTCATCTCTCTCTAACAACTGCCCCTCTAATTCTGTCAACTATAATGACGAAGGAACTACCTCAACAAAAGCCTCATAATGCTTGGGAAAGTAATCCTCAAATGCATTCTCGGGATCAAATACCGATAACAGCTCCGAAATGTCAAAATCATATATCATATTAACTACATGCACCTCTGAATTGTTGCATCCACTAGGCATCTTGCATGCGTTGAACACTTTCATCTCCAATGTCATATTTCTAAATGTGAGTTTCAGTACTCCACTTCAATAATTGATCAGTGCTTTGGACGTAGTAATGAATGGGTGTCTAAGGATGACAGACGCATGGTAAATAGTGGAGACTAGCTGCTGCATATCAAGAACTACAAAATCTACTAAATAGTAAAATTTGTCCACCTAAACCAGTACATCTTCAACAATACCCCTCGGCATGATGATGGAGGTATTTTTTAGCTCACCCAATCCTAACTACTCTCGAAAGCAAATAGAGCTCTCCCAACTAATCTATTAGCCAACTGTAGCATGATAGAGGTCTTTTTCACCTCACCCAATCTCAATTGCTCATATACTGAGAACGGTAGAAAATTCACACTACTCCCCAAATCAAATAGAGCTTTCCCAATGCGTGACTCGTCAATCATAATGGAAATGTTGGGAGAGCTAGGATCTTTGAGATTCTGAGGAGTCTCGCTCAATATCAACGCACTGATTTGCTCTGCTGGGAAAGCATTATTCTTTACATTCAGCTTCATTTTCACTGTGCACAAGTCCTTCAGAAATTTTGCATACGAAGGAACTTGTTGTATGTCATCCAATAAGGGAATGTTAATCTTCACTTGCTTGAAGATTTCCTGAATCTTAGTATCGTATTTGTTCTTTTGGCCTGCTGCCAATCTCTGAGGATGGGGACCACAAGTCGGTGCTCCCTACTAGTTTCGGCCTATGCACTCACAAGCTTCTTTGACTTTGGTCTCACTTCCTCTAGTTATTTTTCGGCTTCATCAGTCTCTATTAAATCTTTAGGCGTAGGAGCAACTACTTGTCTATCCATGGTCATCTCAGGTTGGGAACTTTTTTTCCACTTCTCAAAGTAATAACGGCATTTCTTATCTCAATAACCTCACCTAAGACATTATTCACTTGTTATGGTTGTTGTCGGTATACTTAAAGATTAGGCTGATGCTGTGCTGTAAATCTCCCTCTCTTTAGAGTGCTCAATGTCATGCTCATCTTAGTAATGGTGCCCCGCAATTCATATATGGCTTGAGTGTTCTGATTGTTTATGGTGGTCTAAATCTACACGAATTGCTGAAGTGTATTGGCCATTTGTGCCATACTGTTGTCAAAAGACTTCTTTGGTAGAGCAAATGGTTGAGGTTGAGAACTCTACGAAGCTACATGAGACTGAAATCCTAGAGGTATTACAAAATGATAGCTTTGAGAAATCTGATATGGCTGATGCTACTGCTACGGAAGAACCTGATGAAATGGCTGCTGAGAAGGTGGTGGAGACCGGCTAGGTTGATCATTCCTCCATGAGAAATTTCGGTAATTCCTCCATCCTGGATTATACGTGTTGGGAAAAAGCTGGTTCGGTGCTCCGTTAACCCAGTCCATTGATTGCATATGCTTAGACCATTTTCCTAAAATACTGGCATAATCGAGCAATCCTGGGTCTTGTGGTTCAAATCAACACATAAGGATCATGTCTATACTGCTTTCACGGCCTTTACTTTTTCCATCTCCATTACCTCCAATCTTCTAGTCAATGTAGCTATTTGAGCTTGAACGTCAGTGTCCTCCTTAAGCTCATATTTGCCCCCACTAGTAATAGCCCTTAGTGGTTGTGTTGTCAACGAAACTCAATCAGTCCGAGAGTTCCATTGTTGTGCACTCTTGGTATATAGTCTAAACAAATTGCTTACACTTTGGAGTGAGACCAGTGTAAAAATAGTTTACCAGCCTCCAAGATTTGAAACCATGATGCGGACAGATGTTTACCAAATTCTTAAATCTTTCCCAACTGGCCTGTAAAGTTTTGTCAGGTTTCTGATTGAACTAGCTTATTTGCTATTGTAAAAACTGAGTCCTCTAAAGAGGAAAAAATTTCTGTAAGAACTCACGCTGCATATCAGACCAACTAGAGATAGAATTAGGCCTCAAAGAATTAAACCAAAATTCTTTTTATCCTTTACTGAGAAAGGAAATAAATGAAGTCTAATAAATTTATTAGTAATGGTTCTATTGATAAAAGTAGTGTAGGCCAACTCAAAGTTCGTCAAGTATTGGTAAGGACTCTCAGAATCCATCCTGTGGAACTGATGTATCACTCACATCAAGTCATACTTAATACATAAATTAGTTGCATCATCAGGCAAAACAATACATGAACGTGTAGTAAATAATTCTTAAGAGTGAGTGCGTGGTGCAGGTGTAGCCATGGATTGTTCAATTTCAGTGTCCTTGCTTGTAGAAGAGACAGAAGAGCTATCTATCTTTGAGTTGTGTATATTACTTTCAGTGCTCGATGTAACTCTGAGCAACCTATTTGAACTGTCTGTCACCCAAGACATGAAACATCAGTCCAAATAGTAGAAGTAAGGCTTAAGCGACTAAGTAGTAGGTGACAAGTGAAATATGAAAACAAAAATAAAGATAGCGAGAAACATTTGAGAAATAAAAAGAAGAAGACTTTAAATTTAAGTCAAGCAAACTTCTCCGAAAACGGTACCAAAAACTTAACTCACTAAAAAATAAGCAGCACAAAAGCTGTGCCAAGTAAAGGAATGTGTCACGTAATAATTAGGAATAAAATTTCTTGATCGTCTCCTTGGGGAAGGTTGCTTAAAATCAAACTTGTATAAAATGGTGAAAATATTCACAAAGAGAAAATAAAAGTGGTGATATGTGTAATGAATGGAAGAATGCAAAGGGAATGAAAAGAGCATTGGTCATGGATCAAACTCATATTTTTGGATTTTTGAGTGTTGCAAGGAAGAGTAAAAGACTAAGGTATCGTTTGGATTCGAAGATGAGTTGAGATGAGTTGAGCTGGGTTGTGAATAGTAGTGAGATGAGTTGTGAATAGTAGTGAGATTTGTGAGTTAAAGTTGATGAATAATAATGAATAGTGGTGAGATGAGTTGAGATAAGTTGAAATGAGTTGAGATGACTTACGAATACAAACTGGGCCTAAGATGCAAAACAGTAAACTAATAACTAAACCAAACTCGCTGAAATTAATTAACAAGAAGCAACTTACTAAACTAATTTAATTAATAACACAGTAAACATTAAATCTGAAACTAATTAAACGCCAAATTACAAAGCAAGCTAACTAATCTAACATTAACCAACTAATGAGGCAAAACAAAAAATTAAATCTAAATTACCCACCTACTGACCAACGAAAATTGCCAAACTAATTGCAAGACTCAAAATTAACAACTAAATCTAACAAATTGAAATTAAACAATCAAGAAACTAAGTTAAACAATCTTAATTAACATAAAATTAATTAGCAAAACTAAAATTAATTAAGCCCTAAGTAACTCTTAATAAATCTAATGTTTAATGGAACTAAGAGATTAACAAAACTAAAATAAGAACTAAACTAGATTAGAGAGTAATTGATAAAATACAAGCTGGAAATTGAAAAGCCATAAAATCAAGATTTTAGGGTTCATCCTTGTATTCAAATCAATAAATTTTCAAAATCAATCCATAACAATTGTAATACCTGTTAGACGGAAACTTAAGAGAGCAAGGAAAACAACTAACATCAAAGTTAAACAAGCATGAAATAGAATACCCAAAACTGAATGGTTCTAAGCCAAAAATATAAAAAATACACCACAAAATTCAAACTAAAACTAAATAGAAAGTTAGGGAATGGGAAGAGCAAGTAAGATGGCTGGAGATGGAGACAGCAGGCAACTGGAGATAGAGATGGCAAGTAACAGAGGAAGGCTAGACAGTGGCGATTTGGACCCCTCGAGGAGCTCTTCAAGCTAGCGGCTCTGTTTTTATTTGGTTCCTCCAACGTGCGTGTTTTTCTCTCCCAGCGTGCGTCCGTTCTTTTTCTCCCACATGCATGTGCTTTTTCTCCCTTCTTAATATCTTATGTTGTGTTTTGGAGAGGAGAGATGTTGAACCTTTCTTTTGTCTTTTCTTCTCTTTAAGCATAAGTGCATGTCTTGTTCTATATGAAAAAGTAGAAACTAGAAAAAATAAAAAGGAAGAATAAAATATCAAAGATGTGTTGTGCATGTGAAGAAACATTAATATATGTATAAAATATGCAATAATTCAACTCAATCATGGAGGGAAGTAGTATGGGTCAATTTCTCTTTTCATTTAGTAGCCATGTGGCATGCAGGGAGTATGTCACTTCAGTTAGTACAATATCTCGGTATCGAGTCTCGATGGTTGTAGCACCCAAGGTTTTGAATTTCGTTTCATACCTGCTGGTGCAGTCGAAATACGTTGTACCGGCAGGGTAGCCGATATAGAGAATGCTATAGTTTCATACCACTCAGAATTTCGGCCATTTCAACCCATACCGATCGATATCTTGGATTTTGGCCGATATACATATTTCGGCCTTTACTTTTTTTTTTTTTTTCATTTATTCAAACTACAAGCTCATTTTTTAATCTTCAATTCAGACCAGGCTGCTTATAATTTATATATAATTTATTCATATATAAACTATTTCGAAACGGTATCCAAAATGATATTAGTACTGAAATACCTCATTTCAATGTATCAACCGAAATAATTACCGAAACAGTATTCAAAACATTGATAGCACTTTTATTTTCTTAATGAGTTTAGAGGGTCTTTTATCTTACCAGGGATTATTCATTGCAGGTTGATTGTGTCTTGTGCACGAAGTTTCGTTTCCTTTAGTGGAATATTTGGGTTGTGTTTAGATGTTAAATTGAGTTAAGTTAAATTGAATTGAGATAAAATTTAAAATTGAATAAAATATTACTAAAATATTATTAATTTAAAATTTTAAAAAATTAAATTATTTGTTATATTTTGTATTAAAATTTAAAAATTTATAATAATTAATTAAAACGAGTTATGAGTTAAAATGAGTTGTTAACGCAGGTAATTCTGTTGAACGCATTTAATGCTGGACATACAATAGGAATCGATGTTGTTTCACTAAGTAGGTTATATGAAAGGTCGCAAACCACACTACATTTATTGCATCTACCTGTTTGGTCTATTCACCTGTCAAATCAACCTTCATCTCATTCTTCGCCGATCACCTTGTCTCTGTTGGACTCCTGAGACCATCGTCTCATCACTTCTTTTGGTGAGCCCTTGCCTGAGGCCTTCATTGGCAAGTGCACGAGTGCTTCGTCTCCCTACGCTCTTTCTCTCCCTACGCTCTTTCTTTTCTTTCCAGCTCATTTTAATTACTTTTTCCCCCAACATTTTTTATCAAGTAAATCCTCATTTTCAATTACAATTGATTTCAATTGATCATAATAAACTTTTGTGTTCTAAATAATTTAATGGTGTGCTTCCTAAACCAAATGAGGAAAATCTTAGTCCCATGATAATTGATAGTGATAAAAATGTGGCTGGTGTTGAAAAATGGCTTTTGTATTCAAATTGTGTGAAAAATGGCTCGGGAATTCAGCTTATGGAAAAGGCAGTAGATGACTTTGTTGAACCGAAGCCTCCAAATGTTTGGGTAGTAGAACTCTATGGTGAGCCTCCAGATGCTTTGGCAGAAGAACTCTCTGGTAAAGTTCCTATCTCTAACTCTTTTGCCATTCTAGCTATAGATTTAAATTTGGATTCCTCTATAGAGCCTCAATTGAAAGAAACTGATGTGTCTAAAGTAATTTTTTCTAATTCTAAGGTTATTAGTGACTCAGCTAAACTTAAAAACAAAGGAAAAAGAATAACGGGTTACAGGAGTCTGTTCCAAATACCGAATCGTTTTTTTTTTTTTTTTTAATGAGCAAATTACTTGTATGGAATATCAGAGGGATTTCTAATAAGAAGACTCTTTTACACCTTAAGCATTTGATTAAGGTGCATAATCTGTGTATAGTGGTTGTGTTGGAGCCAATGGTGGCTTTTAATAAGTCTTTAGATATTGCAAGAAGGTTGGGTTTGTCTCAATCTTTTCCAAGTGAGGAGAATGGGGGAAAAGTCTGATTGTTAGCTAAGGAGGGTGTTGAGATTTCTATCCTGTCATAATCACTGCAATTTTTCTATTTTACTCTTGATTTCATGGGTTCAAATGCTCTATTCTCAGTTGGATATGCTAAATGCAGCTCTATTCTTAGAAGAGAGTTGTGGGAATCTCTTTCAAGATTGGGAATTGTTGATAAACCTATGATGGTCATAGGAGATTTCAATAGCATTAAAAACGATCTGGAGAAGGTTGGGGTGTTCCTGTGTCGACTGCAGCTAAAGAATAATTTTTTTAATTTCATTGAGGTAAATTTATTGTAAGATCTTCCTTACTCTGGCTCTAGATTAACATGGCATTGCAGAAGAGATGGGCATTTTAATTGGGAAAGATTGGATAGAGCTTTAGTTAGTCAATATTGGCTGGCTTCTTTTCTGCATGTTGTTTTATCACACCTGGAAAGATTATATTGAGATCATTGCCCTCTGTTGATTGAAACTAAGGGGTTGAAAAGCTAGCCATTCTCATCTTTTAGATTCCAAAATATGTGGATAATTTACCCAAATTTTCTGGAGCTTGTGTCTCCTGTTTGGAATCAGCCTTGTCATAAGACTGGATTAAATAGAATGGCATTTAAATTGAAAAGGTTGAAGACAACTTTGAAGAATTGGAATGCTTCAGTTTTTGGTGATATTCTTTAGAAGCTATCTGAGTTAATGGATAGTATACAATTGGCTGAATCGGCATTACAATCATCAAACTCAGAGGCTAATCTAAGTCATTTGCAAAAGTTAGAATCTAAGTATGATCAAATTTTGCTTCAAGAGGAAATGTTTTACAAGCAAAAGTCTAGAATTAATTGGCTAAAAAAAGGGATAGAAGTTCGAAATTCTTCCATAAGATGTTTTTACATAAAAGGAGAAAGTCAAGAGTTGTTTCTCTAACCTTGCCTAATGGGATGGTTTCTGCCAATCATGGTGATATACAGTCTGCTGCAGTTAGCCTAAGAGGCTGTCTCATGTTGCTATGAAATTATCCAAGTTATTCCACACTTAGTTAATGATGATACCAATTTATACATGTTGTTGGCACCCACTTTATAAGAAGTTGAAGTTGTTGTTGACTCCATTCCAACTGATTTAGCTCCTGGACCAGATGGATTCACATCATTTTTTTCTCTAGTTGTTGGGACATTGTTAGCAATGACGTATGGGATGTTGTACTGTCTTTCTATAGGGGGGTCTCCTCTTCCTAATTCTTTCTAGCATTCATTCATTACATTGATCCCTAAAGTTGATGAGCCGATCACTTAATTTGTTGATTTTCGGCCAACAAGCTTATGCCAAGTTTCATACAAAATAATTTCCAAGATTCTTGCAACAAGGCTTGGCTCTTTATTACCTAGAGCTTGTCTCTCCTCGACAAGGAGCTTTTGTTGACAATCGGCTTATTTATAAAAATATAGCTCTTGCCCAATCACTTACTCCAAGCGCATCTAAAAAAATCTAGAGGATGGAATGTCATTTTAAAAGTCGATATGACAAAGGCCTTTGATCATGTTGACAAGCCGTTCTTGTCTCAAGTTCTCCTAACGTTTGGTTTTAATGCCCCGGTCGTTTCCCTTTTAATAGCAATATTATAGAGGCTTCATTTTCTCTATTGTTCTTAATGGAACTCATGAGGGACTTTTTCATTCCATCAGAGGGTTGATGCAAGGCAATATGCTTTTACCTCTTCTTTTTATTTTAAGTGAAGAGGCCCTAAGTAAAGGGTTGTCACAAATTCTTCTGGAGTCTTCTGTTATTCCTTACAAGGTGCAAGAGATTGTTCTGTTGTATCTCATATTCTCTTTGCTAATGATCTGTTAATTTTATTTAATGGATCCAAAAGGAGCTTAGTTTTTTTAATGGAGTTTTGTTAATGAACAAGCATCTGGAAGAAAAATTAATCCACAAAAAAATATTTTCTTATGCACAATTATGCATCTCGAGCAGGGAAGCAGATTGTAGCTAGAGCTATTAGTTTCAAGGAAGGTAGTTTCCCTATTACTTACTTTGGAGCTCTTCTTTTTTGTGGTAGATTAAATATAAACTTGTTTGAACCTATCCTTGCTAAGATCGAAAGGAAAGTTGTGGTTGGAAAGCTCGTTTATTATCTGCAGGTAGGAAATCTACTTTGATTAAGGCTGTATTATCTTCTATTCCAGTGCATATTCTTTATGTAATATGCCCTCCCAAAAAGGTGAAGATTCAGTTAAGCAAGATTTTGCATCTTTCTTTCGGGGGGAATGTGAAGGGCATTAAAAAAAAAAAAGGGGTATCCTGGGCAAAGATAAGTCGACCTGTTGAAAAGACTGGCATGGGCATAAGGAATTTAAATGATTTTTTAAAAGCTTTGCAATGCTAACTTACTTGGAATATGGTAAATTTGACCTCTCTTTGGGCTATTTATATGAGCCAGAAGTTTCTCTCCAATGTTGTGTCTCTAGACTGAAGTTCATCTAGACCATGACACTCATAAATGGAGGTCTATATCTGTTCATTTGCCCTTTATACAATCTGAAATTCAGTGAAAGCTTAGAAGTGGCTCATTAAATTTTTGGCATGATAACTGGATTGGTGATAGATCCCTTGCATCTTTGGATTTTTTTGTCTCTACACCAAAGCTTCGAATAAATGATCTATGTACTGTTGTTGGCAGAATGTTAAGCTTAAAGCGCTACAGAATCCTATGTTGATGCATCGAATTCTTAGATTCAATGTCAAACTAAGAAGTGGTGATGATGTTCAATTTTGGAAGCATACAAATGATGGAAAATTTACTACGAAGTCAGCTTGGGATATTCTTAGAGTTCACCAACCTCAGTTTTCTGCATCAAAGTGGATTTGGAGTAAAATTCTTCCACCAGAGATATCTTGTGGAATAATGGGCATAAGCATGGCTTCAAAATGTAGTTATGGTTGTGAAGCTTTGAGTCTAATTTACATGTTTTTTATAATGATTGTTCCCTTGCTGTATTTGTATGGTCTCATTTCTCCCAGATTTTTGGCATCTCATCCATTATAGCCTTGGGATGGAGAGATAAGTTGCTCACTTGATGGTCGGTTTTTCATGGTTCAAATCAGCTTCATTTACTAGCTCAATTAATTCCATGTTTGATACCCTATGAATTGTGGTTAGCTAGAAATTTAGCAAGTATGAAGGTGTGATAAGACATGCCTCATGCATTATTTGAAAAAGTTGTGAAATGGTTGGCAAGAACTTAATCTGATGATTAAACCATTAGAGGGCATATTCAATATTTTGAGAATCCCTCTACTGAAGACTAGAACACAAGTCTCATATTGCATGGTTCGTTGGTTAAATCCTCCAACTGGTAGAATAAAACTCAATATTGATGGAGCCTCAAAGGGCAACTGGATTTGATGGTTGTGGTGGGATCCTTCATGATTATTATGGTCATTTCATACATGGCTTTTTCATTTATTTGGTGGTTCTGCAGTTAAAGCTGGCCTCTCTTTATGTTACCAGCTAGGTCTTTATGACCTCATTATTGAATTAGATGCTTTGCTAGTAGTTAACTGGTGTAAAAGTAAGAAAAGTCCTCCTTGCAGGTATGTGGATCTTTGGGAAGATATCCTAGACATTAACAAATTTCTAATTTTGATGTTTAGTATACATAAAGAATAGGCAATTGGCAGATGGTTTAACTAATCTTGTAGCAATTAATGTATTACTTCGTCTTGTCTTTTTTTTCTACATCATCACTGCCTCAACGACTAACTGTATGGAATCTTTGTTACTCATAAATCTAGGTTTGCCAAAATGTAGGTGGAAATAGAAGTTTTACTTTGGGTATTATATAATCTTTTTTTTTTTTTTTTGTAAATAGTTACTGCTTTCATTGTTTACATATTGTAAAGCGTAGGGCTGAGCAAAAATCCGACTCCGAATCCGACTCCGCTCCGGCTCCGCTCCGAGTCCGCTCCGACTCCGACAAGTCGGAGTCGGAGTTTTTTCCCTATTGGAAGTCGGAGTCGGAGTCGGAGTCATTGAAGAACCGACTCCGACTCCGCTCCGATCTGCCTCCGACAATCCGCCTCCGCCTCCGACTTGGTTCTCCGACTCCGCCTCCGATTTTATACATATTTTATAAAAAATATATGTGTTTTTCTATATATTAATCATTTAAATTTTATACAACTATATCTTATATAGTTAGTTAAACTCAATAATATACTAGTTAAATAATATATTTATACTATAATATATAGACTAAATTGACTAATAAATAATAATAGTTTAATATATGACTATATGTAAATATCATACTATTACAAATTTATAATATTACTACCATGTTACATGTAAGTTGTAACACTAAATTATTAATGTATAAATATAATAACATGTAATACTAATGTATATATAATATACTATAAACACTAAGATGCATAATAACATCAACATGTAATACTAATGGATAAACACTAATCTATAAATTTAGAATAACATCTAATACTAATGAATAATAACTAAAGTATTATTCATATAAATTTTATATAACAATATCTTGTATTAATTATATTTTTTGACTTAATAAATTCTCAACATATTCCTTTTGATAAATATATTAGTAATACTAATATACATTAATATATTAATTAGATTTATGGTCTAATACTAATACTATTAGTAATCCACTTTAACTAATACTAATATTTATACTAATACTATTGTAGACTATAGTTATAACTTATAGTATTATACCTACACTAAATCACTGATTCACTATAACTTATACTAATATAGTTATGTTAAATCACTATAACTAAAACTAATGTAGTTATACTAATCATTATAACTATATATAGTATTAATATCACTATTAGTATAATATATAGTATTAATAATAACTAATACTAATATAACTATTAGTATAACTAATACTAATATTAATATACTAATACTATTAGTGTATTACTAATATTTATATATATTAATATATATATCAAGTATAAGAGATTAGAGATTTAATATATATAATATTAAATCACTAACATACTAATAGTATGATACTATAGTATTAGTAATTATACTATAAGATATAGTAATAGACTAATAGTATAATATATTAATACTATGTTATATATAAAATATTAATACTATATTTTGAATCTTCATTTCATATACGGTGCCTTTTTTTTTAATATTCATATATAATAATATATATCATATATATAATATAATTAAAAATAGATTCATAGTAATTATAATAGTATACTATAGTAACTATACGCTGCTTTTTTTTTAATCTTCATTTCGTATACGGTGCCTTTGTTTATTGTAGTGATTAGTTGGATGTGGATATGGAATCATGGACGATGGGAGTACATGTAAAAATATGACTTTCTTTTTATTTTTTGAATGTATGTTAGTATGTTACTTGTTTTATTTAGTTGTATTTTTTTATTATAATCAAAAGTTTAATAAGTTTGGATTGTAATTTTGAGAAAATTGAAATTTGAAAGACCACAATTTTTTTTTAAAGTGGGTCAAATATGAAGTTAAAAAAAAATTTAAAAAAAAAGTCAAAAAATCCGACTCCGATCCGACTCCGATCCGACAAGTCGGAGTCGGATCGGAGTCGGATTCTCTACATGTCGGAGTCGGAGTCGGAGGTCGGATTCGACCTCCGACAAAGTCGGAGTCGGAGTCGGAGGTTGGCCCTCCGACTCCGAAAGTGTCGGTGCTCAGCCCTAGTAAAGCGTAGTATAGGACTTTTTTGAAATCTTGATTAGGAACTTTTGAAACCCCATATTTGTTTCTAAAATGATATTCTCCCGTCATCTTTGAGGGATATTAATAAAATTGAGATACTATCTTTGTTTTCTACAAAAAAAAAAAAAAAAAATTAACTATTTTAAATTTAACAAAAACTATCTTGAGCGTAATACTATCAAAAATCCAAAATTGAGAGCTAGGGAAAATATATATATATATATATATATCTAAGATAACAAGGAAGCTGCTACCTTTCCTCTTTTTAAATAAAGCCAAGGTCTAGATATCTTACCTATTATTAGAATATCTGAACCTATGGCACATATTGACAAACAGAAGGTGAGCATCACTCAAGCCCATGCAGCAACGGGAGAAGCAGAGGATCACACATGCAATACATAAAAAAACAGCAGACTACCGTATTCTTCTAGAAAGTAACAGTAGGAAAATCTGTTATCATTCTCTATGGTTTTTGTAACAAACCAAATATTCTTTTATTCTCCTTTATCATATATAAATATACACATCATGTACAGAAACAAATCAATGAAGAATATTCAAGAAACTCATTCTCTCTAACATAGTATCAAGAGCCATTCAACTACCGTCACCTTGATCAATGGCCAACTCTTCTTCATCTTCTTCTTCTCCTCCTCCCTCCACCCTCACCTCCCTCTCCCATATCGTTACTACCAAATTAACCTCCGACAACTATCTTCTATGGAAAGTTCAAATCTCAGCCTATCTACGAGGGCAAGGACTCTTCAACTATGTTGATGGTTCTCTCCTCCCCCCACGCGGAAACCATCTCTGCATCTGAACATGTTTTACCCAAACAGAATCCATTATTCATTACATGGCGACGCACAGACCAACTGGTCTTAAGCACTCTCTTTTCTTCTCTCTCTGAATCCATTTTAGGCCATGTACTCTCCTTTACTACAACCCGAGATCTCTGGGTCTCTATAGAATCCTTGTTCTCTTCTCACTCCCATGTTAAGGAATTCCAAATATGCTTTCAGTTCATGAATTTATCCAGAGGAGACCAATCTATTTCGGACTATTTTGAGAAAGTACATCTTCTTGCCTACTCTCTTGTAGCAACAGGGAACCCATTACCAGACAAAGAGCTTGTTTACTTACTTACTCAATGGCTTAGGTTCAGCTTATGAACCATTCATCACGTCAGTCACTACTAAAGCTGCCCCTCTCTCCTCCACTGAGCTATACCAGCTCTTGCTCATTCATGAGACTCGTGCCTCTCATTTCACCCGTAGTTCTATCTCTGTTGAACCTACTACTAATTTCAGTGCTGCGAGTGGGCGTGATCAACGTGGGTGTGGATTTGCTCGTAGCGAACGGCAAGGCAAAGGTCGCGGGCATTCCTCCTTTAATTCTTGTGGTGGCAGATCTTACTCTCCTAACAACTCTACACCTCATTACACGGCTCAATGTCCCACTTGTCAAGTATGCAACAAATCAGGGCATGTTGCTCTGCAGTGTAGACACAGGTTTGATCATTCCTATCAATTTGATGCTCCAAAATCTTTTTCAGCTAACTATACTGCTCCTGGCTCGATGTCTGACTCTTCATGGTACCCGGACTTAGCAGCCACTCATCACATTACCAATGATTTGAATAACTTAAATATTTCATCTGAGCAATATAGTGGTGATGACACAATCCGAGTTGGAGATGGTACTGGTTTAAACATCCAGAACTTCGGTGACTCCTCTTTTTCTCCTAGCTCTTCTCCTATTTCATTTTGTCTTCGCAATATGCTATGTGTTCCATCCATAACTAAGAATATAGTTTTAGTTCTTCAATTTTGCATTGATAACTCTTGTTTTTTTTAATTTCACTCCTCCCATTTTTCTGTGAAGGACAAACACACAAGGACACTCCTCCTCACTGGTCCCATGCGTAATGGCCTGTTTGTCTTCCCTCCCAACTTGTCTTCATCCTCCTCTCCATCCACTCATGTTTGTGAAAGAACAAGTGTTGCTCATGGCACCGAAGGCTAGGACATCCATCCTTAGCACTAGTTTCTCGTGTCCTACATTCGAAGTGCCTGTCGTTTTCTCACAAGGATGTCAAGTTTCAGTGTCCTGAGTGTCCCTTAGCAAAAATTCATCAATTACCTTTTTGTAATAGTCAAGCCCATTATTCAAGGCCTTTAGAGTTGCTTTGTGTAGATTTGTGGGGTCTGGCCCCTTATGTTTCCAGACTGGATTTTAAATACTATCTTTCTTTTGTTGATTGCTGCTCACGTTACACTTGATTTTTTCCACTTAAACTTAAGTCTGATGTCTCTCATATTTTCTCTAAATTTCTGTCGTATATTGAACGTTTATTCAACACCAAACTTCTCACTCTACAAACTGATGGAGGTGGGGAGTTCAAACCATTAACTCCAATATGTCAAAAAATGGGTATTACTCATCGTCTCTCATGCCCTCACACGCATCAACAAAATGGCTTAGTTAAAAGAAAAATAGGCACATAGTTAAAACTGGACTCGCTTTAATGGCTCACTCATCTCTTCCCTTTTCCTATTGGGCTGATGCTTTTGAGACTGTTGTTTATCTAATTAATATTCTTCCTTCTCCTACTCTCAAAAATAAATCTCCTCATTTTCTTGTTTACAACTTTGATCTAGATTACAAATTCCTCAAAATTTTTGGGTGCACATGTTGACCCAATCTCAGGCCCTATAAATTTCGTTCTACACCGTGTCTCTTTTTGGGTTACAGTACATCTCATAAGGGATATAAGTGTCTAGATCTCACTAATAATAGATTCTATATTTCTAGAGATGTTGTGTTTAATGAGACATCTTTTCCTCTTCAAACAAATGGACCCCCCTTCATCTAAGCTTTCCTCAAACCCAAAAACGGTATCTCTACCCATAGTCATGCCATCCCTTCTCGGACCTGGCCCACATCCAAATTCTTTTAATCAATCATCGTTCTCCTCAAGCCCAGAGTCTTCCACGTCTTCCTCTCCACAGCCAGTCCTCTCTAGAACCTTCTCACCGAACTCCACAGCTCCTCTCCTTCCCTCACCTCCACCTGCCTTAATTCCTCACGATCACCAATTATCACTCGTACTCACACAAATTACTCTCGACCTCGACAGTTCAAGGATGGTACAGTACCTTACTCTTTTCGCTTTTGTCTCACTACCACTGCATCTGTCCCAGATGAACCATCGAGTTATTCCGTAGCTGCCAAGTTCTCTGAATGGAGAGAAGCAATGTCACAAGAATATACTACTCTACAACAAAACCAAACTTGGAGTTTGATTCCTCCTACCTCTGCTACTAATATTCTTGGTTGCAGGTGGGTTTTTTGAACTAAGACAAATTTTGATGGTTCCTTCCAATGCAAGAAAGCATGATTTGTAGCTAAGGGGTATCATCAAATCCATGGTTTGGACTATAATGAGATCTTTAGTCCAATGGTGAAGTCGTCAACTAAACGGCTTGTTTTATCCATTGTAGTAACTCGTTCATGGCTGTTGCGCCAATTAGACATCTAGAATACTTTTTTGCATGGATCGTTGACTGATGATGTGTTTATGCAACAACCCTAGGGATTTCTTGATCCACTTCATCCCACGTATGTGTGCAAATTGCACAAGGCCATATACAGCCTCAAACAAGCACCACGAGCTTGGTTTGCTCAAGTCAGCTCTTGGTTGCTTGCATATGGTTTCTTAGCATCCAAAGCCGATCCCTCTCTTTTTATATTACAGCATGGTGATGTCCTTATATATTTTCTAGTTTATGTAGATGACATAATCATCACCTCCTCTAAACCTTCGGCAATTGATTTACTCATTTCTGACTTGGGCCGTGCCTTCCCTGTTAAAGACCTTGGCAAACTCTCTTACTTTCTTGGCTTAGAAGCATAGCACACTACTCAGAGACTACTACTTTCTCAATGGCACTACATACATACTCTGCTTCAACGAAGTCAAATGCTTCATTTCCTTTGCTATGAATAGGATCTACCAATTCATGCACTCGCCCAAGGTCTCTCATTGGAGTGCTGCCAAATGAATCTTAAGGTATCTCAAAGCCACTATCACAACCACGGCTTATTGTTTAAAAAGCAGTCCACTCTCACTCTTCAAACTTATTCTGATGCCGATTGGGGGGCTGTCCTGATGATAGACGATCAACGGGAGGTTTCTGTATTTAGTTTGGACATCATCTCATTTCTTGGAGCTCGAAGAAGCAGAGGACGATGGCTCGGTCTTCAACTGAAGTAGAATACAAATCCTTGGCTTCTTCAGCTGCTGAGACAATTTGGCTCCAAACAGTTCTTTGGGAGTTGGGTATTCCGCTTGCCAAAGCTCCCATTTTATGGTGCGATAACATCGGTGCGACCAATCTATCAGTCAACCTAGTTTATCACTCCAAAACTAAACACATGGATATAGATTTTCACTTCGTCAGGGATCGTGTTGCGGCTCGCACTTTACAAGTTCAGTTTTGTAGCTCCAAAGATCAAATAGCAAATGTGTTGACCAAGCCATTGGTTTCAGATAAATTCATCAATCTCAGATCGAGTCTCAATGTGGTAGATACCTCATTGGACTCGAGGGACGTATTAGAATATCTGAACCTATGGCACATATTGACAAACAGAAGGTGAGCATCACTCAGGCCCATGCAGCAACAGGAGAAGCAGAGGATCACACATGCAATACATAAACAATAGACTACCGTATTCTTCTAGAAAGTAACAATACGAAAATTTGTTATCATTCTCTACAGCTTTTGTAACAAACCAAATATTCTTTTATTCTCCTCTATTGTGTATAAATATACACATCATGTACAAAAACAAATCAATAAAGAATATTCAAGAAACTCATTCTCTCTAACACCTATTATCTTCATTCCTCACTACAAACACATAATAACCTTCATAGGATCCATCAAACCAATCTAAATCCTTCATCCCCACCATGTTCTTCCAAATTCTTCTCTTCGTAGCCTTTTATGTAATAGCCAAGCACTTGCTTTCCAAGACCCAAAACCTCCCACCAAGTCCTTTCCCCACCCTCCCCATTGTTGGACATCTCTACCACCTAAAGAAAGCCCTCCACCGCTCTCTAACCAGGTTATCAAACCGGTACGGTCCCATATTTTATCTCAGCTTTGGCTCTCGACCAGTCTTTGTCATCTCTTCCCCGTGCGCGGCCGAGGAATGTCTGGCCACCAATGACATCAACTTTGCCAACCGCCCTCGCTTGCTGGCCAGGAAACACCTCGGCTACAACTTCACCTCCCTTGCATGGGCCCCCTACGGTGATCACTGGCAAAAGCTCCGCCGTATCTCGTCCCTCGAACTTCTCTCTTCCCACCGCCTCCAAATGCTCTCCCGTATACGCACCGACGAGGTTCGTTCGCTCCATCGCCGGCTCTTGCCTACTAATAGTAAGAATCGAAACCAAACTGAAGTCCATGATCTGAAATCAGCCTTCTTTGAGCTGATGCTTAACGTCATGATGAGGATGATTGCTGGGAAGCGGTATTACGGAGGTAGCGCGGCGGAAGCAGAAGAAGATCAAGTCGGCAAGTTTCGGGATGTTGCGTCTGAAACATTTCGGTTGGGGTCTATCACAAATACCACAGATTTTTTGCCGATGTTGAGCTGGTTTGGGATTAGTAGGATGGAGAAGAGGTTGATTTTATTGCAGGAAAAGAGAGACAGATTTATGCAGAGCTTGATAGAGGAGCATAGAAGAATGGGATGTGATGCAGATGCAGAAAAGGGTAAGAAGAAGAAGAAGAAGACCATGATTGGAGTTCTGTTGGATCTGCAAGAACCGGAACCTGAATACTACAAGGACGAGATTATCAGAGGCATCATGCTGGTAAGTATTGAGAAGACAATATACTCGACATGGTTAACCAGATTTTGTTAAGTCCAAAACACTATAACTGACTACAGATCTAGTCATTTAGATCACTAATTTATTTAATTTCCACAGTAACATATGTCACGAAAACATATAAGATAAGCATCTGACAACTTGAACTTTCTTGGACTTCAAGGTAAAATAAAAGGTTAGTGATAATGATATTCTCTTATTATTTATTTATTATTTATTATTCATTTGAAATATTTTATTTTTTTATTATTATTTTTAAGTAATTTTTTAATATCTTTAAAAGAATTAAAATATATATATAATTTTACTAAGAATTACTTTCTTAACTATTAAGTAAAATTAAATATTAAAAAACATCAAATATAAAAAAATAATAAATTTATAATTATCTGAAATAAAATAAGATTATCACTGTACCAGTATCAGCAAAAGCTGTAAAGTTGTAGTCCATTGATAAAAGGATATGTTTGGTTACTAAATTTATCTCAACTTATCTCAACTCATAATTATAATTTTATTAAATTTTAATATAAAATATAATAAATAATTTAATTTTTTAAATTTTAAAATAATAATAATATTAAAAAATAATATTTTAATAATATTTTATCATCTCATCTTAATTTAACATCCAAACGATCAAAACAACAATAGCATAATTCTGCGCTGATGAAAAGTGGTAACCCAACTGATGTTGGTGTTTGTATGGAATCATTAAAGCGATTTCACGCTATTTTTAGCTTCTTTCTTTGTAAAGGTCATGAATGACATAGCAAGAAGATATCCACCACTGACCAGCTGGGAGAAAATTAACAGTTCAGACAATTGGACAAACGATTGCTTTTGACATTTTATGCCTCGATTTGACTATCAACGTAGAAGAAATATATGTGATCAAGTATAAGTCAAGGCAGTTACCATCTATAAGATGACAAAACATAAAAATACAAGTTGCATACCACAAAATATCTCGGCTTAAATGTATACATGACTGGTGTCTCTTTTCTTATCTGAAAGAAATAAAATCCATTTAGCTTGGTGTGTGTGGGACATCTCATCATTATATTCCGTATAAATTGATACTGTCTATTTCATGTAAAGATATTTATCTACGCCGTGCAATATCATGATCACTAGCAAAAAAGCGCCATCATTACACACATAAGCACAGAATAATTGAGCTTGAAATATGTACATGCATGTACAGGTCCTATTATCAGCTGGAACCGACACTTCGGCTGGCACCATGGAGTGGGCAATGTCACTTTTGCTCAACAAGCCAGAAGTTCTGAAGAAGGCGCAGGCAGAAATCGACAATCATGTGGGACTTGATCGCCTGCTTGATGAACCCGATTTGGCTCAGCTTCCATATCTTTGTTGCATTATAAACGAGACACTGCGCATGTATCCAGCAGGGCCATTACTTGTGCCGCACGAGTCATCGGAGGATTGCCAGGTGGGTGGCTTCCACGTCCCTCGTGGCACTACACTACTTGTGAATTTGTGGGGCATACAATATGACCCGTCAATTTGGGAGGACCCCACGAATTTCAAGCCGGAAAGGTTTGAACGGATGAAAGATGAGTTTAAGTTTAGGTTCATGCCTTTTGGATCAGGGAGGAGGGGCTGTCCCGGAGAAGGTTTGGCCATGAGGATGGTTGGCTCTGCTTTGGGTTCACTGATACAGTGCTTCGAGTGGCAGAGGATTGGTGAGGAAATGGTAGACATGAACGAAGTGGTTGGGCTGACCTTGACAAAGGCTCGACCATTGCATGCTATTTGTCGTCCACGTCCAGCCATGGTCAACCTTCTTTCTCAACTTTGAACCAATATATAATATATGTAAAATTCTATACGACAGATTACTATCTCACTATTTTCATTCTACCAAGTAAGATATGACACATTTATCACCATTGAATGATTATTTATTGGATGCTTCTTTATCATTCAATGGTGACAAATGTGTCACATCTTATTTAGTAAGATAAAGTAGGAGGAAAGTGTAGTATATAACATTACTATTAGTGTGTGTGTATATATATATATATATATAGTGTCCTAAAGAAGTATGCATTGCCTATGCAATATATGTATTGTTTAGTGCTATAAAATACATTTTTTGTTTTTTACAAAGATGAGGGGATGGTGTTTGGGGAATGAGATGACATGTGAATAGTAATGAAATATATATATTTTTTTTTACCTCACTTAGTTATTCTGGATTTACTTCCACTCGCAACCGTTTATCAACATATATTATCATGTCAAAGGCATGCATCGTTTCACTTTCGCATCTCTTCACATAGTGCAGATTAAAGGACTTGTTCATCTCTCCTATCTCCTTTTCGTTCTCGACATGTCTCTCTTCTTAATTGGGGATATTCAAACAACACCTTGTCTTTTAAACCCTTTCTTTCCTCAACATCTCTTGTCATTCCATTCCTACTCAAACACTAACTTGCTCTTTGCTACTGTACTCTTCTTAATCCATATCTTCTTCGACTTGCTTTCCTTTTCTCTCCGAGCTCTTCCTTTTCGATGGCTTTCCGCAAGGTTTCCTGCTTTGGCATTCATGGTTCTCGGTCTTCCTGACCCTGCGATTCCTCCAATCATCTCGGAGAATCGGTTCGCACTGTTCCCTTGACTTTGAAGGGTACCAGTGGTTGGCTACAACATCTCACGTTGACTTGGACTTAGTGAGGAATTGATACGAGGTTCCAGATCTGTGGCATTGGATTTGTCGAAGTCTCTCCATGGGATGGTTAACCCTAAGGACTTTGATGCCTGAGTGGCTTCGTCCTCAACCATGTTCTTGATAGGGCTCCATTTGCCATTTTGTCGTCCTGTCCATGATGCACTCCACTTTTTGGGACTAGCTCCCTCTTAGCTTCTTCCTAACGCCTAAAGGATCTTAATGGCATGTTGTGTAGCATGACAATAGGTTTTGGAACCCACTGGCGAGGAATACCCTAATCTTATAGCTCAAGAAATTCCTCTATGCCCACAGTGTTAGAAACATAGATGAAAATTTATGCAGTTTCTGATATCGAACCGGTTACTAGGTGGTGCATTTGGAAGGCCGTTATTCCCATACCAAGGAGTAGGATAGGAAGTTCTTCTTTGTGTAGGGTAGTGGTTAGGAGTTCCCTTCTAGTGAGGCCTGCCATCTAGAATTCCTCATTCACGCGGGGGAGGGTATTGTCCCTGAGGGCTGCAACATTGCTATTATTCTTTCTGATAGTGAGGAAGCTCACCTACACCTGGTTTATGAGTGGGTGGAACAGAATGACAGTGCCACTTGGTCTGATGTTTTCCTCACTCACTCCAACATCGTCAGGTTTTTGGTTTTAGCGAACTAGGCTCATGTTTTTGGTCACCAGTTCTTAGGTGCTCCCTTGCTATCTCGAGGGCAAAAGAAGGGATCTTCTGCTCCTCCGAGGTAGGAAGGAAAGAAAACTCGCATAGACAACAGCCCAATTTGTGGTGAGACTAAATTGTCTGATGAATCAAGCTCTAATAAGGACAGGCCCGTTCATGCTTCATCAACCCCTAGGGAAATGGGTCGATTCAATCGGCTTCTCCATTTTCAGACTTACTAGAGGAAGTCATGGACCAAGCTAAGATTGACCTGCCATTTGTGTTAGACATCAAGTCACCTGAGCTGGCTAGTCAAGAGGCCGTTAGCCAAACCCCCCTTGCCTCAAGTGGTCAGGATGGGACTCCTTGTTAGGATGAGGAAGATATTGATGTGGCTCTTCATTATACATTTTCGGGAGCTGCTCTCGCGGTTTCGATGAGTTCTGCAGTGAAGCAGGCAATCTGTCTTTAACACCCAGTGGAGGTGTTGACGCCTCTAATGCCTGGGGAGAGGCGGTGCTTGGGTCGAAGGATGGTTCTTCTTTATCATCCATTCCCTCTACTGTTTCTGGTGGCGTAACTCCAGAATTACCTTTTATTCTTCGTACATCATTTCATGACAACCCTTCGAGGGTAGATTTTAGCAGAGGTCATGTATTCATCCCTTCGTCGCCTTCAGCACCTCTCCCATGAGGGGTGATGTTTCTTTGACTACATCTTCGAGCGATTTTCTAACTAACGATCATCATTTGGACTTGATCGAGCAGTTGAAGGAGGGTGCCTTTGTAGCTCCGACCTCCTCTTCTCAACCTTTTCGGATTCCCTCATCATTGCAAGGCTTTGGCGAAATGGGTGGCTTCAGGCCCTTTGCCGAGGGAATGTTTAACTTCTCAACATTACCTAGTTCCCCAAGATCTCATTCTGTAGGCCCTACCCCACAAGTTGATGATCAGGACGAGTTTGTTTATGCCATGGTGAGTAAGCTCCAAGGATTTTTGACCCCAACAAGTTTTTATTTTGAGCTTGGACTCACAAAGCTAAGGGATTATTTGCTAGACCACCCTGGTGCTAACCTGCGGACATTGAATCTGAAGTCCATCAGGGTTTACCGTGCCGCCTATTAGGTTTTTGACTCCTTGGGTAGAGACACCATGTATGACGCCTTGAGCTCGTCATGATCCTCGACTCTTTCCATTCTTTTCCCGTAGTTTGTATTGAAGTTTGAACAACTTGTACTGATTATGACATTTTGGATCATGTTTAATGGTTGATTATTGTCAACTATTTGTCGATCTTGGTCTGTTTGTTGTGCTTGTGTGTAGTGTTTAAGCTTTGAGAGTGTGTGGGTTATTGTTTTGTTTAGTTTGCTTCGCTATTGTTTGGTCAGTTTGTTTTGTACGTTGAGTGTGGCAGGACACTCGGCTTTAATGATTATGCGGGAGATGAGCTCGACTGCGCTTAGTGGTTTCCTCCTTTGTTCGCTAGGAGCAAGTAGAGACACTCGACATTGGTGTTTAGGCAGGAGACAGATTCAATCGCACTTGGTGGGCGAAGAGCGAAACAAGTAAACAAGTTGTTTCCTTTTTTATTCTGATTGTGATTTTGTATATGGTTATGTTTATATTTTGCTTTGACCTTATGTACCATAGGTGTAAAACTATGGCCTCTATTAGGTTGGTACCAACTTTTCTGTTTTCGGTGCACCCACTTTCGAAGCTAAGTTATTTTCTGTGTGGTCTTTCTTGTGTGCACACTCGGGACTCCAAGAATAATAAGAGGAATGATGTGACATCTTGTTTATGCTCGATTGACCGTTGGGATTTGCACAACCCTACCACGGGGGTTAAACATAGAATTATGTTTCTGATGTGATGTTCAGTTATGCTATGCCAAATGAATTTTGAATAAGAATATTTCTGAACTTTTGCTCTGATATTTTTGATAATATGTTCTGATTCTGCATTATGGAAATAAAAATATTTTGTTATGCATTCTGAACTCTATAAATGTTCATGTTTACATATTAGTATATATTTTTTACTTACTGAATTATTGATAACTTACCCTTTATCTCCACATTATTTTTCAGATAATTTGAATATTTCAACTGAGACTAAGATTAGGGAGCATGGGTGAAATGATTTAAGCTCGGTGTATTAACATACATGGTTTCCATGATTTTTGGAGAATTTTATTCAGTACTTTTGTCGTGTTTTAATGACCTGGTATTTTGGGAGGTTGATTGTATTTAGGTAGTTGGTTTGAAATTATATGTCATTGAGAATTTGGAGTTTATATCTGTAGGATGAGATACAATTTTAAGTGACACAAAGTAACTCTCTGATCCATCCGAGATCAGGGCATTACTCTGTGGGCTTGGCAGTGTCCGAGGGATGAGTATTTGACCTTAATCCCAAGTTTGAAGCACCAACTCTGGTAGTGGTCAAAATCAAACTATCAATCGTTATCCAAAATGATGCTTCATGGTATCCCGAACAAGCATATGATAGCCCTCCATAGGAATCTAGTGACATTATTCTTCGTGATGGTCACTAGGGCTTCGACTTCTACCCATTTTGTGAAGTAATCAACGGCGAGGATTATGAATCTTGCTCCTCCCTTGTCCGGGGGCATGGGACCGACCAGGGTGACGCCCCATTGGATGAACGCCGACGTCGATGTAACTGATGTTTAGTTCTTCAGGCAAACAGTTTGGTACTAACTTGTGTTGCTAGCATTGGATACACTTCTTGGCAAACTCTTTGGCTTCCTTGAGGGCATACAGCCAATAATATCCTACTATCATAACTTTAGCCACCAAAACTCTTCCTCCTAAGTGATTCCCGTATACCCTCTCGTACACTTTTGCCTGGACGTACTTATCCTCTTTCCTTGAGATGCATCTTAGATGGGGTGTAGAGAAACCCCGTTTGTATAACACGTAGGGGTGAGAATAGGTCGGTCCAGACTGGAAAAACCAACCGAACTGGCCACTTCGGTTCAGACCGAACCGACCTGGGACTAGGCCCAGTTGGTCTCAGTCTAAATTGCATAGGACCGAATTCATTCGGTCTGGTCCACGGTCCAGGGCTTTTTCACCCTGGACCAAACCGAATGAATAAATAAAAATATATATTTTATAATTTATATATTACTTAGATAATAATCATATATAATTTTATAATTTATAATTTTAACTAATACTAATATTTATACTAATACTAATAGTCTAGACTCTAATACGGTATAAAAAAATATTAATAGTCTAATATAGACTATAGTTATAATTATACTAATATAGTTATAACTATACTAAATCACTATAACTAATATTACTAATATATAGCTATACTATATTACTAATAGTCTAATACTAATACTATTATATAGTTATACTAAATTACTAATCATAATAAGTTAATAACTAATCACTATAAGTCTATACTCTATACAGTATAAGTTTATAACTATATATATTTAGTATTAATGTATTATTATATTCTTTAATGTATTACTAATAGTCTAATACTATTAAGAGTTATAGTATAAATTATAATATATGTATAAATTATAAATTTTAGTATGGATAATTAAATATGCTTATTTATAATAGTATGTTAAGTAGTATCTTTCTCAATTACACAAAATGTTAAAAGTTGTATGTGGCTCATGCATTAACATTTAACATACTTTAAGTTAGTAATAAAGTAATAATTAACATCATCAATATAATTATAACTAAACTAAATCACTATAGTCTATAACTATAATTATAAATTATAACTAAATTACTATAAGTCTACAAGTCTATTTTCTCTATATAGTATTAAATTATTAATATCACTATGAGTCTATGAGACTATGACCATATATTATTATATAGTATTAATATCACTATTAAATTATTAATATAGTATATAGTAATGATAATATTAGTAATAATTTATATCAATGTATTATTATATAATATATAGTATTAGTATCACTATATCATTATAATATATGTACACACACTATAAGTCTATATGCAGTAGTAACAATAACACTATAATAGTATAATATATATAGTATTAGTATATATTAATATATTATAAGAGTTATAGGATTATAGCATAATATATGTATAATAGACTAATAGTATAGTATTAAAATCACTATAACTATTAACTATATATACCTAATAGGCTTATAGGCTAACACAAGTATTTATTAATCATATTACATATACAAAATGTAAAAACTTCAAGTTTAAAATATTGAAAAATTGAAAATTATCATAGATTCATAGAATATTAGAATCATAAATTAGAATACACTGAGCGATTGACAATTTGACATAATCCAAGTTAGTAACAAATTAGCAATTAACATTTAATATCATAAATATAATTATCATTAATTATTTTTTAACGAGTTAATTAAATAATCCACATTAAATAGTTTATTTAATTTTAATTTTACTAATTAAAATAAATTTTTTAATTAATTTATGTGCCAAAAATATACAAGTGAAAAACACACATATGAATTGTGAGCTGCCTTCCCAAAAATGACTCCATTTTTGTCACTGCAGGGAAAAAAAATAACCGGGTTGCATGGTTTCACGCAACCCAATTATTTTTTTTCAATTTAATGTCCCTAAAACGGCACCGTTTGGATCCAATTTCGAACGAAACGGTACCGTTTTGTTATAACTCAGTGTCCCCCCCGGTGATTCATTTCTTCTTTCCATCACTTTTCCCCAATTCTCGTCTTAGAAACCCTAAGTGTCGTGAGCCACAATGCCCCCCTCTTGCCCCTCCGTCCCCTCCGTCACAGCAGGCTCGCAGCCGATTGGTACCCTCTCTCTCTCTCTCTCTCTCGACTTGCAATCGCAGTCGCAACCCCTAAAGCCGATTATTTTGAATCTTTGATCTTGAATCCTTGATATATTTGTTATGTATTTTGTATTTGTTGAGAACTTGAATGTTGATGTATTTGTCGTTATGGTTTTTTTATCTTGATGTATTTGTTTTAATTTGTACTTGTATTTGTTTAATCTAAAAACTATGGGTGAGAATTGAGTTGTAAACTGAATTTCCCAAAATCTTGAATGCATTAGAAGAATGATTTGCATTAAACTCCAAGTACCAGGACCTTGCGTCTATGAAATAAAAGCTTGAACTGATCAGTTGGAATATGTGTAGATGAATTCTCTTAGACTTGATTTCTTCACAAAAACAAGATGGCAGATAATCATCCTGTCCCATAGATCATGTCATTAGATTAAGGAATTGTTACAAATAATCACAATACCATTTTGAGATACCATATAACAGTATTCTTACATGTAATTTGTATTTGTATTTGTTTTGATCTTATTTTCACTACATGGATATAATAGTTATGATCTCATTTGAACAGAGCCACTGGAATTTATTCTTAAACATAACAGTATAATAGTTTTGAATAGAGCCACTGGAATTTATTCTTGAACAGAGCCACTTTGTATCCTCAACTTATACTTTCATGTAAAATTACTTCATATGTTAGCAATTGAGTTGAATTGACCTCATTTGAACATAGCCCAATGGAATTTATTTAGATAATGAATTCTCATTTATTTTGATCTCATTTGAACAGAGCCCAATTGAGTTTTCTAAAAATGATGTGCAAGAGTCAACACAAGACATGCCTCCACCCCTACCCCCATTCAATGTAAGTAATAAATCGGTTGGTGGGTCACAAAGTGGTAGAGTTAGGTCAATGGTTTGGGATCCCTTTATAAAAATACCAAAATGTGATCCCACTAAACCTAGGACTGCTTATAGTTATTGTGGTGTTTCATGCATGTGATATGAAGATCAACAGTATGAAGTCCATGAAGTATCACATTGAGAAACAATGTAAAAAAATGTTCATTTAAGAAGACAGATAAGTCCCATACGACTCTAGGTTGGAAGGTGGAGTGAGGAAATGGTAGTGGGGGACTTGTGCCCATTTCGTTTAGTGTTGAGACTTGTCGACCAGCCTTAGTAGAGATAATTATTCTTGATGAGTTGCCCTTTAAGCTTGCTGAAGGGGAGAGTTTCAGAAAGTTTATACTTGTGGTTTGCCCTAAGTGAGCAGGGATTCCATCTCGTATGACGGTTGCCAAGGACTATTTTAGTTTGTTTTTTAAGGAAAAACAAAAGTTGAGAAATGCTCTTCGAGGGCAGCAAATTTCCCTCACCATGGATACATGAACATCCGTGCAAAATCTAAACTATATGTGCCTCACAGCACACTTTATTGATGATGACTGAAAATTACACAAGAGAATTCTTTCATTTTCTTTGGTTGAAAATTACAAGGGTGATGCACTTGGTAAAGGCAAAAAGATGTGTTTGCATGATTGGGGGCGAACAAAAGTACTTGCACTCACTCTTAATAATGCAAGTTCTAATAATGTAGCCATTTCTTTTTTTTTTTTAAAAAAAAAAAAAACCAAGTATAGGAGGAGATACGGTCTTGGAATATGAATTCTTGCATGTTCAATGTTGTGCCCACATTTGGAACTTGATCATTCGTGAGAGGTTGAAAGAATATGATGAGTCTATTGCGAATGTGAAGATTGTTGTGAAATATGTTAAATCATCTCCTCAAAGATGGAGTATATTTAATAAATGTGTGGGGTTGGAAGATATTCAATCCAAAAGCCAAGTTTGCCTAAATGTATCGACTAGATAGAACTCCACCTATCTTATGTTGGAGAAGGCTTCAAATTTTAGAAAGGTTTTTGATCAGTTGGAAGAAAAAGATTCGTGCTTCTTTGGTAGTATGGGAGATGACGATGATGACGATGTAGATGATGAAGAAGTGGTGAATAAGTGAAAGTCAAAGAAGTTACGGCCTCCCAATGCATCCAATTGGGAGAAGAAAAAGTTGTTTGTGAGGTTTCTTTAATTATTTCATGATGCAACTTTACGCTTCTCGGGGGTGAATATGTAACTTGCAATGTTTTTTTACAGAGTTGGTTAGTATTAAAGATGCTATTAACATGAAGTGTGAACAACGAAGCCCCGTAGTGAGATTAATGGCCACAAATATGAAGAAAAAGTTTGAAAAGTATTGAGAGAACTTGAAAAATCAAAATATGATGTTGTATGTTAGGGTTCTTATTGATCCTCACTACAAAATGAAATATCTTGATTTTGGGTTGGGACATATGTATGCACATGATCAATAAAAAAAAATTGATTTCAGTTGGAGGGTGAGAAATGCATTTATCTGTATGTATGAGGCATACAAGAAAAATGAAGGAGAGAGTTCTCCTCAGAGTTAGCACGCAAGTTCCCCACATGAAGATGTAGATCCTTCAGCTGACAAGATTGCGAGTAGAAAGACACATTTGATAGTCCAATTTAAGCAACAGTTACAGTCAGAAGATAGTTTGGAAAGTAAGTCAGAAGTTGATAGATATCTAGTTGAAAGATGTGAGGATCAAGAGGATAATTTTGACCTTCTAAATTGGTGGAAGGTGAATTCAGTTAGATATCGTGTACTTTCAAAGGTTGCGCGCGATGTACCTGCAATGCAGTATCTACTGTGGCCTCTGAATCTACATTTAGCACTGTGGATCATGTACTTGACCATTTCCGAAATAGTTTAAATCCAATGAGTGTTGAGGGTCTCATATGTGCACAAAACTGGCTTCGTTTTTCTTCTACTCCAATAAGCCTTAGGACTTTAATTGATGAAGTGGAAGAATTTAAGAAGCAATTGGATATGGGTATGTAATGCATTTACTTTTGATATATTTTGTGGTTTATTTTGTTTTATCTTCTATGTTATGTAATTTCATTTAACTTGTTTTGTTTTAAGATAGAACTTGTTAGGAACTTTGCTTATTTTGTGGAGGCGTCAAATACAATGCCTACCAGCCCTACACCTAATACTGATTAAAGACTAAAGATGTGAAAAGATTGTTGGTTATGATTTTTTAATCATGATTAATTGTTGACTAGTAGAAGAAATAAAAACTGATCTGAAACTTGATTGGGAAATGGTTATTTTTTAGTAGATTTTTCTGTTAGACTTGAAAGTTTTGGCAATCAGTGAAACTTCCATTAAAAGAACCTTGAACCCTTATGATCTTATTCCTTCTTCAATTAAGATATTATGGAGATTCAATTAATTACTTATCAGCTATACAAAATTATATTATCTATTGTCGTCCAGGTAATTAATTGGAAAATAAAACATATTACAACTGGATATATATATATATCTATATATATAATATATACAGTACGAAATGCATGCCCCCTAGCTAGCTTGGCATATATATTAAGAAGTACGTTTAAGTTTTAACACCCAAAGTGTTGAATCTGATCCACAATATAAATTGATCAAGCATTACTTCAGACTTCAGATTTATATAATAATTGGATGCATATATTACATGATCTCATTAATTGTTTCTTTTTGTTTTATTACAAGCTGACATGATCTCATATATTGGCTTATTTACTTTTATTTTGTATAGAACCATAAATAATAAAAGGCTATATTTTTTCCATAAGTTCATAACAACCCAGTTTTTACATGCATAAACGCATAAGTTCAAAACAGCTTTAAGCCTTTTTTTTATAGATAAACTGTAAACACTGAAGACTTAAGTGATGGAGACTTGGAGTAGGTTGTGAATCGTGATTATGCAGTTGTGCTCTTACAGACTTACAGTGATGGAGTAGGGCTATATACTTTAATGCATTGTTAGTTGTTTCTTTAATATAACTAATGTAGTAATGTTTAACTTAATGTTTTTTATATTTGTATTAATATGATTGTTTGGTTTATATATATTTGTGTTTTGTATTGATGTAAATATGAGAGGATGAGACAGTGAGAGCTGTGTATTCATGTAATCGTGTAAATATGCATTTATTTTTTTTTTCTTTTTTTATTTGAAATTTGAAATTTGGATAAATTAGATGATTTCTTATTAGTTATTAGTTATTAGAAATTTTACTGAGTAGGGATTGTTTTAAATTTCTTTATCTCTATTTTTTTAATTTTATTATTATGATTGATAATTTTGTTTCAGTTGTTTGGATGGATATAAAAAATTTATATTATTTTATACTAAATCCTTTTATTCAAGTTCTTTTTTGGTATTTTTGGACTTAAAATTAGATAAAATGTTAGTGGGCCAAAAAGTTAAAATGACTGTTGGGTTGAAAATTATAAGATTTAGGATTGAACTATTGGCCTATTTGATACTGTGGGGGACCAAATGGACCGACCGAGACAAGATCAGACTGAAAGGGACTGGAATTTCTATTCAGCCCGGTCCAGGGTGGAAAAAGGCTAGATCGAATAGGTCCGGTCCGGTCCACAAAACCCCCTGGGGACCGACTGGACCAAACCGAGATCACCCCTAATAACACGCCATTAATCAGGGCAAAACAGGCAGCTTTGTTCCTCATTTTCCTCGCTTCTCATTATCATGTAGAAGTTCCCCGGTTGATAGGAACTTGGCTATGTCATGGGCCCATTCCAGGGTTCCTATTTTTATCTTCAAGATATCGAGTCTGACTGGTGGAGTTCCTATTGTTTGGATGGTCACCTTCCACGATAGGCCTATCTCATCCATACTTGATGTGGCCTGTGCTAGTCTGTCAGCCTTCCAATTATCGATACGGCTAATTTGGATATAACTGAAGCGGTGTTGCCATTGTATACTTACTATTGGTATCTCTTAAGTTTCTCACCCTTTGCCAGGTTTTGTCCTGTTATTTGGTTGACTACCACTTGGGAGTCTGCATTCATGTCGATTTCTTTGGCCCCTAGAGCCTATGCTACAGTGCGTCCTATCAATACTATTTCATATTTCGCCTCATTGGTGGTGGTCTTGAATTTGAGCCATAATGCATAATACATTTCCTTGTTGTTGTTTGCCACTATGTATATGTCTACTCTCACTAGCATACAGGACGAGCCATGGACATAAACTTGCCCGGGTTTCCCGATAGGGATCTTTGTATTTCTTCAGAAAAGTAGGTGAATTTGGCTATGAAGTCAGCCAATACCTGACCCTTTATCACCGTCTAAGGAAGGTAGTTGATGTCGAAGTTTAGCTCGATTGACCAATTTACTAAGCAGGACGAGGTGTCCGATAACTGCAGTATTCTTTTAGGGGCGTCGCTAGTAAAACTTTTATGGGGTGCGCTTGGAAATGTGGTCTTAATCGGCGAGAAACTACCACTAATGCAAATGGCACCATTTCTGTTATGGGATATTTGGTCTTGTCACCTCTTAGAGCAAGACTCATGTAGTAAACTGGGTTCTGCACCTTTTCTTCCTACCAAACTATGGCTTTTGGTGTAACCAACATATACAAACTCAGGGCCTCCCCTTGATTGGTTTGGCTTAGGAGAGGGGGGGCTTGATAAATATTCTTTGAGTTGGGCGAACACTTTCTTGCACTCACTATCCTAGTCACAATTCTTTCGCAAGACTCAAAAGAATGGTAGGCACCTGTCTATGGATCTGAACACAAACTTGCTGAGCACTGCTATTCTCCTTATTCACTTTTGTGCCTTATTCATGTTCTTTAGTGGCTTCATATTGACGACCACCTAGATTTTCTTGGGGTTGGCCTTAATCCCTCTTTCAGACACCATGGAACTTAAGAACTTATCTTACCATACTTCGAGGGCACACTTTGTCGGGTTGAGTTTTATTTTGTATCGTCATAGTATGCTAAAAGCTTTTGGCAAATCTAACACATTCTATCTTGGTTCCTTGCTCTTGATAAGCAAGTCATCGACTTAAACTTCCATATTCCTCCAGATCTGCTCTTTAAATGTTTGATTTACTAGCCTCTGGTATGTCACTCCGGTATACCTTGGTAATAGGATAGTCCTCAGTTGATTATAAAGACCCTTTTTTCTTGGTCCTCTCGGCTTATTCGGGTCTGTTATCCATAAAGTAGGCATCCATGAAACTTAGCATACAGTGCCCCACTATGGAATCCTTAATTAAGTCAATTCGGGAAAAGCTATCCTTTGGGCAAGATTTATTCAGGTCGATGAAGTCGACACATCCTCTATGAAATTACCCACATACCCCTAATTATGCACATTAATGCTAAATAAAGAAACTATTAGCACAAATTAATAACCAATATAAAATATTAAGAGCACTAACATAATAATTTGGTTACGAAGGAAAACCTTTTGAAGAACTCCTCAAATGTAAACTCTACGAGACAACCAAATTCAGGAAAGTCAATTTTATCGATTGAGAGTATTACAAATAAAATGTTTACAAAACCTTTGTAATTAGACAAGTTTACCCCAGACACACGACCCACTTGTCTTCTACTGCAATAGGTAGTCAGAATCTCTGACACTCTCCAATCTTTGTATTTCTTACTGCAACCTCCAGTGGTTGAACTTGAATACGACAACTCCCCTTTGGAGTATGCTCTCACTCAATCTCACGGATTGATTCTTTTTGAAAAATCCTTCTTTCAATAATTTTTTCTTGCACGATCTCTTGAAGTTCTACCCAGATCTTTAAGCTCTCAAATACTTGTGAATATGTGCAGTTCAAGTATCGCACAAAACCTTAGCCAACTCTTCTATAAATAGACAATGTTGTCATTAATTTGGAGAAGAATTCTGCTAACATGTTTATCCAGAATCTCAATCAGATACGTTGTTAACTATTTGCGAACATCTCGGACTGGATCACTTCTTTTGGATTATCTTGAGTTCAAGTCTGTTTCAGTTTCTTCAATAAAGCTTGCATCTTTATCTCTTCAATTGACTTTTTGGACTCAAAACATGCCTATGACTCTTGTACATTCTTATCTTATAATATGAACAAGATTTGATAAAATTTACAATTTAAACACTCATCCTTATCAGATAAACACTTATCATTATCGAATGTACTCCTAGAATCCTAAAAAATACATTCATCCATAATTCGAATTGAGTATGGACTCATCTAATTGTAGCCAAACATAAATTACATTTGCACTCCACTTTTCATTGGGTTTCTTTACGAGAACCACGTTTGAAAGCCACTTTAGGTAGTTGGTCTCCCTGATGAACCCTGCAACCAAGAGGCAATTGACTTCTTCTGCCATCGCCGCATACTTCTTGGTACTAAAACTTCTCTTTTGCTTGACCCTCCTTGCTTTTGAGCTTAGGTACATGCAATGTTCGATCACCTCTGTATCAATCTCAGGCATGTCCTTATGGCTCAAGGCCAAGACGTCCCTGTGTTCGGCGAGCAGCTCCTTCAACTGTTACCTAACTTCAACCTTTACCTTTGTTCCGATCCTCACCATGGCTTCTAGGTGAGCTTGATCTAGGGTGATTAGCTTAAGGGGTTCATCGACCTCACCTTGCTTCTAGTTTGTTTCGTCTCAGGTGTCGACTTCACGTTCAATCAGCTCAGGAGGTGGGGGTGGTGACTGTTAAGAAGCCTAATATTATATAACAAAAAACTTTGGGATCTATATTAATAAGTTTATTATTTACGGTAAAATTAGTTTTAATTTTAATTTTAGAGAGGCCACAACATTGAAAATAGATAATATACTGAAATTAGACAAAATTTTGAGACTTTAAGAAAAAAAAATAGAGAGATACATTTCTAGGTATATTGAGATTTTCAAAAATTTTATAGAGCATATAGAGATTATAAATTGGGGGGTTAGAAAGAAAAGGAAGGGAAAACTGAAACTTTTTCCTCCTCCTCTTCTTCTTCTTCTTCTTTTTTTTTTTGGATAATGGGAAAACCGAAACCTAAGTCCAAAAGGTTCGTTGCACTCTCTTTGCTTTTTTTCTTTTTAACGGGCTAGATTTACCTTCAGGGTTTAGGTTGGACCGGGTCATTACAGATTCAAACATCACTCTTGATGCCAATATGTTGGTATATGAAATTAGATACATAGATTTTTGTTTAAGAAAAATTTTGTCTAACACATGAAAGATGTGAAGAGAAAATACCTCTAAAACTTAGACTCCAAGAGAGAGAGAAGGAAAATTTTGTGGGACTCCCCTCTAGCCCACCTAGAACCTACCATCTTTAATCTCTTACATTAATTAACACTTAAATGACTCCATAACAACATTACACTTGTTCAAGTCAGTGAAAGCTTAGAAGTGGCTCATTAAAGTTGTGAAATGGTTGCAAGAACTTAATCTGATGATTAAACCATTAAAGGGCATATTCAATATTTTGAGAATCAGAACCACTTCTAAGCGGTCGGACTATAAATTGCACAAAAACAACCCTCTATTCAACTATTGCCACGTAAGAAAATACACTATAATTTAAATAGGCTCCGCCATAGAGAATCAAGAGAAAATGCACTAAGATTTCGTAGCCTTCTATTTCGTCTTCCTCTTCCTTGCTACCCCTCTCTTCCGTTTCTTTGCACTGCCCCAATCTCAATTCGATGTCGACGCAAGCATCACGCCGATGCAACCATCTTAGTCCGTTTGGGTCTTGAACTAAATCCAGGACAATTCATCCCTTCCCACAAAAACCTAAATCCCTCACCCCTCTCCAGGTATATCCACCTTTGCATCATGAGTGGCTCTCCCAGATCCATTAACAAATAATTTCCATCAAATGAGGCTTATTCCATTCTAATGCCTCTCCTATACATAATGTTAGCAAGGTTATTAGTTTTTCAAGTCCTGGGTTTGAAAGAATTTATGCAACTAGCCAAAGAGCTCATTCCTCAATGCCTCGAAAGCCTAATCCAACCTCTCCAACATTTCCAAAGAGCTCTTAGTGTACATGAATAGCGCGTAATACAAATCATAGCTGTCCTCGGCCGTGTTCTCAACCAAATCCAACAAGGCCTCACACCCATTGGTATTAATCGACGTGGATTCCAAGTTGAACAGCTCCAAGACCCTCCCAACCATATGGGTAATAAACTGCGACCCCGCCGCATGGATTCTCAAAATCAGTCTGTCGTTCAAGACTTCAAGACCCTTGGCTCGGTAGGAAATCAGTCCATCGCAGCAAGGTATTTGCTGGGTAAGCTCAAGGTGGATGACGAAGGAAGACGAAGGGGTTTGTCTCTGGATCTAGTCAATTTGGAAGACGACGAGGACACTTGCTTTAATGGAGTTTTTGATCTTCTGTACGATGAGTGCAAGATATGTAAATTGAAGTACTTACATGGCGGGTTATTATTGAAGGGCTATTATTTGAAGTTGGACAACCCCGACCAGCTTGAAGGTATTCTCTTTGAGAATCCCCTTACTGAAGACTAGAACATTAGTCTCATATTGCATGGTTCGTTGGTTAAATCCTCCAACTGGTAGAATAAAACTCAATATTGATGGAGCCTCAAAGGGCAACTGGATTTGATGGTTGTGGTGGGATCTTCACGATTATTATGGTCATTTCATAAATGGCTTTTTCATTTATTTGGTGGTTCTGCAGTTAAAGCTGACCTCTCTCTATATTACCAGCTAGGTTTTTATGACCCCATTATTGAATTAGATGCTTTGCTAGTAGTTAACTGGTATAAAAGTAAGAAAAGTCCTCCTTGTAGGTATGTGGATCTTTGGGAAGATATCCTAGACATTAACAAAATTCCAATTTTGATGTTTAGTATATATAAAGAATAGGCAATTGGCAGATGGTTTAACTAATCTTGTAGCAATTAATGTATTACTTCGCCTTGTCTTTTTTTTTTCTACATCATCACTGCCTCAACAACATACTGTATGGAATCTTAGTTACTCATAAATCTAGGTTTGCCAAAATTTAGGTGGAAATAGAAGTTTTACTTTTGGTATTATATAATTTTTTTTTTTTTAATAGTTACTGCTTTCATTGTTTACATATTGCAAAGCTTAGTATGGACTTTTTTTCAAATCTTGATTAGTGACTTTTGTAACCCAAGATTTGTTTCTAAAATGATATTTTTTCGTCCAGCGTTATTAATAAAATTGAAATACTGTCTTTTGTTAAAAAAAAAATAATACAATTAACTATTTTAAATTTAACAAAAACTATCTTGAGCGTAATACTATCAAAAATCCAAAATTGAGAGCTAAGAAAAAAGAAAAAGAAAAAAGGAAAAATCTAAGATAAGAAGGAAGCTGCTAATTTTCCTCTTTTTATATGAAGTCAAGGTATAGATATCTCGCCTATTATATATCTTCATTCCTCACCACACAAACACATACTAATCTTATAGGACCCATCAAACCAATCTATATCCTTCATCACCACCATGTTCTTCCAAATTCTTCTCTTCGTAGCCTTTTATGTAATAGCCAAGCACTTGCTTTCCAAGACCCAAAACCTCCCACCAAGCCCTTTCCCCACCCTCCCCATTGTTGGCCATCTCTACCTCCTAAAGAAACCCCTCCACCGAACTCTAACCAGGTTATCAAACCGGTACGGTCCCATAATTCATCTCAGCTTTGGCTCTCGACCAGTCCTTGTCGTCTCTTCCCCGTGCGCGGCCGAGGAATGTCTGGCCACCAACGACATCAACTTTGCCAACCGCCCTCGCCTGCTGGCCGGGAAACACCTCGGCTACAACTTCACCTCCCTTGCATGGGCCCCCTACGGCGATCACTGGCGAAACCTCCGCCGTATCTCGTCCCTCGAACTTCTCTCTTCCCACCGCCTCCAAACGCTCTCCCGTATACGCACTGACGAGGTTCGTTCGCTCCTTCGCCGTCTCTTGCCTACCAATAATAAGAATCAAAACCAGGCTGAAGTCCATGATCTCCAATCAGCCTTCTTTGAGCTGACGCTTAACGTCATGATGAGGATGATTGCTGGGAAGCAGTATTACTGGGGTAGCGCGGCGGAAGCAGAAGATGATCAAGTCTGCAAATTTCGGGATATTGTGTCTGAAACATTTCGGTTGGGGTCTGTGGCAAATGTCGCGGATTTTTTGCCGATGTTGAGCTGGTTTGGGATTAGTAGGATGGAGAAGAGGTTGATTTTATTGCAGGAAAAGAGAGACCGATTTATGCAGAGCTTGATAGAGGAGCATAGAAGAATGGGATGTGATGCAGATGCAGAAAAGGGTAAGAAGAAGAAGACCATGATTGGAGTTCTGTTGGATCTGCAAGAATCGGAACCTGAATACTACAAGGACGAGATTATCAGAGGCATCATGCTGGTAAGTATTGAGAAGGCAATATACTCGACATGGTTAACGATATTTTCTTAGTCCAAAACACTAACTACAGATCTAGTCATTTAGGACACTAATTTATTTAATTTCCACAGTAACAAATGTCACGAAAACATATAAGATAAGCATCTGAGAACCTGAACTCTCTTGGGAGTTGAAGAGGAAATAACGGGACAGTGATAGGTTACTATTTTGTATTATTTATTTATTATGTATAATGTATTTAAAATATTTTATTTTTTATCATTTATTTTAAATATTTTTTTAACATTTTTAAAAGAATTAAAAAAATTTAAAATTTAAAAAAATCAAATAAATAAATAATAAATAAATAGGAAGAAAATAGTAACCTTTATTATTATAAATAAAATAAGATTATTACTGTACCAATATTAGCAAAAGCTACAAAGTTGTAGTCTAAAGATACGTTTGGCTATCAAATTTATCTTAATTTATTATTATAATTTTTTAAAATTTTAATATAAAATATAATAAATAATTTAATTTTTTTAAATTTTAAAATAATAATAATATTAAAAAATAATATTTTAATAATATTTTATCATCTCAACTCAATTCAATTCAACTCAGTTCAATATCTAAACGCAGTCTAAATTAAAACAACAACAGTATAATTTTGTGCTGATGGAAAATGTGGCAACCCAACTGATGTTGGTCTTCGTATGGAATTATTAAGCGATTTCACATTATTTTTAGCTTCTCCCTTTGTAAAGGTCAAGAATGACATAGCAAGAAGATATCCACCACTGACCAGCTGGGAGAAAATTAACAGTTCAGACAATTGGACAAACTATTGCTTTTGACATTTTATGCCTTGATTTGACTATAAACATAGAAGAAATATATGTGATCAAGTATAAGTCAAGACTGTTACCATCTATAAGATGACAACATAAAAATACAAGTTCCATACCACAAAATATTCTTTTCTGAAAGAGAGAATATCCATTTAGCTTATGTGTGTGGGACATTTGATCATTATATTCCGTATATATTGATACTGTCTATTTCATGTAAAGATATTTTCATCTACGCCGTGCTATATGATCACTAACAAAAAAGTGCCATCGTTACACACATAAGCACAGAATAATTGGGCTTGAAATTAATATGTACATGTACAGGTCCTATTATCAGCTGGAACCGACACTTCGGCCGGCACCATGGAGTGGGCAATGTCACTTTTGCTCAACAACCCAGAAGTTCTGAAGAAGGCGCAGGCAGAAATCGACAATCATGTGGGACTTGATCGCCTGCTTGATGAACCCGATTTGGCAGAGCTTCCATATCTTCGTTGCATTATAAACGAAACACTGCGCATGTATCCAGCAGCGCCATTACTTGTGCCGCACGAGTCATCGGAGGATTGCCAGGTGGGTGGATTCCACGTCCCTCGTGGCACTACACTACTTGTGAATTTGTGGGGCATACAATATGACCCGACAATTTGGGAGGACCCCACGAATTTCAAGCCGGAGAGGTTTGAAGGGACGAAAGATGAATTTAAGTTTAGGTTCATGCCTTTTGGATCAGGGAGGAGGGGCTGTCCCGGAGAAGGTTTGGCCATGAGGGTGGTTGGCTCTGCTTTGGGTTCACTGATACAGTGCTTCGAGTGGCAGAGGATTGGTGAGGAAATGGTAGACATGAATGAAGTGGTTGGGCTGACCTTGACAAAGGCTCGACCATTGCATGCTATTTGTCGTCCACGTCCAGCCATGGTCAACCTTCTTTCTCAACTTTGAACCAATATATAATATATGTAAAATTCTATACAGCAGACTACTATCTCACTATTTATCACCATTGAATGATCATTTATTGGATGCTTCTTTATCATTTAATGATGAAAAATGTACAATATCTTACTTAATAAGATAAAAGTATGGTGTATAACATTACTATTAATATATATATATATATATATATATATATAGTGTCCTAAAGAAATATGCATTACCTATGCAATATATGTGTTGTTTAGTGCTATGAAATTTTCTTGTTTTTTAGGAAGATGAGGGGATGATGTTTGGGGAATGAGATGAAATGTGAATTGCAATGAAATGTTTCTTTTTTTTTTTTTTTTTCCCTTTACGTCACTTAGATTTACTTCCACTCGCAACCATTTATCGACACATATTACCATGTCAAAGGCATGCATTGTTCCACGTTCGCATCTCTTCACATAGTGCGGATTGAGGGACCCATTCATCTCTCCGATCTCCTTTTTGTTCTCGACACGTCTCTCTTCTTAATTGGGGGATATTCAAACAACGCCTTGTCCTTTAAATCGTTTTTTTTTCCTCACCATCTCTTGTCGTTCCATTCCTTCTCAAACATTAACTCGCTCTCTGCTACTGTACTCTTCTTAATCCATACCTTCTTCTACCTACTTTCTTTTTCTCTCCAAGCTCTTCCTTTTCGATAGCTTTCTGTAAGGTTTCCTGCTTCGGCGTTCTTGGTTCTCAGTCTTCCAGACCCCGCGATTGCTCCAATCATCTCAGAGAACCGGTTTGCATTGTTCCCTTTCCTTTGAAGGGTACCAGTGGTTGACGATTACATCTCGCATTGACTTGGACTTAGTGAGAAATTGATACGAGGTTCCAGATCTATGGCATGGATTTGCCGGAGTCTCTCCACAGGATGGTTGACCCTAAGGACTTTGCCGCCTGAGTGGCTTTCTCCTCAACCATGTTCTTGATGGGGCTCAATTTGCCATTTCGTCGTCTTGTCCATGATGTGCTCAACTTTTTGGGACTAGCTCCCTCCCGGCTTTTTCCTAACGCCTGGAGGATCTTAATGGCATGTTGTGTAGCGTGACAGTAGGTTTTGGAACCCACTAGTGAGGAATACCTTGATCTTATAGCTCGAGGAGTTCCTCTATACCCTCGGTGTTAGAAACATAGATGGAAATTTATGCAGTTTCTGATATCGAACTGGTTACTAGGTGGTGCATTTGGAAGGCCATTATTCCCATACCAAGGAGTAGCATAGGAAGTTCTTCTTTGTCTAGGGTAATGGTTAGGAGTTCCCTTCTGGTGAGGCTTGCCATCTAGAATTCCTTATTCGCGCGGGGGAGGGTATTGTCCCTGAGGACCGCAACCTTGCTATTATTCTTTCTAATAGTGAGGAAGCTCACCTACATCTAGTTTATGAGTGGGTGGAACAGAATGACAGCACCACTTGGTCTGATGTTCTCCTCTCTCGCTCCAACATCAATAGGTTTTTGGTTTCAACAAACTGGGCTCATGTTTTTGGTCACCAATTCTTAGGTTCTCCCTTGTTATCTCGAGGGCAAAAGAAGGGATCTTCTGCTCCTTTGAGGCAGGAAGGAAAGAAAACTCGCATAGGTAGCAGCCTAATTCGTGGTGAGACTAAATCGTCCGATGAATCAATCTCTAATAGGAACAGGTTTGTTGATGCTTCATTGACCCTAGGGAAATGGGTCGATTCAGTTGGCTTCTCCATTTTTAGACTTACTAGAGGAAGTCATGGACCAAGCTAAGATTGACCTGGCATTTTTGTTAGACATCGAGTCACCTGAACTGGCTGGTCAAGAGGCCGTTCGCCAAACCCCCCTTGCCTTAGGTGGTCAGGATGAGACTCGTTGTTAGGATGAGGAAGATATTAATGTGGTTCTTCATTCTACATTTTTGGGAGCTGCTCTCGCAGTTCCGATGAGTTTTGCAATGAAGCAAACAATCTGTCTTTGACACCCAGTGGAGGTGTTGACGCCTCTGGTGCCTGTGGAGAGGTAGTGCTTGGGTCGAAGGATGGTTCTTCTTCGTCATCCATTCCCTCTACTGTTTCTAGTGACGTAACTCCAAAATTACCTTTTATTCTTCCTACATCATTTCATGACAACCCTTCAAGGGTAGATTTCGCACTTCAACACCTCTCCCATGAGAGGTGATGTTTCTTCATCTACATCTTCGAGCGATTTTCTGACTGGTGATCATCATTTGGATTCGGTCGAGCAGTTGAGGGAGGGTGCCTTTGTAGCTTCGACCTCCTCTTCTCAACCTTTTCTGATTCCCTCGTCATTGTAAGGCTTTGGCAAAATGGGTGGCTTCAGGACTTTTGCCGAGGGAATGTTTAACTTCTCAAGGTTGCCTAGTTCCTCAAGATCTAATTTTGTAGGCCCTACCCCCACAAGCTGATGATATAAGGACAAGTCTGTTCGTGCCATGGTGAGTAAGCTCCAAGGATTTTTGACCCCGACGAGTTTTTATTTTGAGCTTGGCCTCACAAAGCTAAGGGATTATTTGCTAGACCACCCTGGTGGTAAACTGCGAACATTGAATCTGAAGTCCATTAAGGTTTACCACGCTGCCTATCGGGTTTTTGACTCCTTGGGTAGAGACACCATGTCTAACGCCTTGAACTCGTTGAGATCCTTGACTCTTTTCTTTCTTTTCCCAAAGTTTGTATTGAAGTTTGAACATTTTGTACTGATTATGACATTTTGGATCATGTTTAATGGTGGATTATTTGTCAACTATTTGTCTATCTTGGTCCGTTTGTTACACTTGTATGTAGTGTTTAAGCTTTGAGAGTGCGTGGGTTGTTGTTTCACTTAGTTTACTTCGCCTATTGCTTGTCAGTTTGTTTTGTACGTTGAGTGTGGCAGGACACTCGGCTTTAATGATTAGGCAGGAGATGAGCTTGACTGTACTTAGTGGTTTCATCCTTTGTTTGCTAGGAGCAAGTAGAGACACTCGACTTTGGTGTTTAGGCGGGAGACAGACTCAATCGCACTTAGTGGGCGAAGAGCGAAACAGTTAAATAAGTTGTTTCCCTTTTTATTTTGATTGTGATTTTGTATATGGTTATGTTTCTATTCTACTCTGACCTTACTTACCGCGGGTGTAAAACTGTGGCCTCTATTTGGGTTAGTACTAACTTTTCTATTTTCGGTGAACGTACTTTAGAAGCAAAGTGATTTTCTGCATGGTCTTTCCTGTGTGCTCACTCAGGACTCCGAGAATAATAAGGGGAATATTTCACATCCTATTTATGCTTGATTGGCCGTTGGGATTTGCACAACCCTACTATGGGGGTTAAACATGGAATTATATTTCTGATGTGATGTTCAGTTATGCTATGCCAAACGAATTTTGAATAAGAATATTTCTGAACTTTTGCTCTGATATTTTTTATAACATGTTCTAATTCTACATTCTGAAAATAAAAATGTTTTGTTATGCATTTTGAACTCTATAAATATTCATATTTACATACTAGTATATGTTTTATACTTATTGAGTTATTGATAACTCACTCATTATCTCCACATTATTTTTCAAATAATTTGAATATTTTAGCTGAGGACCAAGATTAGGGAGTATGGGTGAAATGATTTAAACTTGGTGGATTAAACATAAAAGGTTTATATAATTTTTGGAGAATTTTATTCGGTAATTTTGTGGTGTTTTAATAATCTAGTATTTTGGGAGGTTGATTATATTTAGGTAGTTAGTTGCAAACAATAATTTTATATGTCATTGAGAATTTGGAGTTTATATATGTAAGGTGAGATACAATTTTAAATGACACAAAGTAACTCTCTGACCCATCCAAGATCGGGGCATTGCACTGTGGGCCTGGGGGTGTCTAAGGGAAGAGCATTTGGCCTTAATCCCAACTTCGACGCACCTAGGGGTGAGCAGCGGGGGCCCGCCCCCGTCCTCCCTGCCCCTGCATGGACAGGCTGGCTACCCCGTCTCGCATGGAACACCCCATGCGGGGGCGGGAGGCGGATTGACCCCAGCGGGGCCCCGCCTCCCGCTCCGCACTTGTCCCCATTTTAATGTAAAAATTTTTAATTTTTAATAATTATATAAGTAATTTATATAAATATATTGTATATAGATATATACAATTTGTTAAAAACTTGAATTTAACTTCAAGTTAATGGATTGCCTTGGTCTCCTAGGCCAACCATTATATAGAAGACCAAGGCAATACAATAGTGATAGTTAAGCAATGTGGGACTTAACAGTAAGTCCCACATTGCTTAACTATATTATATTGTCTTGATCTTCTATATAATGGTTAGTTTAAGAGACCAAAGCAATCTAAAATATAACTCTAATGAGTTTATATTTTTTTTAATGTATAAATTTCAATCTATATTTTAAATTATATTATATGGGTCTAAAAAATATTTTTAGAGTAAAAAAAATTTTTAGACAATGGGTTGGGTGGGGGCAGGGGCCGGAGCGGGGTGCGGTTTCAACCCCACCCCCCGGTAGTGGGGCGGGGGGCGGGGTATGAAACCCCTCTACCCGCATGGTGCGGGGTGGGGGGCGGGGAGGGGGTGCCCCCACCCCACACCATGCGGGTAGCACCCCTAGACGCACCAACTCCGGTAGGGGTTAGAATTGAACTATCGACCGTTATCCAAAATGATGCTTCATTGTATCCCAAACAGGCATATAATAGCCCTCCAAAGGAATCTAGTGACATTATTCTTTGTGGATGAACACCCACGGCGCTGTAACTGATGTTTTGTTCTTCAGGAAAACAGTTTGGTACTAGTGCGTGCTACTAGCATTGGCTACATTTCTTGGCAAACTCTTTGGCGTCCTTGAGGGCACGGAGCCAATAATATCCTACTCTCATAACTTTAGCCGCCAAAACTCTTCCTCCTAAGTGATTCCCGTATTCCTTCCCGTACACTTTTGCTTGGATGTACTTATTCTCTTTCCTTGAGATGCATCTTAGATGGGGTGTGGAGAAACCCCGTTTGTATAACACTCCACTTATCAGGGCGAAATAAGCAGCTTTGTTCCTCATTTTCCTTGCTTCTCTTTATCACCTAGAAGTTCCTCGGTAGATAGGAACTTGGCTATGTCATGCTCCCATTCCAGGGTTCCTATTTTTATCTTCAAGATATTGAGTCTGATGATTGGGGTTCCTATCATTCGGATGGTCACCTTCCATGATAGGCCTTTCTCATCCATACCTGATGTGGCCTGTGCTAGTCTGTCAGCCTTCAAATTGTCAATACGGCTAATTTGGACATAATTGAAGCGGTCGCGCCATTGTATACCTACTATAGGTATCTCTTAAGTTTCTCACCCTTTGCTAGGTTTTCTCCTGTTATTTGGTTGACTAATACTTGGGAGTCTGCCTTCATGTCAATTTCTTTGGCCCCTAGAGCCTCCACTATGGCGAGTCCTATCAATATTATTTCATATTTTGCCTCGTTGGCCGTGGTCTTAAATTTGAGCCATAATGCATAATACATTTTCTTGTTGTCTACCACTATGTATATGTCTACTCTCACTAGCACAATAGGATGTACCATGGACATAAACTTGTAAGGGTTTCCCAATAGGGGATCTTTGTATTTCTTCGGCGAAGTTGGTGAGTTTGGCTATGAAGTCAACCAATACCTAACCCTTTATCATCGTCTGAGGAAGGTAGTTGATGTCAAATTTGCTCAGCTCGATTGACCAATTTACTAAGCGAGATGAGGTGTCCGATAGCTGCAATATTTTTTTAAGGCATTGCTATTAAAACTTTTATGGGATACACTTGGAAATGTGGTCTTAGCCGGTGTGCAACTACCACTAATGCAAATGCCACAATTTCTGTTATGGGATATTTGGTCTTGTCACCACTTAGAGTACAACTCATGTGGTAAACTGGGTTCTGCGCCTTTTCTTCCTCCCGAACTAGGGCCGCGGACATGGCTTTTGGTGTAAACAACATAACAAACTCAGGGCCTCCCCTTGATTGGTTTGGCTCAGGAGAGGGGGGCTTGATAAATATTCTTTGAGTTGGGCAAACACCTTCTTGCACTCATTGTCCTAGTCATGGGTCTTTCGCAAGACTCAAAAGAATGGTAGGCACTTGTCTATAGATCTGGACACAAACTCGTTGAGCACCAATATTCTCCCTATTCACTTTTATGTAGGGCTGAGCACCGACAGTTTCGGAGTCGGAGGGCCCAACCTCCGACTCCGACTCCGACTTTGTCAGAGGTCGAATCCGACCTCCGACTCCGACATGTAGAGAATCCGACTCCGATCCGACTCCGACTTGTCAGATCGGAGTCGGATCGGAGTCCGATTTTTTGACTTTTTTTTTTAAATTTTTTTGAACTTCATATTTGACCCACTTTAAAAAAAAATTGTGGTCTTTCAAATTTCAATTTTCTCAAAATTACAATCCAAACTTATTAAACTTTTGATTATAATAAAAACTACAACTAAATAAAATAAGTAACATACTAACATACATTCAAAAAATAAAAAGAAAGTCATATTTTTACATGTACTCCCATCGTCCATGATTCTATATCCACATCCAACTAATCACTACAATAAAGAAAGGCACCGTATACGAAATGAAGATTAAAAAAAAAGCACCGTATAGTTACTATAGTATACTATTATAATTACTATGAATCTATTTTTAGTTATATTATATATATGATATATATTATTATATATGAATATTAAAAAAAAAAAGGCACCGTATATGAAATGAATATTCAAAATATAGTATTACTATTTTATATATAATATAGTATTAATATATTATACTATTAGTCTATTACTATATCTTATAGTATAATTACTAATACTATAGTATCATACTATTAGTATGTTAGTGATTTAATATTATATATATTAAATCTCTAATCTCTTATACTTGATATATATATTAATATATATAAATATTAGTAATACACTAATAGTATTAGTATATTAATATTAGTATTAGTTATACTAGTAGTGACATTAGTTACACTAATAGTTATATTAGTATTAGTTATTATTAATACTATATATTATACTAATAGTAATATTAATACTATATATAGTTATAATGATTAGTATAACTACATTAGTTTTAGTTATAGTGATTTAACATAACTATATTAGTATAAGTTATAGTGAATCAGTGATTTAGTGTAAGTATAATACTATAAGTTATAACTATAGTCTATAATAGTATTAGTATAAATATTAGTATTAGTTAAAGTGGATTACTAATAGTATTAGTATTAGACCATAAATCTAATTAATATACTAATGTATATTACTATTACTAATATATTTATCAAAAGGAATATGTTGAGAATTTATTAAGTCAAAAAATATAATTAATACAAGATATTGTTATATAAAATTTATATGAATAATACTTTAGTTATTATTCATTAGTATTATATGTTATTCTAAATTTATAGATTAGTGTTTATCCATTAGTATTACATGTTGATGTTATTATGCATCTTAGTGTTTATAGTATATTATATATACATTAGTATTACATGTTATTATATTTATACATTAGTAATTTAGTGTTACAACTTACATGTAACATGGTAGTAATATTATAAATTTGTAATAGTATGATATTTACATATAGTCATATACTAAACTATTATTATTTATTAGTCAATTTAGTCTATATATTATAGTATAAATATATTATTTAACTAGTATATTATTGAGTTTAACTAACTATATAAGATATAGTTATATAAAATTTAAATGATTAATATATAGAAAAACACATATATTTTTTATAAAATATGTATAAAATCGGAGGCGGAGTCGGAGGACCAAGTTGGAGGCGGAGGCAGATTGTCGGAGGCGGATCGGAGCGGAGTCGGAGTCGGTTCTTCAATGACTCCGACTCCGACTCCGACTCCGACTTCCAATAGGGAAAAAATTCCGACTCCGACTCCGACTTGTCAGAGTCGGAGCGGAGCCAGAGCGGACTCGGATTCAGAGTCGGATTGTCAGATTTTTGCTCAGCCCTACTTTTATGCCTCATTCATGTTCTTTAGTGGCTTCATATCGACGACTGCCTAGATTTTCTCGGGGTTGGCATTAATCCCTCTTTCAGACACCATGAAACTTAGGAACTTGTCCGACCGTACTTCGAAGACACACTTTGTTGGGTTGAGTTTTATCTTCTATCGTCATAGTATGCTGAAAGCTTTTGGAAAATCTACCACGTGCTATCCTGGTTCCTTGCTCTTGACGAGCAAGTCATCGACTTAAACTTCCATATTCATCCCGATATGCTCTTTAAACATTTGATTTACCAACGTCTAGTATGTCACTCTGGCGTTTTTCAAGCTGAAAGGCATTACTTGGTAGCAGTATAGTTCTCAGTTGGTTAAAAAGACACTTTTTCTTTGTCCTCTCGGCTTATCTGGATCTATTATACATAAAGTAGGCATCCATAAAACTTAGCATACAATGCCTTACCGTGGAATCCTTAATTAAGTCAATTTGGGAAAACTATCATTTGGGCAGGATTTATTCAAGTCAATAAAGTCGACACATCCTCCACTTTCCATTGGGTTTCTTTACGAGAACCACACTTGAAAGCCACTTTGGGTAGTTGGTCTCCCTAATGAGCCTTGCAACCAAGAGTTAATTGACTTCTTCTGCAATCGCTGCATATTTCTTCGTACTAAAACTTCTCTTTTGCTTGACCTTCCTTGCTTTTGAGCTTAGGCACATGCAATGTTCGATCACGTCCGTATCAATCCCAAGCATGTCCTTATGGCTCAAGGCCAAGACGTCCCTGTGTTCGATGAGCAGCAACTTCAACTGTTACCTAACTTCGGCCTTTACCTCAGTTCCGATCCTCACCATGGCTTTTGGGTGAGCTTGATCTAAGGTGATCAGCTCAAGGGGTTCATCGACCTCACCTTGCTTCAAGCTTGTTTTGTCTCAACAATCGACTTCACGTTCAATGAGCTCAGGAGTTAGGGGTGGTGACCGTTAAGAAGCCTAATATTATATAACAAAAAACTTTAAGATCCTTATTAATAAGTTTATTATTTATGGTAAATTTAGTTTTAATTTTAATTTTGGAGAGACTACAACATTGAAAATAGATAATATATAGAAATTAGACAAAATTTGGAGACTTTAAGAAAAAAAAAAAAATTGGAGATACATTTCTAGGTATACTGAGATTTTCAAAAATTTTATAAAGCATATAGGGATTATAAATTAAGGGGTTAGAAATAAAAGGAAAGGAAAAACCAAAATCTTTTCCTTTTTTTTCTCCTCCTCCTCCTCCTTCTCCTTTCTTTTTTTTTTTTTTTTTTTTTTTTCGGGATAACGGGAAAACGGAAACCTAAGTCGAAAAGGTGCGTTGCACTGTCTATGTTTTTTTTCTTTTTCTTTTTAACGGGCTAGATTTAACTTTAGGGCTTAGGTTGGACCGGGTCATTCCAGATTCAAACCTCACTCTTGATGCCAATATGTTGGTATTACAAATTAGATACATAGATTTTTGTTTCAGAAAAATTCTGTCTTAACACATGAAAGATGTATCATTCAAATAAGAGAAAATACCTCTAAAACTTAGATTACAAGAGATTGAGAAGGAAAATTTTGTGGGACTTCCCCTCTGGCCCACCTAGAACCTTCCATCTTTAATCTCTTACATTAATTAACGCTTAAATGACTCCATAACAACATTACACTTGTTCAACATTAAGCCAACTACATAAACATGCAAGAAAACTATCTTGAGCGTTATGGTAATAAAAATCCAAAACAGATAGCTAGCAAAGAAAAAGTAGAATATATATAAGAAGGAAGCTGCTTATTTTCCCATTATCTTCATTCCTCCCCACACAAACGCATTCTAACCTTCATAGGATCCATCGGCACAGTCTATATCCTTCATCATCGCCATCATGTTCTTCCAAATCCTTCTTTTTGTAGCCTTTTATGTAGTAGCCAAGCACTTGCTTTCCAAGACCCAAAACCTTCCACCAAGCCCTTTCCCCGCCCTCCCCATTGTTGGCCATCTCTACCTCCTAAAGAAACCCCTCCACCGCTCTCTAACCAGGCTATCAAACCGGTACGGTCCCATAATTTATCTCACCTTTGGCTCTCGAAAAGTCCTCGTCGTCTCTTCCCCGTGCGCGACCGAGGAATGCCTCGCCACCAACGACATCATCTTTGCCAACCGCCCTCGCCTGGTCACCGGGAAACACCTCGGCTACAAATTCACCTCCCTTGCATGGGCACCATACGGCGACCACTGGCGAAACCTCCGCCGTATCTCTTCCCTCCAACTTCTCTCCTCCTACCGCCTCCAAACGCTCTCCCGTATACGCACCGACGAGGTTCGTTCGCTCCTTCGCCGGCTCTTGCCTACTAATAATAATAATCAAAACCAGACTGAAGTCCATGCTCTGAAATCAGCCTTCATTGAGCTGACACTTAACGTCATGATGAGGATGATTGCTGGGAAGCGGTATTACGGGGATTCCGCGGCGGAAGCAGACGAAGATCAAGTCTGCAAGTTTCGGTATATTGTGTCTGAAACATTTCGGTTGGGGTCTTTGACAAATCTCGCAGATTTTTTGCCGATGTTAAGGTGGTTTGGGATTCGTGGGATGGAGAAGAGGTTGATTTTGTTGCAGGAAAAGAGAGACAGGTTCATGCAGAGCTTGATAGAGGAGCATAAAAGAATGGGATGTGATGCAGATGCAGAAAAGGATAAGAAGAAGAAGACGATGATTGGAGTTCTGTTGGATCTGCAAGAATCGGAACCTGAATACTACAAGGACGAGATTATCAGAGGCATCATGCTGGTAAGTATTGAGATGATCTAGTTTTGCAAAGGATCACCAAAATTTTCATGCATTAACAAGATTTTTTTAATCCAAAACTCTATAACTGTAGACAGATCGAGTCATTTTAGATCACTAATTTATAATTTAATTTTTACAGTAACAAATGTCACGAAAACATAAAAGATAAGCATCTGACAACCTGAACCTCTGTTGCAGTTATAGTGTTTTGGATTAAAAAGTTTAAAAAAATAAAATTTTTTAAAAAATAAAAACTGAACCTCTATTGGGACTTCATGTGGAAATTAAAAATAAAAAATTTATTCATCATTTATTTTTTCATCATCTTCTCATCATCCTATGATACGAAATTAGATAATAGATTCACAAGTAAAATATAATAAATAATCTCCAATTATCTAATGTCACATTATAAGATAATGGGAAGATGATAAAAATTGAAATGATGAATAGCATTACTTGAAAATAAAATAGGATTATCATTGTACCAGTGAGCACAAGACACCAGCAAAAGCTGAAAATTTGGGGTCTAAAATGGAACAGCAACAGCATAATTCTGTACTAATGGAAAATGTTGTAACTCAACTGATGTTGGTCTTTGTATGAATCAACATATATAGAAGAAATATATATGTGATCATGTATAAGTCAAGACTGTTACCATCTATAAGATGACAAAACAAAATAATACAAGTTCCATACCACAAAACATCTTGGTTTAAATGTATACATTGGTGTCTCTTTTCTTTTTATGAAAGAGATAATATCCACTTAGCGCTGTGTGGGACATTTGATCATTATATTATCGTATAAATGGATACTGTCTATTTCATGTAAAGATATTTATCTACGCCGAGCAATATTATCACTAACAAAAAAGTGCCATCATTACACAAACACAAAATAATTATGCTTGAAATATGTTCATGCATGTACAGGTCCTATTATCAGCTGGAACCGACACTTCGGCCGGCACCATGGAGTGGGCAATGTCACTTTTGCTCAACAACCCAGAAGTTCTGAAGAAGGCGCAGGCAGAAATCGACAATCGAGTGGGACACGATCGCCTGGTTGATGAATCCGATTTGGCTAAGCTTCCATATCTTCGTTGCATTATAAACGAAACACTGCGCATGTATCCAGCAGCGCCATTACTTGTGCCGCACGAGTCATCGGAGGATTGCCAGGTGGGTGGTTTCCACGTCCCTCGTGGCACTACACTGCTTGTGAATTTGTGGGGCATACAATATGACCCGTCAATTTGGGAGGACCCCACGAATTTCAAGCCGGAGAGGTTTGAAGGTTTTGAAGGGATGAAAGATCATGAGTTTAAGTTTAGGTTCATGCCTTTTGGATCAGGGAGGAGGGGCTGTCCCGGAGAAGGTTTGGCCATGAGGGTGGTTGGCTCTGCTTTGGGTTCACTGATACAGTGCTTCGAGTGGCAGAGGATTGATGAGGAAATGGTAGACATGAGTGAAGTGGTTGGGCTGACCTTGACCAAGGCTCGACCATTGCATGCTATTTGTCGACCTCGTCCAGCCATGGCCAACCTTCTTTCTCAACTTTGAACCAATATATATATATATATATATATAGCAGCCCAAAAGAAATGTGCACATTGCCCTTGTCATATATGTGTTGTTGTGCTTTGAAATACATTGGTCTTGGGACTAGTTTGTTTTCGCAAATAAAATGAATTGAGCTGAATTGAAGTTAAAGTTTAAAATTAAATAAAATATTATTAGAATATATTGTTTTAATATTATTTTTATTTTGAAATTTGAAAAAATTGAATTATTTATGTTATTTTATATGAAAGTTCGAAAAAATTGTAATGATTAAACGAGATGAGATGAGTTAGGAGGAGTTCTGAAAACAAATGTGGCCTTAGTTACCTAGACAGTGGAATATTGTTGGACAGGGTCTTCCTAATGGGTGTAATCCTCCAAAAACATCTGAAACCAAAGAAAGGTTCTGCAAAAATAGATGCATTTGAACACAACGATCTGTGGATTTCAACATATGCAGCCAAAAATAATCTTGATCAGTAGGATCAGTTTCATGGAGTTTCATTGTTTTTAACATGTTAAGTAATATACTAAAGGAGCATATTTATTAGATGAGCCAGAACGGAAAAGGACTCGGTTTCACGTCCAAAACACGACCTTATTAAAACGTTTTGGCAATGGCATATAGACTTTCTCGATGCTTGAAAACTGCTTCAAGAAACACTATTTTATTATTATGTCATGCGTAGAGAACATGTAGGTAAATGCTACATTCTTATTCTCCATTTCCATTCATTAACCTCTAACTGTTACAGAACAGTTGAAGCAGAAGTATATGATGGAAAAACACCTGAGTGATAGTGAAACAGTAACTTTGTTTATGTGTATTTGAACTGGAACTAAATCCCAATAAACAACCAAAATTTCTTATTAACTCAATTGTCCTAAAAGCACATTCCCTGAGGTTCCATATCTCATCAAAGAAACCACATCTCAAATTCAGTATCAAAGTGGAAACATCAGCTACAGAGGACCCGGAAAGGTTCCGTTCTCCCTTTGCTCATTCCATCTGTCGATCTGACATGCATAAAGCACACAACAGTTTTCATAAGCAATACACAACCAAGTCAACCCGCCAAACAAGAAATGAGATCAAATTATACCCAAAAGTAGAATTTACAATCTATCAAACACCATGATATATCAGCCAACCAATGTATCAGAATACTATTGTCAGTTTGTAATTGGTAGCTGCAAACTCTAAAAAGAAAGCAATGACTTACATCAATGATTATTTAGTGAGCACGTCTAATTTCAGGGGTCTAACCAAGCATACGTCAATGATTATTTACAATGGGGGTAGAGCTAAGCATACGTCAGTGATGATTTACAATGGCCAAACTGAACCTAGTTCTACACATGCTGGTTGCCCACAAACCCAACCACCTCCGTTCAAAAGGGGTTAGAGCCAAGCATACGTAAATGATGATTTACAATGGCCAAACTGAACCTAGTTCTACACATGCTTGCTGCCCACAAACCAAAACCTTCAGTTGGTGGTCAGTCGAGTATGAGTGTGAGAGAGATGGATAGTCTGTGAATCTGGGTGGTGTCTGACCAGAGTTAATGGAGGCCTGGTACGAAGCGAGGGCAATGTCGCAGGGAGGAAAGAAACCAAGGGGAGATTGGAACCTATGGTTTCTAATTTATCTGTTAGGGACTAGGGGTAAAAATTAGAAATAAATTCTTTTTTAACATATAAATGCATGGTTTTCAGATTGGGGTCAGTGAACCAACCCTTGAAACTGAGCCCCAAACCAATATATTTAGTTTTGCAGAAATATGGGTAAACACCCAAATTTGGTTGTTTTGTTCAGGTGGAGAAATTCCGGCCCAAACCTGAATACCCCTAGTAATTTGTGATGATATTCCACTTTGTATAGTGTAACTAGATACTAGTCGCTTTTATCAGCAGCAACTTTTTCCAACTATTTCCAGTCAGAAGCAGCATACTCATTCTTGAAGCAGTAGTTTTTCATCAGTGCATGGTGTCAACCATACAAAGTCCAGCTTGTCAAAAGCCGGGCTTTCAGGCAAGAGGTGTTTAGTTCATACCAATCTAGGTGTATCACTTTTAGCTTTGCACTCAAAATTTCTCAATGGTTGCAAGAGTAATGAAGCATCATCAACAGAGATTGAGTGCATGAGGGCCACAATTCGATTGGATTAAGGCACAAAACGTGTAAAACCAGTGAATAAATAAAACCTAAAGCAGTTTATCTATCTGAACATTTAGAACAAACTTAAAGATGATTGACAAGAAAAGATAAAATTGTACTCTTGTAAACATGCAAAAGCATTGAAGATACATACCCATTCACCTGGGCAAAGAGAACGATAATATTTTGCAAACTTATCACACTCTGGGGCACCTTCCCCTTTTGCAGCTATGCACCTACAGCAGATCAAAATAATAAAGATAAATTACCAAAATAAGTTTTTAAAAATGATCTGAAGAAATTACAGAACAAGTTTGCCTTACCGATGATACTCAACGTATCGAGTAAAGCAATGCCTTGTTTGATTTGTAGTTGGGAAGCGAAAATCTGCAGGGGCTGTCTCAAGCTGTATAACCACAATTCTTAAGTTAATAAAAAAGAAACATAAGATGCAAATATTGAATGAATGATGCAGTTAGGTAGCAATATAAAGAATTTATAGTTTAATGGTCTGGGCATAGTAACCTTAATCTCTGCTGTCTCTTCAGCAGCATCCTGCTCGCCAGTTTTCTCCTCTTCAGAATTTTCACCACTTGCTTCAGTAGCAGCTTCACCATCATCTTCGACAGCAGTAGAGTTGGCTTCAGTGCTCTCTCCAGAATCAGGGGTTGCTTCGCTGCTTGCTTCACTGGCAACCAAGGTAACTTCAGTATTTTCTTCTGCAGTAGCAGGTGAATCCTCAGCTTTCTCAGTGGAAACTTCCTCAGCTTCAGCAGGTACTGGATTCTCAACCTCTTTTACTTCCACAGATTTAGTAACTGCATCAGGTTTCTTCTCCTCCTCCAATGAGTATTGCTGTAAGTCAAATCATGTGGCAGAAAGGTTAACATTCTAATTAAGTAATAAGTGCACCCAAAATCTTACTACAACCAAACTGAAATTTATACATTCTCCTGTGATTCAACCAGGTAACTGTCTTCCAGGTTTCTTAACAGGTGATGTTGTCCCTATGAAGGAAGCCAGCATCGACACCTAATGAGTTTATCCCTAGAGTGGCCACGTGATATGGCACCACTTATTTAGAATTAAAAAATAAGTTACTTACTTTTTAAGCATGAATTAGAGAGACTTTCTTCCAAAAAGAAATAAAAGTAGCTATAGAATGTTAACGAGTTCTCCCGCAAAAATAATAATAGGAAAGAAAAATAAAAGATCTCATTATAATTGTCAGGTCTTAGTACAAAACAAAAGGCTAATTCTTAGAGAATATCACAATGTCCTTGTATAAGAAAATATGTCATTACACTTTGAACAAGGTTTTTGCTATATGATGGACCCATGCGGTGCAAAGAACATTATATCATCTCCAATAATTTTGTTCGAAGTATATCATCTCTAATAAACGGTAAGCAATTACGCAATCACGGGGTTCCAGTATACTTGAACGAAAATAAATTCTAAAACTTTGGGAAACAAACTAATTTTAAGCGTTCACTAAATCGAAAATCTGAAACAACAATTATGTGAATTCCATGTGGAAAACGGCTTCGTCAATGCTCATAATTGAGAACATTGGCTCCATCGTTCACAAACAAACAAACAAAGCCCGCAAACCAAAAGCATGTTTTCATCAATCAATTTAGTCACTGAAAAGGAAACAAAAAATTGCATAACGAACACTAAAATCAAGTCTTCTGTCACACATGGCCTACTTTTCTGATCGTTTCCCACACACACCAGAATCGACCCAGAAAATCAGAACCCAACGCACAAAAGCGAAGATCCAATCGTGATCGGGGTGCAAAATCTACCCAACAGATCGACTGTTGACATGCTCCCGTTTGTTCGAACAAAACTGGAGCATTAGGTACTTGGGGAAAAATGAATAAATAAATAAAAGAAAACTAGAAGATTACCTCAGATAGAGATGGAATTTTGTCGCTTTGGGCCTCCGCCATTTTGATGGAGAGAAAGCGATGTACCACCACGTACAGCTGTGGTCAGGTCAGAGGCCGCCGAGCTGAAACAGATTGGTGAAGGAGGAAAAGGGAGTATGTCCGTATGGTTGGGTGGGTGTGGTTTCAGATGGTAACACTGGGCAGCCAACTGCGTTTGGCCACATTTCCATTTTGTGCTAGACTTTATTTGGCACGAACTTTTGTCTTTGATAAAAATTAGAAATAATAATAATAATAATAATAATAAATGAAAAAAGAAAAGAAAAGTAGGAATTCTACTATGGAAAAATAATGTTTTGAGTTTTAAATAATATACAAGTTTAATTTGTGAAACTCAATATATTTATAAAAAAAAATTAAAATATTAATACTTTTTCATCATCGTAGAACCCACTTCGGTATATTAAATATGTAAAAATATAAATTTACAAATAGCTTTCTTTATTTTCTTGGGGCTTGATCTTCGTAACTTGTAGACATTATTTAAGCAATTGATTATATATCTAATTTATATTTAATTATCATTGATTAGTAAAAAAAAAGAAAAAAAAAAAGACTAAGAGGTTGTGGAATAATTGAGCTGAAATTGACATTAAATATATAACGAACCCCCATTAAAAGGAAAAATATTGTGAATGAGGCTTATAAAAGTAGGCTCTATGTCAAGTGTAATGACTCTTTAGCACATTAAAAAATTAAAAATATTATGTACTGTTACTTTTATGTACATTTCATTAGTCTGATTAGTTGTGTCAATTTTTTTTAATTTAAAATAACTAATATGATAAATTACATTAGTAGAGTGCGTAAAGAATACACAAAAACGACTATATATAACACAACTCAATATAGAGATCAATCAACAAAGATCTTTCAAAATAAAACAAAGAAAACCTTACAAAGGAGAGACACATCTTCAAGCAACACGTGTAATATGCAAAGAGCAAATGAAAGACTAGGAAATGCAATCATATATTTGTTCTAGAATCTTCAAATATCTAAAGATAAAATGGTCCATTATTGAAGTTAGGTGTTGTTTGACTGCCCATCTTAATACAGTTAAAGTTGCTTGGTTGGTACTACTAATCATAAAACAATTACATATTTGCTTTATATGCATAGGTAAGATTGCAACATCCAACTCTCTAAATTGATTGTATAGTGGGGAATCCATTAGGAGCCAAAATAAGTTAATGATTGTGGAACTTTTATATATATATATATTTTTTTTTTTATTTTGTCAACAAGCTAAGGTATTTTTTTCTCCCAACTAGATCCATGCCGTATACGAATTTTGACCGCACAGCTCATAACGACACCGTTTCTTCTGATTTTCCGGTTGACGGCGCAATTTGGTAAAAAACAAAACAAATAAATATTCCGTCGTGAGGCCGCGCTGTGTCCGCTTGGACATCATTCTTCTCACCCGCCTTAGCTTCTCTCTCTCTCTCTCTCTCTCTCTCTCTCTGTGATTCTATTGATTGAAATCGAATCTCGATTCATCGATCTGCTTCGTATCCATTATCTTTTCCTTTTTTAATAATGGGTTCCAGTTTTGATCGGTGGGAGAAGGATCCTTTCTTTTCTGCCGCCGAGGAAGTTCAAGAGTCAGCCGACAGGTACCCATTAATTCAATTTATCAAATATTTGCAATTTCTGTTTTGGGTTCTTTTTTTTCAGGATTTGCAGTCTCTATTTTGTCCTAAATTTTTTATATTATTTGTTTGGTAGCAAAGAAAAAAAGTTCGGAAACGATAATGAATGAAAGTTTCAGTTATGCTACATTGTTTTATTGTTAGGACATTTTGGCTGAGCCATTTGTTCTATTGTGCCCTGATTATACGTAAAATTTAGAGCTTGGGTTGTCCTCGTATTGTATATCTGGGTCTTTGTTTAATCAAACACAGGCAGAAAACCATGCTTCCAATTCACTTTCAACGTTAAATGCGGAGTTTGGGATTGGTTGTATTCATATTTTTGTAATTGTTGTTTCTATTGTTGTGAAGGATGGAATCTACGTATAGAACATGGATTCACGCGGAGAAAGACGGTTCTAGCATGTGGGACTCCGAAGAACTCCGCCGTGATCTTCACACTGTCCTTGGCACTACCAAATGGCAGGTAGTTTCCGACCTTCTGACTGTGCCTGCATCCGCACGCATACTCAGCTGACGTAAATTGGATATTTGATTGATTGGGGTTGTACTCATATATCTACTCGTATCAGTAGAGTGAATATCTGATTGAAACTTTTGTGCGGGCAATGCAGTTAGAAGAGTTTGAACGGGCTGTGCAGTCTAGTTACGTGAAGAGCTCAAGTGACGATACAAGAGGCAGGCACCATGAATTTGTTATCGCCATTGAAGACCAGGTTTCAAAAATCGAGAACTCGTTGCAGGTATCCACTCTTTCAGAGGGCAGGGCATCATTGCCTTGGATGCGCTTAGACGAAGGAGAATGCAATGAACTGGCATCGTTTCTTTTGGGATCGTCAACATCTGAAGACAAAACTCCTGGGAAGAGTAATCGAAAGGATATTGAGAATCCACAAGTGACAGATAAAGGTTCAACGCCCGATTGTTCAGAGAACTCCCGTCGTTCTGCTGAGTGCATGGAGGTTAGCGAAGGTAAGTCACATGGACACAGGAGGACCGCTAGTGCTAGTGCTGACATTAGTGCTTGGAAGATTGTCGTTCCTGATGATGGACACCAGCAGAATTTTTCAAAAGAGCAGACTGGGTTGCCTGTACGTAAGATACCCAGTTTGTCAGTATTCCCAAGTTCCATGGAATCTTCATCCAAGTTGAAGTGGTCAAAGAATGGTTTTAGGAAGTGGAAGGCAACGGATCGCCAACAAGAAGCTGATACTGCATTTTTGCAATCTCCTCAGTTGTCTAAGGTGTGTGTTCAATGACTTCAATATGTTTCTGAGGTTAAGACTTTTTTCAAAAAACTTGCTGCTTGATCTCTCTTTTCTGATAAGTAATATAAGATTTTATTGAAGCTAATAAATAGGCATAGCCCAAGTACACAAGGAAGTATACAAACAGGAAACACCTAATTACAAGTTAGGAGCTGGAAAGTGATACAATAAAATCATGTAAGCTGGCTCCATTAAAAACACTGGCTGAGGCCCAAAGAAATAAAGTATGGAAGAAGAAACTTTTAAGCTCATCTGGAGAACGTTCCCTATCTACAAAGCTTCAACCATTCCTTTCAATACACAGACAACACATAATACATAAAGGAATCATTCTCCATACATTCACATTATGGCAATTGCCCCTAATTCTTTGCCAACAAGTGAACAAATCTACCACCCACTTAGGCATCACCGATGCAATTCCAGGTGATTTCTATATCTGCCTTGTTGTATTCATAATTATGTTATTTTCTTTTTCATAAAGGGCATTAATGCATACTATGAAAGAAGTAAGAGTTGCCTCGATGGTAGCAATGATTGTTATGATAAGCAACTTCATGGATGGCATGGAGCTATTCAGAGACAGCTTCAAAGGTCTCAGTACCAGATGCAGTATAGCCGACCTGTTCAAGTGACTTTTTGGATTGCTCTTCTACTATGCTTGCTTTGTAAGTTTTCCTGAAATCCTCCCCAAATTATTTGTTCATATTTTGATTGATTTCATCTCAGTCGGATATCAAAAGCTGTGTGGAAAATTTTGGAGAAGAGTCCTTCTAGAGAGCACCCCATTTGACAACTAATCTGATAACCATCAACAATTTTTTTTTTCACTTGTTTTCAAATTTTGTCATTTTTTTTAAATGAAAATTAAAAAATTTCAAAGTTATCATTGAAGAATTTTTTAAAATTTTTATTTATTAAAATTTTGTCTTTTTTAATTGAAAATTAAAAAGTTTGAAGTTTTTCATTGAAGAAAATTCAAAAAAAAAGAAGGAAAAAACTATTGTTGGTTGTTAAATGGGGTGCAAGTATATATATATATGGGGCACAAGTATCATTTTTCATTGGAGAAAATGAATTGCTAAACGTGATTGCTGGGAATCTCGCTTGAGTACGTGCACTACTCAATAAGCAAATGGAGAAATGAAAGTGATAATGGAGTGGGAAAACATACAGCAAGGGTGACAGAGTGAATATTAGCACTAAACTACCAATAACATTTTCAAGAATGTAACAAATTTTTCAATGTGGAAAAACTAGTGGAACATATGTTGTATTATTTGTTCCAAATACAATGCAATCACTAGGAAAATATTTGTGTCATGGTCTAGGAAAAATTGTCATCTAGCAGCCACTACAATTACTCATTAAGGGCCTATCACGGTACTTATTTTTTCAGTCATTTTATGCCCATGCAATCACTCTTTGCTGTTCATGAACCTTATGAAAAATGGACTAGATGAAGAATTTTTCCACAAGAGCAGTATATAGAAGCAGAAACTTTTTATGCTCCATGTAATATGCTTGATACTTCTACCTCCAGTTCTTTCAGTGTTCTGTTGTATACTGCCCAACTATAATTTGTTTCAGCTGTTGTCATGTTAACTGACTCATTTCTGAGACATGGTAATTCATTTATAAGTTCATACTCTAGCAGGTATAAATGTCGGTATTCCAGCAATTACATTCTTTTGGGGTTATGAGGCTCCAAATTATTGCTGAAGAATAAAATGATGCATGCTTCCATAATGAAGAATTAATGCCTCGAGATGTACATTCCAATCTTAAAGCATTTTGATTTCTCCCTTAAAATTTATGTTGCCAGTTTGTCATTAAAGCACTCTCCACGGAATATTTTGGAGATTGAAAACTTTCTGTGTATCCATCTTTCTCTGTCTCAATTAAAATCATTCTCCAAGATTTTCTTTTTTCATTTGTTAATTAATTGATCATAAAGAAATGTCAAATGGAAGTTAAGTTGCCTCAAGAGTTTCCCCTCTGCATAAGATATTAATCTGGGTCAAAAAGTTTGTACCTGTGGCATCCACACATATTTTTCATCGATTCAATATTTTAATTCTCCATTTGATTCTGCATCCAACTTCGTATGAAGCTTTTATCTCTAATTTTATAATCTATTGATGTCTTATTTTTCTTTTTCTTTTTTTTTTTTTTTTTTTCGTGGGGGGCGGAGGGGGGTTGTTCTTGGTGCTTCCCTTTATGGATGCTTATCTTTCTTTTTCCTCTCTGCAGTTTTAGTGTTATGTGCCGTGTAGAAGGATCTACTTATGTTCTTCATCTGCATTTTGTTGTTGGAGAGGCAGTATTCGGATCAGAGGATCTCAGGGAATGGCAATGCACCATGTTTAGGCTGTTGCTGGATTTGTTGAATCGTGGGTCGTTATTCTTTCGTACACAATATATGTCTTAAACATGCCGGTCCTGGGTGATTACTGCTGAGGGAACGATCCAAGCACTTTGTAGAAACGCCATCTCCCTCTGTTTTTTGCATTTCTTTTTCTTTCCAATTTTGATTCTTTGATGAAGGACAAACTCAGTTTGTATATGATAAGGGGCAAGGAGAGACGTGAAAGAAAGTTTGCATAGGTTTGTAATTCAAAACATGTTTACCTATCAGCTACTTGAAGTTGTAAAAAATACACAAATATTTTAGCAGAGTTGCATTTCTGTTAATCTCCTCCATGTTTATCCTTTGTCTTGTTTTATCTGCAATGGCTGTAGAAGGGAAGGAAATATGGGGACTTGTATGAAATCAGAACATGATACATCCTTAAACGAGGCAAATATGTTTGGCTGAACTTGAAACTCGAGTGTTAAGCACCTTTGCCCTTTTTTTTTTTTTTTTTTTTTTTTTTTTTTTTTTTTTTTTTTTCCCCTAACCAAGTTTTATTGATGAAAAATAAACCGTAGCAACGGTTTCGAAGAAAGTTAATAATAAAATAATAATTCTATTTGAAAGCCTTTACACTACAAGCAATCTCCGTAATATAATTTGTCTGAGTGGATCTTTCCCACTATGAAAAACTAATAGACATCGAGGAATACAAATAAAGGGAATGCTTTCATATGTCCAGTTGAAAGTTGTACATTGCTCAATATTATGCTCACAACAATTTTGAGATTGAAGAGTTTTTTACACTTCCCATTCATCAAAGGAATGTAACAGATATTATATGTCTCTTATGATAGACTACATTGTCGAATCTGTTTTCTGTGTACTTTGGTTGAGCAATAGTTGTATTGCCAGCTTTGAGTCTGGTTCAATGAGAATTGTTTTCAAATTTCTATTCATTGTGTCCTGGATTGCCATTAACGCTGTTGTGGCTACTCCAATTATTGGATTGATACTAATCTTGTGTGAATAAAAAGTGGCGTGCCAATGTCAAATCTACAAACTAATGCTATTGTCCTTCCATTACTTCTAACTATCACATCAAATGAAAGTGAAGATAAATCTTAAAAAATGATGATATTCCAATTTTATTGATATGATCAGACTCAATTCAAACTCAAGATAAAGATGAAGTCAAAGACAAATAGAATGAAGATAAAGGATAAGAAGCTGAAAAGAGAAATCAAATCAAATTCAATCTAATCTCTTGTATATTTTGGATACAGTTAATGATAGAATTCTTGTAATAAACTAAGATGTATAATCTATATAAATATTTCTGGAACTCCTCAAAATATTCATTGAGCAAATCTATGTCAAAATATACAGTTTCTTAAGATTCTTTACCATCACTTGTTTTGAAGGAATACCTTATACAAAAAGGAGTAAGGGAGTTGCAAAAAGATTCCAAAATCAAGCTCCTACAAAAATATGAGATTTACAATGCATCAATTACGGAGGTATTTTTCATAATGTGTGAGATGTGGGGTGATGAATAGTAGTTGATGAGAAAAATTTTTCAAAAAGGATATACACCTAACAAAAACTAGTACAATCAGACCATGCTAAAACTAGTACAAAAACTTGTAAAGTGTTGTGAAAAGTGACGTGTGTTTATCATTTTTCAAAGTTTAATGTCGAAAGGAATGTTTATTTTTGTGTTCCAAACGTAGTTTTAAGTGACGTGTGTGAGGATTTGCTGCCGGCTGCAGATGGAGTACATAATTGCTTGATGAATAAGTAGGTATATCCCCCAAAGAGGAATCGAAGATATTCAGGTTGATCCAATAAATTCTGCCAATATAGATCACTGATAACAAACCCCACAACATACAGATGATCACAATGGATATATAGTGGTTTAACAAATTAGACAAGATGATGATCTAAATTGTGATCTGGGCTGCTCTGGTGAGGCATCTGTAACAGAAATAGGAACCAGCAACCAAGAAGGGTACGAAGAACTCAAGAACAGCTGCATAGTTTGGTGTGATGTCGTCCTTGATCACGAAAGCACTCATCTCCTTGCTTTTGGCTTCCTTGTACCCAACTTCTTTGGACTCTCCGTCTTGGACTGTGCATCCTTCCAGTACACCCACTTGGTATTTTAGGAACAACTTTTGAGCTGCCTTGCTGTGTCCAATAACCTCAAAGTCCTTGCTGGCATCCTTCCCTGCCGCCTCTATCAGCACCTCTTCTCCTCCTGGATGCTCCTCCATGAACCTCGTCACGTCCAAAACCTGATCATGAAAAACAGTCAAATTCACATCACTCCGAGTGATTCACTCGACCCAGAACATGACACACACAGAGACAGAGAGAGAAGGATTTACTCTGCCATTGATGACCAACCAGCAATCTTTCTTTGATTTGTGCAGAGCAACCTGGGAGAGGGTGAAAACTCTAGTGGCCATAGTTTTTACTGGGCTTTGAAAGAGTGCGTGTATGTGGTGTGCTGATCAAGTGAAGTAATTGGTGTGTTGGTTTTGCAGGAACTGAGTGCAGAATTTGTAGGAGAAGAAAGGTAAGGGGGCGGGGGGGATGGGGATGGGGGTTAGGCACTGAGCACGCGAACAACCACCAGTTGTGATGGTAACCATAACAGACACGTTTTGGACCAGACGAAGTTGACCCTCAGATGGTGAAAATGACTCCGATCATGAGGAAGATTGATTGATTGGAGTTAGCTGAGCCTAATTCTGGTCCTCCCCACGTTAAATCTGTTTACCTAACCAAAATCCTCTTTAAATATTTATTTGAAAAACAATTCTACGTATAATCGTGAAATGCGTAAATGCTACACAATCGTTTTGAAAAAAAATAAGGTTTATTATTAAAAAATAAATTTTTTTCATATGAATTTATATTTTATTCACTTTTTTCAAAACGATTACACGACAGTTGCATAATTCACGATTGTAAATATTTTTTCTCTTGTTTAAGAGGCTTGATACGGAAAAGAAATGCTACAGATAATAGAGCACACTTATGTGTCATTTCTTTTCCTTTTACACTTCATTTTAATCAAGGTGAGATAATTTTGCTATACTAATCGATGTGTCTTGGAAAGGAGAGGTGCCACTGAAACCACGGTCATTATCCATGCACACACAAAGATGTTCGACTCCTATCCCATTGTGTTGATGCAGTATTATCCATCAACTATTGATTTTATTATTTTTAAAATAAGAGTGGATATAATAGTTGACAGACAATATCACAACAATACAGTATGATGGAAATGAGATTTACAGTGTAGTATACAACAATTTGAACACAAGCATTTGGTAAGTTGCTAACCGTGGTTTGCAATTTTAACCTTAAACTTCCAAAACAAACACCTTAAAATCCTGTCACTACTGCCAGTTGCCATATAACACTCCTCAATTTATAATCATTAAAGTTGCGTTAGAATATTGAGCTGAGTTAAACTCTTTATAAATAATAGTGAATTGATATGATAAAATAAATTTTATAGAATCCACCTAATATGAGTTTAAATGTGTTTGGATGTTAAAACAAATTTAGATATATTTATAAGGAATTAAAAAAAGTTGTAGATCCCACATACAAATAAGTGTTGAATTGAAAAAAATTATAGATCTCACGTGTAAACAGATTTTGAGTTAAGATGAATTTAACAATTTGAGTGTTTGGATATTAAACTCAGTTTAAAATTAGATTGAACTGAATTGATTTCAATTAAGTCTATCAACCAAACGGGGCTAGACAGCTTTAAGTTCTCTAGATCTTGTGGATTTTGTGAAAGGTTAAAAACAGATGAGTCATCACAGTGGCTTGCCGAGAAGTGCTTTCTTTCATCCCCTTTTATTTAATGGTAATTGGTTCAACGTTTGCTTTCTACAGTACCAATATTGTGTGCACAAAAGCTCTACATTGCACAAAAATTGACAACTCTTAATGGCAGATTTGCAATGAGCGGCATTCTACATTGAGTTCATGGCCACTGCGTTGAAGAGATGTCGAAATGAAAAGCTATTGTGAAGTACGAGTTTCTTGGGTGATTTGTGATAAATCTTTGAATGCATCATCACTTTGATCCTTTTTACTGAATTCCATACCCTGAAACATGACCCTTGATGATCGATACTGACTGCCAAAGGCAGTGCCAAAGCCCCATCCAAGGCCTAATCCAATCCCACAGCCTCCACCTTTAAAACAAAATTCCAAGGTTATGGGTGTTTTTGATATAAAGATGATACATTCTGTTACATGATATAACTATTATAGATCAACCAAATATTTTGCTTTCAATCAAGAGGGTGCTAGTTGCATACCTGCACCGAGGCCCAATATGTTCAGAGGCATGCCTGTAGCATAGAATCATCAAACATCAGCAAATCAGCTGGTTGGTAACAGAAACATAAATAATCAAGGAATTACAGAAAGAGTTCAATCATTTCATTATAAAGTAAAAGTTGATTTGGAAAAATGACAGAATATGACATATGACCAACACCATTAGCATTGTCATACAGGTACCTGAAACCTGAAAAATAACATCATTCTAAAATCATGAGATGTGGAAATAAAACCATTCTAAAATCTAGGATTCCAAATATTTGTCCAAGCCAAACGTCAACAACCTAGTGATTATTGCCCTTCGAATTTCTGACTGATTATTGCCTATACATATATGACATGCATGGTCAAAAGAGATGCTGACGGTCAATGAGCTTGCAGCCACTATTTTTTTGTTAATGGGTAATGAACTTGCAGCCCCTTGTTTCATATATGTCAAACTTTACGCTTTTCCACCAGCTTAACTAAGAGTACTAACTGAATAACTATATTATTATAAGTTGCAAAATCTAACTAAGTGTGAAAAACCAGTAATTAGCTTTTCTGTCATTCATTGTCCACTTGTCAACAACCACAAATGGATTTCATTACCATTACCTATCCCTGAACTTCTGCTACTAAGTGGCCCAGGTATCCTATCTCTATAGGACTATCCATCAGAAGTTTATTTTTTGGAGCTAATTCGAATATTTTGCATGACAGTAAGGCTTTTCTCCTTCTAAATTTGACATTTGAGAAATGGGATATGCTGATGTCATTTTTGGCATTACATTCTTAGACACGATTGCCTTACAGGGTCACATCACAACTACTTAGACAAAATACTCAAAAGATTTGATCATTTTGATTGATTTAAAGGTGCACTTGGGTAAAAACCTCAGCAATGAAATTTCTCCTGCTGTATTTGAAGGTTATATTGTAACAAACAATTATCAATGTTTGGATGAAATGAACCCACTAATAGATATGTTTTCACACTAGCAAGAGCTGTCATTGGAAATCCTATGGCAAGACTTGTATAGCTAGATCAACCTCTGAATCTATGTTGCTTCAGAGAAGGCTGGATCAGAAACCGAATGGCCGACTTTGTTAGTAGATTTGCCTTTTTGGACTAAACTAGTCCCACATGTTTGAACTAATTATGATTGCCAGGCTGATATAACTCTCTAATGGGAAAATCCAGACACAAAAGATTGAGGCATAACATTGTCAGACAGCTTATTGAGAATGGATGGACGATGTAAGGTCAGAGAGAAGCTTGGCTCGTTCTCTTACCAAGCCATCGGCTGGGAACCTAAGGGATGACACATTGAGGAAGATAAAGATTGATATTCAATTGTTCTGATCATAGATTCCATAAAGGAGGTTAAATGGAGAAAATGAGGTCACATGACATCTTATTAGATATTCTCACCCTAGTTTAGTTTATCCATTCATTTGAAGAAAACAATGAAGAGTGCATCCCTATAGAGTATAACAATAGTGTTAATGAGAGAGGTTGAACTATTAAGTTCTTGAAAAGGGGCCATAGGCTCTATTTTGGGATGGGTGTTAACAGTAACACACTCCTGATGAATGCCACCATGCTCGTGAAACCCAAGAGGCACATAGCCTATAATGCACCAATCCATTCTAGAACAACCTTGATTAAAGAAAGCCACGCAGGTGATAGCTGTTGTCAACTTACATAATCGAATTTGGTAAGCAAGTGTAACACCATTTCAGTAACTTCCTACCTATTTATCCGAATGCGTGGCTAAGACCCATGCCATCTTGATATATACTGTTTCAGTTCCTTCCAATTCTAGTGTTTGAAACATGAGTGGGGAATGTTGTGTTTGTGTTATTTGGCCAAGACTAAGTTTACTCATCTCTTCCACCCCGAAACACTCTGCCCTTTGCATTTTCTAGCAACCAACACTCACACAGTTTCACTTCCACCCAAAAAAAAAAAAAAAAAAATCAAGCTTTACTTTGTCAAGGAACGATGATTGAGGGGAGGTTGGTGTTCTAAAGAATCTAGTGGAGCTTACGGGGTGCGTTTATGGAAATATATTAGAAAAGGACGGGATTCCTTCTCCAATAATTTCAGATTGAAGGTAGGAGATGGAAAGAGGATACTCTTTTGGCATGATCTGTGGTGTGGAGATACTGCTCTCAAGCTAGAATTTCCTGCCCTTTTCAGAATTGCAAGAGATCAAAATGCAGCTGTTTGTGATTCTTACTGCAGCAGTAATAATAAGGTTGAATGGAATGTTATTTTTAAAAGGGATGTTAATGATTGGGAAGTGGATGAAGTTAAGGCATTGCTGGTTAAACTTTACAGCACAAAGTTGGTGCTAGAAAGAGAGGATAGCATGGTTTGGATTCCAGCTGGAAATGCTAAGTTTTCAGTTTCATCTTATTACAGAATTTTGTCAAGCCATAGTAGTTGTGTATTCCCTTGGAAAAGTATTTGGAAAGTGAAAGATCCTTCCAAGGTTGCTTTTTTCTGTTGGGTGGCTTCTTTGGGCAAAGAGTTGACAACTGATAATCTTAGAAGGAGAGGATTGTTTATTGCTGATTCGTGCGTTATGTGCAAAAGGGATGGAGAATCAGTAAATCATCTTTTTCTTCACAAGATTCTTGTGGAATGAGGCTTTGAGCTGGACAGGTTTACATTGGGTAATGCCTAGAGAAGTGGTGGATTTATTGGTAGGGTGGAAGGGTTTGAAGGGCTGTAAGAACAAAAGTTCGGATCTGTGTTTGTTGAGCAACAAGAAATACCGTATAGTCAAACTATTTTTGCACAATGAAAAAGAAAAAAAATCCAATCCAAAACACCGAAAGATGAAATAAAAGTTCTCAATTGAACAAATTATCTCAAGCACGTGAACATGAAAGGGACAAAACACAGACCTCCGAAACCCCAGCCAACTCCGAAACCACAACCGATGCCGAAACCTGAAGAAAAGAAATTTCAGAGACCATTGTAAAGTTAGTAACAGACCATTGAGGAAAAAAAAAAAAAAAAGGAAGAAGAAGAAGAAGACAGAGAATCGGATTCTGAGAAATGTCCCAGCTTGAATAATCGTATGCATAAGGTATAGCAGGCCGTACCAATTCCGACGCCAGCTCCATTGAAATCTGTAAGCACCATACTGCTTTATGCGGCCGAATAAGCTCTCTTATCAAGTTTGGTCCGTACAAAGAAACTAGACAACCTTAAATATGGGGGTTTTCCTCTGTTATTCAATTTACTACATTTGGACCGAAATTCAATTATTTATAAAATAACGAATTTTGTTACTCGTAATCTCACACATTATATGTCATATTTATTATTATTATTATTATTATTATTTTATTTTTTTAAATTAATTAAATTCTTCTACTCATCATTTATATACTATAAATTTAACAAGAGAAAAAAATTAAAAATTAAAAAATTATGTGCAGTATATAATGTAAGAATGATGAGTATAATTTTTCTAAAATAAATATATTTTCATATCAGCTGCTATGTAAAATAGAGTGTATATTTCACTCATATAATTTTAAAGTGTGTAAAGTTTTGCGCATCTGTTTTTTTTTTTTTTTAAAAAAAGATAAATGTATAAGCTATATAAAAAAAATATTTTTAATAGTAAATGACATTCTTTTTTGAAGAGTGTGCGACCTTATACAATTTAAAATTATATATAATATTATTCTATAAAATATTAGTGATAGATTGCAATCGTTCAGGGAAAGATCATGTAAGGCCCTACCTCTTCATCAAAGTGGCCCGGATCAGTGCATGAAAATGGCCCAGCCATTTTCGTGTTTAGTGAGAATCCTGAACGACGTCGTTTTTGAGGTGAGTGTTTTCTTCTTCAACTTTCGTTTCTTTCCGCATTTTTCTGTTTCAGTTTTAGTTTCTCCCGCATCTCTCTCGCGCACGTCTCTCTTTTCTTTTCGGTTTCATCTTTATTTCTTGTTGTTGGCATTAGTTTGAGTTTCCGAATCCCATGCCCTAGACACCTCACGTGGATTTCTGTTACTGCGTTGCTTCTGGTTTCCTGAGTGTTGCCGTCTGCTACACTCTGTTTTTTTCCTCCATTTTTGCATTTTGGTTTCCGTCTGCAACTCACGGGCATCAATTCGCATCCCCTCCATTTTCGACTGGTAAGGGTTTCTTTCTCATCCAAGTATCGGTTTCTCCTTCTGTAACCGTGCGATTTCTGCTTCTTAGTTTTGGGTTTGGTTTATCTTCTTTTTGATGCAGTATCTGTTTTGGCTGTGAGTTTGAGTAGTTTTTTGTGAGTTTTTCTGGTTGTTACGTGGTGAGTATTTCGGGTTGGTGTTTTGTCCTAGGTTTGGATTATTTGAAGTTTCATTGTAGTGGAATTGTTGGACTGGTGGTTGAGAAAATATTTGGAAGTTTTAGTTTATACTTTATGTTATGGAGTTGGGAATGGAAATAAGAGTGCTTTGTGTAGTGTAAACTGGTTATGTTGGCAAAATCTGCGTACTTCGCTCGAGCAGACTGTCGAGCGCGATTCGAGCGAACAGCCAAATGAGCATTGGCTTGAGCGGAGTGTCGAGCGAGACTCGAGCGAACCTCTCTGACTTGCATTCGCTCAAGCGGAGTGTCGAGCGAGACTCGAGCGAACCTCTCTGTCTTGCATTAGCTCGAGCGGAGTGTCGAGCGAACCTCTCTGACTTGCCTTCGCTCGAGCGGTCTGTCGAGCGAACTTGGCTCGAGCCAACTGTCAAGCCAACTTTTAGCAAATATTTTTTTTAGTTCCAAATCAGTCTCCACTTATAACCAACATACTGAGTTTAGTATAGAATATTTTGGGTCGAAGGGTGGGCTGTCCGGATTGTTATTTGGCTAGTTAAGTTTGATTAAACTCGTTGAATTATGGTCTAGAGTTTGAGTCTTGAGTTGTTTAAGACCAATTGTGTATTGTTGGACTTTAATATTTAGTTTATATTATCTTATGAATAGGTGGCGAGACGGATAGAGACCGTATCCAAGTCATAGATAATACACTGCAGGAGTCAGGTAAGCGGGGTTCCTATGCTAGGTTTTATACAAGTTAATAAGACTGAGGTTGATTTTCTGAAAACTTTGCATATTTTGTGTTGTGTTAGGAACTTGTGAAAATAAAGATCAACCTCGGTCACTCATCTGCATACTCATGAAATCTGTACGAAAAAGGAAAAATATGTTCTGGCATGCATTGTGTAGACATGAGCTAAATTCTGTCATGTGGTTTCTGAAATCTGAAAAATGAGCGATATTGAGAATATGAAAAGTTGTGCATTTATTTAGAAAGATGTTCTGACTTTTGTGTTCAGTGTGGGTAAACTGTCTGATTCTGTTTTGGTACTCTGTATTATTTTGATATAGCATTTGAAAACCATTGTGTACTGGTTTTCGTATCTGACTCTGTCTCTGCTTTGCTCTGCTCTGCTCTGTTATACTCTGCTCTGTTTGGGTTGGTACCAACTTCTCTGTCTCTGAGTGCACCCACTTTGGGAACAAAGTAGTTTTATTGTGGTCTTTCCTGTGTGCACACTTGGGGCTCCGAGAAGAATAAAGGAAATATTTCACCTCTGTCTCTGCCTGGTTTGGCCACCGGGGTTAGCACAACCCTACCACGGGGGTGAAACATGGTCTCTGCTCTGTTTGATGCTCTGTTTTGATTTGACAATGATACTCAGTTTATGTTATGCCAAAGTACCATGGGTTTTACTTGTTTTAAAACCATCACTCTGTTATTTTGAAAATATGTTCTGTTCTGCATGATAACTCAGGAAAAATTATTTTGTTCTGCATACTCTCCTTGATAAATGCTCATGTTTGCACGCTAGCATATGATTTCTGCTTACTGAGTTATTGATAACTCACCCCCTATCATTATAATATTTTTCAGATGATGTGGTGAGTCCAAATGAGGACCTGGATTAGAATGCTGTTTGTGTCTAAGCTGAGGAGATGTTGGTAGAAGAAGGACTTCTGGTGTTCTTAGTTTTAATATCTTTGAGTTTTATTTATGTCTTGAGTTTAGTAAGATTTATGAAAGATTTAGTTGGTTTGTTATGACTATCGGGAGGTTATGGACCCCTTTGATTTATTATTATTGCATTAAAGATTGTGTGGAGTTTGTAATGAGATTATTGAGAAGATTTGAGATTAATTTCATTTATGAAGTTTTTTTTGGAGTTTATTCTTTGGATGTGTTGGGAGATATGTTTATGAGTGACAAGTAGAAATTCTCCAAGTCACCCGGATTTGGGGCGTTACATTTGGTATCAGAGACAGGTTAGAATTCTGCATACTATAAACCTAGGAGGTTTAGATTTCTGTGGGTACATAGGATTGAATATTGTTGAAGTGGGAAGTCTTAGAATTCGCAAGCTTTGCGAATAACTATGAAGTGTGGTATTTCATAGGTCTATGAACTAAATTCATGTTGATTAAGGTTTAGTTTAGTGGCGGAGCCTTCTTAAATACTCAGATGGAGTAAGATGTTAAATTTTGGAGAGATTGACTATTACTACCGTTGTGCGTTCCTCTTTTGTCTCTGTTATAGATATTCTTATATTTTTTAATTCTAATATATATACGTTTTGTTTTTACAAATACCACTAATTTTCTATGTTCTTATAAATTCTATTTTCGAAGCGATTTTTTAAAAATTCTAGTTATTTTGTCAGGATGCCACCTCGTCGTAGAGAACGAAGCATGTCGGATCTGAATGCGATCGAGAACGAAAGGGAAGCAAACCCGAGTGCTTCCGACGTGTTACGAGCAGCTGCACATCAGTTAATTGATGACCTTGTGCAAAATCCCACGGGTCGCCAGCGTAATTTCAATGAAGGGGGTTGTACTGTTGAGCAATTCAATCGTATGCACCCTCCTTTATTTGATGGGAGAGGCGATCCAACTTTGGCGGAGGATTGGGTTCAGGACATTGAGGAGATTTTGCGAGTCCTAACTTGTACTGAGGAGCAAAAAGTGGCGTACGCCACATTCAAGCTTACTGGGGAAGCGAAGAGGTGGTGGATCTCTGAAAGATCTATCAGGGAAGCAGAGGGGACAGAGATAGTCAGTTGGCTGCACTTCAAGCAGATCTTTCTTGAGCGCTTCTTCCCTAGCTCTTTCCGTGAGGACAAGGCTATGGAATTTGCCACCTTGGTTCAGGGAACCATGACGGTACATCAGTATGCTGCTAGGTTTACTGAGTTATCCCGTTTTGCTACTTATTTGATTCCCGATGAGGAAAAGAAGGCACGCAAATTTGAGCAAGGACTGAATGAGAAACTGTACGTGCGTGTGGTGGGTTTCCAGATTCGGAACTTCTCAGAATTGGTGGATAAAGCAACAGTTTTTGAAAGAACCCTTCAAAGAAGCGCTGCAATGCATGAACAGAGAAAAAGGACTACTCCTACTGGGTACCAGTCTGGCATGGATCAGGGACCATGGAAAAAGAGGAATGAGGGTAGTAGTTCGGGAAAAAGGCTGGTTCAGAGTAATCAACAGCCCTACCAGTGTAGGACATGCAATCAAGTGCACTCCGGAGAGTGCAGAAAAGGGGCGGGATTGTGTTTTCGTTGTGGCAAAACAGGACACTACATCAGGGATTGCCCAATGCAAAATAGGAGCAACCAGACATTCATACCGCCACCTCAGAGGAATGAAGTATCGGCCCGGGGCAGCAATCAACGTCCTACTGCGCCTGCTCGAGTCTTTGTACTAACACCTGGAGAAGTTGAGGGTAGGAATGACGTGATCACTGGTATGACTCTTTGGTTTTACTTCAAGGATTTATAGTTTCTATTATTTTCTTTTCTTTGATTGATTCTGGTTAAGACTTTGAATATTCTTGGTTCATGGATGAGTTTGAATGTGATCACAGGTACTCTTTCTCTGTTTTCTAATAATGCTTTTGTGTTATTTGACTCGGGAGCGACACATTCTTTTGTTTCCACGGCGTACTCTAGATTTTGCACTTTAGATACTGAAAGGTTGAGGAACAGGTTAGTGGTTGCGACCCCAACAGGAAATTCTGTAGTCTGTAGTGAGATTTTACCTGGATGCCCTCTTTCTATAGAGGGAAGACTGATGCCAGCAGATTTAATAGTTTTCCACATGGTTGGGTTTGATGTAATTTTGGGTATGGATTGGCTGGCTTCCTATCACGCCAGTATTGATTGTGCTAAAAAGGAAGTGGTATTCAGACCCCCTAATGAAGGTGAATTTCGGTTCACAGGGTCAAAAGTGAGGTTGACTCCACCCATCATTTCTGCCATTCAGATTGGAAAACTGTTGCATGAAGGTTGTTAGGGATTCCTAGCCTGTGTGGTAGAAGCGCCAAAGGGGGAAGTGATGTTGGAACAAATACCTGTTGTGAGAGATTATCCAGAGGTCTTCCCTGAAGATTTATCGGGACTTCCACCCGAGCGGGAGGTAGAGTTTGCTATTGAGTTAGTTCCAGGCACGGCACCCCTTTCGAAAGCACCTTATCGCATGGCGCCATCTGAATTAGCGGAACTCAAAGAGCAGTTGCAAGATTTGTTAGATAAGGGTTTCATCAGGCCCAGTGTTTCACCTTGGGGAGCTCCAATTCTTTTTGTGAAGAAGAAGGATGGATCGATGAGAATGTGTATCGATTATAGGGAACTTAATCGGGTGACCATAAAGAATAAGTACCCGCTACCCCGTATAGAGGATTTGTTTGATCAGCTTCAGGGTGCTCAAGTATTTTCGAAGATTGATCTTCGATCAGGTTACCACCAGTTGAAGATCAGAGCTGAAGACGTGGCTAAGACGGCGTTCAGAACCCGTTATGGCCATTATGAGTTTTTGGTCATGCCTTTCGGCCTGACTAACGCCCCAGCCGTATTTATGGACTTGATGAACAGGGTGTTCCATGAGTTTTTGGATAAGTTTGTGGTTGTCTTTATTGATGATATACTGATATACTCCAAAAGCGAGACCGAGCATGAAGAACATTTGAAGTTGGTACTTGGGACACTCAGAAACAAGCAGCTGTTTGCTAAGTTGAAGAAGTGTGAATTTTGGCTTGATTCAATCACGTTTCTGGGGCATGTAGTTTCGAAGGATGGTATTTCAGTGGACCCAGGAAAAGTGGAAGCCGTGGTTAATTGGTCGGCACCGAGGAATGTTCTTGAGGTTAGAAGCTTTTTGGGATTGGCGGGGTATTACCGTCGATTCATTGATGGGTTTTCCAAGATAGCAGTTCCTCTCACTGCACTCACCAGGAAAAATAATAGGTTTGAATGGACAGCAAAGTGTGAAGAAAGCTTCCAAGAGTTGAAACAGAGATTAGTGTCAGCCCCGGTGTTAACAGTTCCCACAGCTAGAGGCGGATTTGTTGTCTATAGCGATGCTTCTAGGCTTGGTTTGGGGTGTGTACTGATGCAACATGGGAAGGTTATAGCTTATGCCTCACGCCAACTGAAAGTGTATGAGCAGAATTATCCCACCCATGATCTGGAACTCGCGGCAGTCATTTTTGCACTTAAGCTTTGGAGACATTACTTGTATGGAGAAAAGTGCGAAATTTTTACGGATCACAAGAGTTTGAAGTATTTCTTTACCTAAAAAGAATTAAACATGAGACAAAGGAGGTGGCTTGAGTTGATCAAGGATTATGATTGTACCATGAATTATCACCCAGGCAAAGCTAATGTTGTAGCCGACGCTCTAAGTAGGAAGTCAGTGGGACCGACAATTGCAGCTATTACCACTCAGCATAGGTTGCTAATGGATTTAGAAAGAGCCGGTATTGAAGTCTTTTCTAGTGATACAAGTGCTGTCATGGCCAGTTTAGTGGTTCAACCTGCTTTGATAGATAGAATCAAAGATGCTCAGAAAGTGGACTCAGAGTTGGTGAAGCTAAGGGAAGAGATCGAAAACGGGGACAAACCTGATTTTTGTATTTCCAAGGATGGAGTTTTGAGGTTTAGGAGTAGAGTATGCATACCTGCTGATGATGAACTAAAAAGGTTGATTCTTGAAGAGGCACACCGTTCTTTGTATACTGTTCACCCAGGGAGTACCAAGATGTATCGGGATTGAGAGAGTCCTTTTGGTGGAATGGCATGAAAAGGGAAATTGCTAAATTCGTAGAACAATGCCTGACTTGCCAACAAGTGAAGGCGGAACATCAGAGACCTGCAGGATTATTACAGCCACTTCAGATTCCAGAGTGGAAATGGGAACATATCTCCATGGATTTTGTGACAGGTCTACCAAGGACTGTAAGCGGGCAAGATGCTATATGGGTGATCGTGGATCGCTTACGAAGACCGCTCGTTTTGTGCCCATTAAAGTTTCTTATAAACTAGAGAAACTAGTTGAACTGTATGTGCGGGAGATAGTGAGGTTGCATGGAGTACCGGTATCCATTGTGTCGGATAGAGATCCTCGCTTTACCTCGAAGTTCTGGCAAAGCTTACAGGAGGCAATGGGTACTCAGCTAAGTTTCAGTACCGCTTTTCATCCTCAGACAGATGGACAGTCAGAAAGAACTATTCAGATTTTAGAAGACATGTTGAGGGCATGCTTGATGGATTTCAAGGGATCTTGGATGCAACATTTACCATTGGTTGAGTTTGCATATAATAATAGCTTCCAGGCTAGCATTGGGATGGCACCTTACGAGGTTTTGTATGGCAGGAGATGTAGGTCTCCATTGTATTGGGATGAAGTAGGTGAAAGGAAACTTCTAGGGCCAGAGATTATTCAGCAGACCACCGAAAAGATAGATATCATTTGGGCTAGAATGAAAGCAGCTCAAAGTCGACAGAAGAGCTATGCAGATAAACGCCGCCGTCAGTTAGAATTTGCGATGGGAGATAAGGTTTTCTTGAGAATTTCACCAATGAAAGGAGTTATGAGATTCGGAAAGAAAGGTAAGTTGAGTCCTAGATACATTGGGCCGTTTGAGATTCTTGATCGGTTTGGACCGGTGGCGTACAGGGTGGCTCTACCACCGGCGTTCTCGGGAGTGCATAATGTGTTCCATGTGTCCATGTTGAGAAAGTATATCCATGACCCCACTCACATCATAGATCATGAACCCTTGCAGATTCAAGAGGACATGACCTACACCGAGGAACCATTGCGGATTCTGGACAGGAAAGAGCAAGTGTTGCGGAATCGAACTATTTCTTTGGTTAAAGTATTGTGGAATAATCATGCTATCAATGAAGCATCTTGGGAATTCGAGGAAGAGATGCGAGTAAAGTATCCTCACTTGTTCGAAATAAATTATTATAGCTTGTAACGAATTCCGAGGACGGAATTCTTGTAAGGGGAGGAGGATGTAAGGCCCTGCCTCTTCATCAAAGTGGCCCGGATCAGTGCATGAAAATGGCCCAGCCATTTTCGTGTTTAGTGAGAATCCTGAACGACGTCGTTTTTGAGGTGAGTGTTTTCTTCTTCAACTTCCGTTTCTTTCCGCATTTTTCTGTTTCAGTTTTAGTTTCTCCCGCATCTCTCTCGCGCACGTCTCTCTTTTCTTTTCGGTTTCATCTTTATTTCTTGTTGTTGGCATTAGTTTGAGTTTCCGAATCCCATGCCCTAGACCTCCTCACGTGGATTTCTGTTGCTGCGTTGCTTCTGGTTTCCCGAGTGTTGCCGTCTGCTACACTCTGTTTTTTCCTCCATTTTTGCATTTTGGTTTCCGTCGATAACTCACGGGCATCAATTCGCATCCCCTCCATTTTCGACTGGTAAGGGTTTCTTTCTCATCCAAGTATCGGTTTCTCCTTCTGTAACCGTGCGATTTCTGCTTCTTAGTTTTGGGTTTGGTTTATCTTCTTTTTGATGCAGTATCTGTTTTGGCTGTGAGTTTGAGTAGTTTTTTGTAAGTTTTTCTGGTTGTTACGTGGTGAGTATTTCGGGTTGGTGTTTTGTCCTAGGTTTGGATTATTTGAAGTTTCATTGTAGTGGAATTGTTGGACTGGTGGTTGAGAAAATATTTGGAAGTGTTAGTTTATACTTTATGTTATGGAGTTGGGAATGGAAATAAGAGTGCTTTGTGTAGTGTAAACTGGTTATGTTGGCAAAATCTGCGTACTTCGCTCGAGCAGACTGTCGAGCGCGATTCGAGCGAACAGCCAAATGAGCATTGGCTTGAGCGGAGTGTCGAGCGAGACTCGAGCGAACCTCTCTGACTTGCATTCGCTCGAGCGGAGTGTCGAGCGAGACTCGAGCGAACCTCTCTGTCTTGCATTAGCTCGAGCGGAGTGTCGAGCGAACCTCTCTGACTTGCCTTCGCTCGAGCGGTATGTCGAGCGAACTTGGCTCGAGCCAACTGTCAAGCCAACTTTTAGCAAATATTTTTTTTAGTTCCAAATCAGTCTCCACTTATAACCAACATACTGAGTTTAGTATAGAATATTTTGGGTCGAATGGTGGGCTGTCCGGATTGTTATTTGGCTAGTTAAGTTTGATTAAACTCGTTGAATTATGGTCTAGAGTTTGAGTCTTGAGATGTTTAAGACCAATTGTGTATTGTTGGACTTTAATATTTAGTTTATATTATCTTATGAATAGGTGGCGAGACGGATAGAGACCGTATCCAAGTCATAGATAATACATTGCAGGAGTCAGGTAAGCGGGGTTCCTATGCTAGGTTTTATACAAGTTAATAAGACTGAGGTTGATTTTCTGAAAACTTTGCATATTTTGTGTTGTGTTAGGAACTTGTGAAAATAAAGATCAACCTCGGTCACTCATCTGCATACTCATGAAATCTGTACGAAAAAGGAAAAATATGTTCTGGCATGCATTGTGTAGACATGGGCTAAATTCTGTCATGTGGTTTCTGAAATCTGAAAAATGAGCGATATTGAGAATATGAAAAGTTGTGCATTTATTTAAAAAGATGTTCTGACTTTTGTGTTCAGTGTGGGTAAACTGTCTGATTCTGTTTTGGTACTCTGTATTATTTTGATATAGCATTTGAAAACCTTTGGCATGGTGTACTGGTTTTCGTATCTGACTCTGTCTCTGCTTTGCTCTGCTCTGCTCTGTTATACTCTGCTCTGTTTGGGTTGGTACCAACTTCTCTGTCTCTGAGTGCACCCACTTTGGGAACAAAGTGGTTTTATTGTGGTCTTTCCTGTGTGCACACTTGGGGCTCCGAGAAGAATAAAGGAAATATTTCACCTCTGTCTCTGCCTGGTTTGGCCACCGGGGTTAGCACAACCCTACCACGGGGGTGAAACATGGTCTCTGCTCTGTTTGATGCTCTGTTTTGATTTGACAATGATACTCAGTTTATGTTATGCCAAAGTACCATGGGTTTTACTTGTTTTAAAACCATCGCTCTGTTATTTTGAAAATATGTTCTGTTCTGCATGATAACTCAGGAAAAATTATTTTGTTCTGCATACTCTCCTTGATAAATGCTCATGTTTGCACGCTAGCATATGATTTCTGCTTACTGAGTTATTGATAACTCACTCCCTATCATTATAATATTTTTCAGATGATGTGGTGAGTCCAAATGAGGACCTGGATTAGAATGCTGTTTGTGTCTAAGCTGAGGAGATGTTGGTAGAAGAAGGACTTCTGGTGTTCTTAGTTTTAATATCTTTGAGTTTTATTTATGTCTTGAGTTTAGTAAGATTTATGAAAGATTTAGTTGGTTTGTTATGACTATCGGGAGGTTATGGACCCCTTTGATTTATTATTATTGCATTAAAGATTGTGTGGAGTTTGTAATGAGATTATTGAGAAGATTTGAGATTAATTTCATTTATGAAGTTTTTTTTGGAGTTTATTCTTTGGATGTGTTGGGAGATATGTTTATGAGTGACAAGTAGAAATTCTCCAAGTCACCCGGATTTGGGGCGTTACAGATCAACTTGTAGGCAGTCCTTGAAAGGCCAGCCTAAGGTTTCTAGGGTAGCCGTGAGAGATTGTCGTAGATAGGGTTGCACAAATTCTTGGTTGATTGTTGCAATTGGAGATGGCTTTTGCCTCTTATTTGGTAGACTTGGATAAGAGAGTGCGTCGACTCTGGACTTTAGGAAAAATTGCAAGATAGGTGGGAATGGAGGAACAATTCGGTCACATGTTTGCAAGCGTTTGTAGAGTATGTAGATCTATACTCCTATAATGGAGGGGTGTAGATGGTCATATCTTAAAGATTTAAGGTCTAAACATCTGATGGAGCTGCGCATGTGGCGGTTGGAGCTTTAGCAACGAATGGCACTTTAGGCCCACTTGCCACTTTGGATGGCGCATGAGACACACTCCCTCACTGTTTTTCATCACATTTTGCTCCTTGTAAATCGGCAATCTGATGGTGTAGCGTGTGTAGTTCGAAGGTGGCTAAAAGGCGATAAACAAGCTATTTCTTATTCCGAAAGAGAAAAAACACACGAGATTATTATATCCATGACTTCTGAGCCAGAGAGAAGGAAGGGGGAGGGAAGGAAAGAGCAATGAGCTCCTCCCCCCACTCATACGGTCTTCTTTTTGTGAATTTAGAGAGAGCGAGGTTTAAACACAACTTTCCGCTTAGAGAGAATTCAGATTTTATATTAGAAGAGCAAACCAACAAAGTCTTCCATTGCCAAAAGAAAGAGGAGGAGAAAAAGTGAGTAAAGCTGGTTGAGGAGAAATCCAAAGAAAAGAGAAAAATTATATATTTTAAAATTTACCCTTTAAAGACTCTTTTTATAGATTTTTTTATAGAATATAAAAATGATGTATTTTATTGAATTCGCCCTTGTTCTAAAAGCTTCTATCCTTGCTCTAGTCCAACTCCAAACCGAATCAAAGTACATTTTTTTCTCATCGAAAATACTTATCGGGCGGATGCCAAACCAAACATAAGCTTTGTTTGCATGCTCTTATTTATAAGCCCAACGTACAACCACAACACTCTCTTACCTATTTTAAAACAAAAACGATCTTTTGTGCGTGGAAGTGGTCACCAAAACAGAAAAAAAAAAAAAAAACATAAAATAAAAAGGACTAACGGCGTGTCCAAAGACATTCACAAGTCACAACCTTCAAGGTACAATATTGTGTACTTTCATCTTATCAACCCAAGTGATTAAAGAAGTCTTGGAGTTCCTGAAACCCAAGAACCCATGCTCCTTGCTCTTATTCATATTGTCCAACGCACCAGCCACACACAGCATCAAGTCTGCAAACCACCACACCCCAACCTCCTCCAACTTCGTGGGCTGCAGATGATTCTTCCTCACAATCTCCTCCCACACTGGTGCCTTGTCCTTCATCATCTCCACCAAACTAACTTTCTCACCCTCCTCAAATCCATACTTCTCAATCCCAAATCTCTCCGCCAACACCTTCCAAAGATGCTTCCACTTGAACACGGCCCCGTTGTTGCAGTTAAACGCTTCGTTCCTTGCATTCGGGTCTACTGTTGCCCATATATGCTGCTCTGCAATAAGATCAGCATCTGAAGCCACTGAGTACCCTTCCCAGCTCGCTTTGTTTCCAGGGAACTTCAAAGGAAGCCCCTCGTGCTTCCATATTGCTGCATATACACAAAGCGTGCCTATTATGTTCATCATGCTATATGGGGAAAATCCGAATATAGTGATGGGTCGGTGGATGGACCAAGTCAAGCCTTCCTTCTTCTTCGCCTCTTCAAAAATTCGGCACGTTCAGTCGGGGCAAGTCCTCCGTGAAAGGTGGCTCGTGGGGTTGGATCTTGCCAAACGCCTCGAAGGGTCCGACGTAGTGTTTGGTGCCCGTCTGGAGGCAGATGTGCCGGAGTTTCGGAGTGTTCGAAATCAGAGCACGGAGCACGTTGCGGAACATAGCGCTGTTGACCTCGCAGTTTTCGGCCTCGGTTTGTCGGTTAGCCCAAGCGACGTAGAAGATGTGGGTGACATCTGCTAATTGGGAAAGCTTAGCTTCGGTTTCCTCTGAGTTCGAGACGTGGCACTGAATGTAATGGACTGGATGCTTCGCATTCCACTTGGGACGAGGACGACGCGCCACGCCATAGACCTTCCACGGGCCTCCCGGAGTGTCAGGAAGAGGGAGGATTTCGGCGAGCCTGTTGCCCTCGATTCCAGTCACGCCGATAGCCAGGCCCACACTTTGGTAGCTTCCTGGCGGTAGTACTGCTTCTTTGGCATCGTTTATCTTCTTCAAAAAATAATAAAGCTGAGTTAATTTGCAAAGAAATAGCAAGTGGGTGTATTATATTGAGAATTTAAGCATTGGGGAATAAAAAAAAGTTTTTGCCTTTGTAGCACCAACCAAAGTTTTGAATACCGTACCGAAAGTCGTACCGGTCAAGGCATTGGAACGAAATATTTCGGTACCGGTACCGTTTCGTGTACCGTTTCGGGATAATATTTCGGTCCCGATACCGTTTCGGTACCGGTACCGTTTTGTATACCGTTTCGGAATAATTTATACTTGAATAAATTATATATATACAAGCATTAACTGTATTCTAAAATAACAACAGAATAAGTCATAAACTCAATACTTCTCAATACAAGTCTTAAGTTTTAAGTTACAACTAACATAAAGTTATAAACATCAACATTATCATGATAAAGTCATTAACGTCACCACGTCATCAAAGATACTCATCCTCATCAAAAAGACAATAAGGATCAAGATTCGACATGTTAATCAAAATATTTTCATCAACGTCATCACTGTCATCAACATCAATACAAACATTATCATTGTCTTCCTCATTTAGTGAGGCTAATGGCTCCTCAATATTTGCCCAATCCAAATCTTCTCCATCAAGAAGCTCAGATTCTTCACCCACCCATTCTTCCATCAAATCAATGTTTTCAAGATTGATTGGATTTAAAGCATCTCTTCCCTTTTTTATGCTCCTGTAAAAATAAAATCAAACATAAGTGAAAATATTATATATTTTTCAAGAGTGAAAACATTAGTATTAAAAAAATTTACCTCTCTCTCAGCTTCAAGTTATAACGAACAAATACTAAGTCATTCAAACGTTTATGCACTAATCTATTTCTCTTCTTTGAATGAATAACATCAAATGTGCTCCAGTTTCTCTCACATCCAGTTGCACTACAACATTGACTTAGCACTCGAACAGCAAACCTTTGAAGCGTTGGAACCTCGCAACCAAATTGGGTCCACCATGCAACTATAACAATAATGCAATTATAAATTATTAATCAGTAAAAATAAAATAAGATAAAATTTAAAGTACAAAGTCACATTATTTAACAAATGATATTGATAAATGATAATACCTGGATTAATCTTATCACGCTGGCGGATTGCTAAAGAATGTCCAAACTCACCTATTGCATTCTTATACAAGTCAAGTTCTGCAATGATCTTATCTTGATTATCGGGATCAAGTTACATCTTCATAACACAACTGTTGAAGCCTCTTACAACATCATTTTTATTTTTAAAATTGGGGCTATAGTAAATTCCAGGATTAAGAAAACAACCCGCCGCATGTAATGGACTGTGAAGCTGCCTATCCCATCTTGAATCAATGATCCTGGTGAATGGACTAAATAAACTAACTTTATTATTGCATCTTGCTTTTATGTTCTCTTTGGCTCTTTCCATTGCATCATACAAGTATCCCATTGTAGGTTTCTCATCCCCGTCAACAAGTCGTAGAACACGAACCAAAGGCTCACTAACTCTGACAATAAATTGACATTGAGCCCAAAACTCTTTATCTTCTAAAACGATCTCAGCTATCTCCTTCCCTATGTTACTCTTAGAATGACTTGATGCAATCCATTTATCACAAGTAAACATTTGTCTGAGTTCTTTCTTAAACAATAGCAAACATTGGATACTTAAAAAATTTGTCGCAAATCTTGTAATTGTAGGACGACACAAATCATGACCTTTGGTAAAGTCTTTTCTCATCAATGCCAAAACCCAACTATGGTTATAGATAAACTTTGTTATCTTTTTTGCCTTTTTTATAGCATCATCAATAAGGGGAAAACATCTTGAATCAGAAAAATTCTCCAACATTAAATCTATGCAATGAGCTGCACATGGGGACCAGTAGAAAGAGCCATACTTCTGCTGTAACTTTTTTCCTGCAGCTTTATAACTTGCATCATTGTCCGTTATGAACTGCACAAGATTCTCAACTCCAATTTCTTGAACAACCTCATCAAAGATATTAAACAATGTTTCAGCATCTTTTCGAAGGCCAGATGTATCAACAGACTTCAAAAACATTGTACCTTTCGGACAATAAACTAGAAAGTTGATTATTGATTGTTGCTTCTGGTTTGTCCAACCATCTGCCATTAGTGAACAACCGGTCTCATTCCAAACCTTCTTAATTTGTTGCAAATAATCTTGAACCTCATCTACAGCCATCTTTAACAAATTTCCTCTCAACTCATATAAAGATGGGCCTTTGAATCCTGACCCGATGGCAGTCATGGCATCGATAGCTGGTTGATAAAACTTGGATTGAGCTGCATTGAAAGGCAGATTAGCATCATACCACCAACGTGCTACAACCATCTTTGCTTTTACAATCATCTCATTTGAAGACATAGAACTCTTAATTGAAGGTTGGGCCCCAGGAGTTGTTCTTGGAGCAAAAAATCTACTCAATCCACCCACTGACTTTCCAGTTCCAGATTCTTTCGACTTCCCCTTACCTTTTGAAAGCTGAGACTGTTCCTCTATACTATTACCATCATCAATATCATCAGATGTTAAATCTATATCGCCTCCAATCTCTGAACTTATTTTTCTTTTCTTCTCTTTACTTTTTTTCATTTCATTAAGCAACTCATTCATTTGCCATTTTACATCTTCAGTGACCTTTTTACATGCTTCTACATCGCCTGGAATCCCAGCTAGATGATACTTCAACCGAGTGATTCCGCCACCTCTAATTACTTTATTACAATATAAACATTCGGTATTATTTCTTGCCCCTGGCACTGCACGTGCATGGGCCCAAGCTGCATCTTCTGATCTTACAGGAGCAAGTGCTGGAGTTGAACTTGAAGTCATACTACCGGTTGATTGACAACTAGACATTTATAACTATTAAAGTATAAAACATTAACACTTATAAGTAAGCCATTAAGAAGAAACTCAATCAAATCTAAACTATAAACAAACATCTATAAAATATATAAACAAACATCTATAAAAATATAATCTATCAAAATATAATCTATAAAAATATAAACAAACATCTATCAAACATCTATAAAAATATAATCTAAAACATTTATAAAAATACAAACAAACACTATAACAATATAATCTAAAACATCTACAAAAATATAATCTATAAAAATATAAATAAACATCTATAAAAACATAATCTATAAAAATATAAATAAACATCTATAAAACATCTATAAAAATATAATCTAAAACATCTATAAAAACAAATACTATAACAATATAATCTAAAACATCTACAAAAATATAATCTATAAAAATATAAACAAACATCTACAAAAACATAATCTATAAAAATATAAACAAACATCTATAAAAATATAATATAAAACATCTATAAAAATAAACACTATAACAATATAATCTAAAACATCTACAAACATATAATCTAAAACATCTATAAAAATACAATTATGATTTATTTATAAAAAAAGTAACAAAAAAAAATCAAACTAAGTAATAAACAAAAAAAATAGTAAAATACCGAGATGAGGGCGGTGGTCGGCGACGTGCGGTGCGACGAGACGGAGTGCGGTGGACGCTGGCAGCTGGCTGGCCGTCTGCGGTTTGGGACTCGGCTGCTGGGCTGGCGCTGCCGCGCTACGCTGTTTGGCCCTTTGGGACTCGGCTGCGTGTGATGAAATTGAAGGAAGAACTGAAGAAGGCTGAAAGTGAAAGAAGAGAAGAGAAATGAGGTGTTAGGTTTTAATTTTGAGGTGAAATTCCAACTTTGCCCCTAACTATTTGCCATAATTTTGAAAATGCCATCAGCCTTAAACTCGACTGACCCGGCCGAAATATGTACCGGCCGAAATTTCTGTTTCGGCCGAAACATAAAATACCGGCCGGTACCGGCCGATACACTCGGTTTTTAAACCGGTACGGAATAGCATATTTTCGATACCGGCCAACTGGCCGGTACGGAACGGTATCAAAAACAGTGGCACCAACAGCTCTAGCCCACAGCCAGGTGATCATGATTATGAGAATATGGGAGAGGATGAAACAGAAGGATGAAAATTGAAGTAAGAAGAGAGTGGGGTTGGAAGGAAAGAGTCCTGCTACTCCCAGTCAACCTTCAATCCAAATTCCTAAGCTTTCTTTTGTAGTGGTTAATTATGCAGGAGCACTCTGCTCTACCTTGTACATATATGGAACAAAAAGCAGAAAATCCGATCTCAAAGATGACCCCAGCCATGACATAATTTTGGCTTTCTGCGAGGTTAAATATATATATTTATATAAGCTTTTGTTATTAATCATTCTCATACACTATATATCATATTTTTTTTAAAATTTTTATTTTATTTTATTCTTCTTAAAATAATTAGATTTTTTTACTAATAACCTATATACTACATATTTGATAAGAAAAATAAATAAATAAATAAATAAATAAATGTGGTATGTAATACATAGAAATGATAAATGAGCTTTATTATTCATAAGTCACACACATTACTTTTTTTTTTTAGTTTTATTTTTTTTAAATAATTAAATTCTTTTACTTATTATCTATATACTACACATTTAATAAGAAAAAAAATAAAAAAATAATAAAAAAGTGACGTGTAATGTATAAGATTTACGAATATAATTTTCATATATCTATTCCATATTAAAAGCGTGAATGTAAAAGGCAAATTTTAGTCTTTTTTTCCCACTTTTACTCTTCTATTTAGTAGTTTTTCTTTTTTATCCTTGCTTTTTTATATTACATTTACGATTTTATCCCTCTATTTTGTTTGTGTACCTTTTTGTCCCATACTTTATGCGTCCAATACTTTGTTTGCTACTTTGCCCCTGCTTTTTGTGACAGAAACTGATACACGTAGAGATGGTAATATATGACACAATTAGTTAATTTAACATAAATACGATACGATAAAAATGGATTAAAATTTAACTTTAACGGATTTGAGTCAAAATAAGCTAACATGTTAAGACACGATTGTTTAACGAGTTGATAATGGGTCAATCCGTTTTGATCTATTATAATCTGTTATGATCCGTTAAAAAAGTTAAAGTTATAATTATACCTAAAAATAAAATCGTTGAAATTGTAATTTTGAACTTATAGTTAGTTTTACATTTTTTATAGATATTGTGATTTTAATATTTATATAAAATTATGCTAAATTTAACTAGATCAAATAAATTAATTTTAAATCTATTCAATCAATTTATATAAACGGATCAAGACGGATAGACACAACCCGTTATGTTAATGGATCATATTAAGATTTGAAATTTTTATATAATAAACTTAATAAATCAGATTAAAATTGATCTATATAATATAATATATATATATATATATCTTTACACGATACGAATATTCTCTGTTAATACGACTTGACACTTAATTACATGCCGTGTTGTGTTTTGGGAGAGAGATATGCTGTGTCGTTTATGATGCCGTTTGACATATGTCGATTTATGGGGCCTGGATAAAGAGTACACTTGTCATGAATGAAAAGTTGTTATCGATTAGAGGGACTCCTTTTTTTTTTTAGGTTTTTTACTTTTTCTTTCACCATTTTTTTAAATTATTTAGATATTTTTTAAAAATAAAAAAATCACATATTCATTTAAAAATACTTATTTAATCATTAGTTAAAAAAAATTTCGCTAGAGAATTTCGGTAGAAATCTTCTATAGGCATAGTGCTTTCCTTACAGTAAATGCATCCATTGATTTTAGAGTTTTATCTAATTTAAATCAGTTATGTTTTTTTTTTCTTTTTTAATCAGACATATATGAGGTAAATTACAGAATAGAAAAATTATATATAGAATCTTTACGTCACACATTATTCTGTATACATTTATCTGTATTATTTAAATACAAATAACAAATCTAACATAATTTTATATAAATTGCAAAATTGTATAGTTTTATTCAAATATATTCTTGATGATTGTAATAATAACATATCGATAGAATACATGTCTCTCATATTTATTTATTTGTAATTGATGTTTCCTATTATTGTTAAAAATGAGTTAATAAAATTGTTTCAAGTAAAAAAAAAAAAAAAAAAAAAGGTCATTGAAGCAAAACCATTTCTTTCATGTGACGGGGAAAAATAAAGAAGTCATTATTGGGCCCAGCCACCAAACCACGTTAGGTAGGGAGGGGGGAGGGGGGGGGCTGGGCGGGCAAAAGATGTGAGGGGAGGGGAGGGGGGGGGGGGGACAAGGTGGGAGGTGCAGCAGGCAGATGACATGTGGGTTAGACCCGGTCAAAAGAAATTATAAGGAAAAGGGACTAACACATGTAGCGGTAAAAGGCCTTCAGCCAGATGACCCGCAGGAGGCTCTTTCTTCTCCTTCTTTGGTTCTTCTTCTTCTCCTTCCAAAGTTCTTCTCTAGAGAGAGTTTTTCCTCCTTCGGCTTCTCCTTCGAAACCAGATATGTAGGGAGCTCCAGTTAAGGCTTTATTTTCAGTAGATTTATACACTGGATCACAATTGTATAACGAGATATGAGAAACTATAAGATATTGTAAACAAGAATATTATAGTGAATTTCTCATCCCCAAACGCCCGTGGACGTAGACATTATGCTGAACCACGTAAACTCATGTGTTCATCACTTTTATTTATCTACACTTATGTTTTCCATTCACCGCCATGGATGTACGCATTGTCACCGTACAACCGCACCAGAACACTATCGGGGGCTCCAAACAACAACACCGAACGAGGCCCAAGTCGCCCCAGTAGGCTTGGAATGACTCTCTCCCCTTCTAGCATGTTGTGCGATTTTTACAATGTCAACAATGGTGCCGTCTGTGGGATACGATTTCCTTTCTTTGTCGAAGGTGGGACAAGAACGATTTCTCGGCACACTGAATAAATCATCGGATGAACGGGTAACACCCTACCAGATGATTATTCTCGATTTACTTAACTTTTACACTTATAAAAAATGTTACTGCAGAAATGGGCGACTAAATCTTTTCTCGCCCAGGCGAGGAACTGAGCTCCTCACCATTGCACCAGTTTGCTCTAATGTACATGCAAAAGTAAGTGTACGGTAAGGAACGATCATGCAAAAATCACACTGCCCGGACACTAGCGGGCAAACATTTTGCACTTAAGTGCACAGTGGCACACAAGCGTTGCACCCCACGTGTACAGTGGCATGGCTGGGCCCCCGACTACCACCAAGGGTGTCGTCGGCTCTGTCTGCCTCCCATGAGGTGGTCTTGGACCACCCCAGTTGACTGGCCATGGTTGTTGGCTGCATGTTGCACCAACGTGTGTTTAGGCTCACGGCACGGACGTGAGCTACGTGGACTTGATGGTGGTTACCACTTGACCGCCCAGCTTTTAAGGGAAACTTGGGGTGGTTACTGACCACCCCGATCAGCTAGCGGTGCCATTAGCCATGCATGAACTTAGTGCGAGGGGTGCACACCAAATGGGTTTGGACCCGTGGCGCAACCAAGAGGCTCAAAGCAAACACACCCTAACTTATCGGGAAACCCATGCTCAGGACAGACCCTCACTTTGCTCGGGAGCAACCTGCTCGGCACCTCTTCTGCCCAGGACTTACTAAGCTTGGGAAGCACGGCTTGGGAACCATCTCAGGAAGCATGGCTTAGGAAACACTGCTCAAGAAGGTCGTGACACAAGACTCGTAGCTCAGGGAAGTCACTGCTTAGGAAACACTGCTCAGGAAGGTCGTGACACAAGACTTGCAGCTCGGGGAAGTCACTGTTTAGAAACATTGCTCAGGAAGGTTGTAACACAAGACTCGCAGCTTGAGGAAGTCACTGCTCAGGAAACATTGCTCCGCTCGGAACACACCTGCCAAGACTCATCTCCTATGCGTTGACTCACCTTACAAACACGGGAACCACCTACCTTGGAGTCACCAGCTCGAGGACAACCAGCCCTGCACCTCCACTGCTCAGGAACCTCCCCCTCCACTTCTCAACTCGGGAACCTCCACCTCTACTTGCTCGGGAGTCACCATCGCAACCCCTCGGCTCGAGACTCATCTGCTCAAGAACAACTACACTTGGGAGCCACTATAAAAAATTACTCCACTCGGGAGTCACCATCAAAACTTACTCTGCTCGGGAAGCACCTGCTTGATAGCCCACCCACTGAGGACCAGCCCTTATACTGCTCGAGAGTCACCATCAGAACTTACTCCGCCCGGGAAGCACTTGCTCGATCGCCGACTTTCATCGGGACAGACCTGGTCTGCACTGTGCTCCTTTACTCGGGAATCACCTGCTCGGGAGGGAGTCACCATCACGAGAGTCAACTGGTCGGAAACCTTCCTTGGGACAGACCCTCAACATCGCTCAAACTCTCCACTCGAGATTCACCTCCACGGTTTGGGAAAGCATAGCTCGGGGAAGTTTCCTCCGTTAGGAAAAAGTCCCCTTGGCACGGGGCGCATCACTTAGGAAATTCATCTAAATAAATCACCGGCTTGTCTCTCAAAAAACTTGTGTGAATTTATTTCTACTAATGAAATCACTTCTTGTAGTGCAGAAACACTGATCATGTGGCCCCACGCTCTGGCGAAGCGATATGGCATGGAAGAGCACCTCCGTTCAAAGAAGTCGGGTCCCTAGACTAGCTACGGGGTAATGCCAAGTCTCTAGACTTGGTGCTGACCCCAGTTAAACAAAGCCAAGTCCCTAGACTTGTCATGAAGTCGGGTCCCTAGACTCACTGCGGGGTAAGGCCGAGTCCCTAGATTCGCCGACCCCCCGTTCAACAAAATCGAGTCCCTAGATTGCCACGAAGTTGGATCCCTAGACTCATTATGGGATAAGGCCAAGTCTCTAGACCTGGCGTCGACCCCTCATCCAACAAAACCAAATCCCTACACTTGCAAGAAGTCGGGTCCCTAGACTCGTTGAGGGTAAGGTTGAGTCCCTAGACTGGTCGACCCCCCATTTAACAAAGCCGAGTCCCTAGACTAGCTACGGGGTAAGGCCGAGTCCCTAAACTCGCCAATCAAAGTTTAGTCCCTAGATTCGCCACGAAGTCGGGTGCTTAGACTCCCTGCAGGGTAAGGCCGAATCCTTAGATTCACTGACCCCCCATTCAACAAAGCTGAGTCCCTAGACTCACTACGAAGTCGAGTCCCTAGACTCGCTGCGAGGTAAGGCCGAGTCTCTAGACTTGATGCCGACCCCCCGTCCAACAAAGTCGAGTTCTTACACTCGCAAGAAATTGGGCCTCTAGACCCGCTGCGGGGTAGCCAAGTCTCTAGACCATCCAACCCCTTGTCCAAGACAATTTGAGTCCCTAGACTTGCGCTGCATGTCACGCTTGAGCCATAACCATTGCCAGTAGGTTATCTTTGGGAACAAGCCAACCGACTCGACAACCACCTAAGGTGGACCCAAGGGGTCGACGAGCCCTCTGATCACTTTGCATGGGTTACTTCACATAAACTCCAACACTAACAACAAAACACAGGCATAAAATGAACATACACTTTACAAATAATAACAAATATCTGAGCTCTACGCTCGCCCCATATGTGGTCGAGCCAGCCTCCTGCCTCATCTGAGTTGCGTGCTCGTACCATACACAGTCGAGTCGATCTCCTGCCACACTCGAGCTCCTCGCTTGCACCATATGAGGTTGAGTCCATCACTCGCCTTAGACGAGCCACATGCTCGCACTCTACGCGGTTGAGCCCATGTCCCGCCCTAGACTCACACAAGCTGCCTACCTGCACTCTATGTAATTGAGCTCATATCTCAAACTTGATTTCAAAAATATTTACTGTTTGCGCCAGATAAACAAATGAACGGGAGCCGGCCTCAGGAATTTACTTCCCCATGTATCTGGGCAGACTAAGTCAGCTATATTTTTACCTCTAAAGATTCTCAAGGTCCTTACCTGCCTTTATGAATCTTGGGGTACTGTGAAGGGGGAAAATAAAGTAGTCAATACCAGACCCAGCCACCAGGCCACATTAGGAGTGGGGGGACAATGAGTTATGAGTGGAGGACAAAAGATGTGAGCGAGGGACAAGGTGGGAGGTGCAGCAGGCAAATGGCATTTGGATTTGAGCCGATCAGTGGAAATTACAAGGAAAAGGGGGTTGACACATGCAAGGGACCGGTTCCACCATTACCGACTGACACACGCAACAGGGGGTGGATAAAAGGCCTTCAGCAAGATGACCCGCAGGAGGCTCTCTCTTCTCCTTATTCAGTTCTTCTTCTTCTCCCTGAGTTCTTCTTCTCTAGAGAGATTTTTTCCTTCCTCGACTTCTCCTTCGAAACCAGATACGCAGGAAGCTCCATTGAAGACTTTCTTTTTAGTAGATTTATATGCCGAATCACAATTATATAGTGAGATATGAGAGGCCATGAGGGACTGTAAACAAGAATATTATAGTGGATTTCTCCTCCCCAAACACCCATGGACATAGGCATTATGTCAAACAACGTAAACCTATGTGTTCATCTCTTTTATTTCTCTACACTTATGTTTTCTATTCACCGCCATGGACGTACGTATCGCCACCATACAACCGAACCAGAACACTATCGGGGGCTCCAAACAATACCGAACGAGGCCCAAGTCGCCCTAATGGGCTGAGAATGACTCATTCTTCCCTTTTGGCCTGTTGTGCCATTTTTACGATGTCAACATTTCACATCGATAGAATTCTACAAATATTTAACCAAGATACTTTAACATATATTTCTCATACTGTTAATTTATTTTGCATTAAATTGATATTTCATTTTATGTTAGACTTAGTAATTAAGTATAAATCTATGACTTCTATTTAGTTTTTATTAAGTTTACTTTAACTTCTGTAAATTTATGACCTGTTTCAAATTTGTTTGAATTTTTCTACCTCTTCGTTTATCATTACTTAATAAGGTGCACTGCACGTGTGTCCAATTAGGAAAAAAATAAAAATGTCTTTTTCATTTCTGTGTAATTGAAATTCGATATTAGAGCCAATATAACTGGTATATTACTTTAAATATTAATATACAACAACAATAGGATTTAAATCATTACGGAGAAATATTTTGATTATATGTCCTACTTCAAAAAACTAAAAATTAAATAAATCCAAACAAAAAATATCCTAAACATTGATAATTTTTTTTTTTTTTGGAAGAAAATGATATTATAAAGGTAGCATCATGACAATCACAAAATATAATAAAAATATTAACAAATAAAGAACATACCATAGAGTAAATGACAAGCAAAATAATGGTGGAAGTGCAAACAACTAACAAATAACACAATGGTGTAAGGTGAGAGTCCTTTCCTCTTGAAGGGTAAGGCGGTGGAGAAATTTCAATCTAACAAAGAATGAGAAAGAAGAGGGAATTCTTACTGAAGATGAAACTAAACGAGCTAAGTTGAAAGCACATAGATGTATGTTGTTGTTCATCTTAATTGAAAAGAATCTCAACAAAGATGCTTTCAAAGCAACTTTGACTAAGGTCTGGAATCCTGAAAGAAGTATAATTTTCCATGAAGTAGGACATCACAGATTCCTAGTTGGATTTCAGAAACTAGTGGACATGGAATGTGTATTAAAGGGAAGACCTTGGTCTCTTGACAAGCACCTAATCTGTATACAACCTTTTGACAATAGTAACCCTCCTAGTGAAGTTGTTTTTACTCATGAGCCTTTTTGGATTTAATTATATGGCCTGCCTCTTGTTGCTATGACAACTGTAGGTGGGAAAATAATCGGATCCTCTCTAGGAGAGGTTCTAGTAGTCGATGTGAATGAGGAAGAACTAGGTTGGGGAAAATGTCTTAGAATTAGAGTGAACTTGGACATAACTTAACCTCTTCCAAGAGGGAAATTGATTCGAGTTGATGGCAAACTTAGCTGGTGTGATTTTAAATATGAGAGACTCCCCTTATTTTGTTTTCAGTGTGAAGCAATTCAACATGTTCATAAGAGCTACACCATGGAAAACAACAAACTACTCAACAGAAGTGCTGCCACATCCCAATATGGACAGTGGCTGAGAGCTATTGCTTTTAAGTTGATGGGGACTGGGGACAAAAGAGAAGGGGAAAAAGAATTAGACAACCAAATGATAAACAAGGACCTGTAGAGGGACAAAGTAGTAAGAAAGTAGTGCTTAAACAATTGAATCACCTACATCAGGAGGAAGTTTCTGGCAAGGGGAAACAGATTATGCAAATAGTTCTGCCAGATAAAGAAGATCATGTTGTTAAACAAGGGCAGACTCTAAGAGATGAGGGACAACAAGATGAAATCATTCCAGCTAATAATGTTGATACATCCATCTTTAATGCTATGGAACAGGTGATAATTCCTTCGAAGACTAAGGGATGGAAAAGAAGGGCCATAGTAGTCAGTTTATCAAGAGAGCAAGAGATGGATAGTGGGGAGAATAACCAAGTTGGAACTAGTACCAGAAAGAGGGAGATCAATAGAGAAGGTAATGGTGATCAACAATAGTTGTTTAAAAAAGTCAAAGAAGGGGGCTCAATCTTGTAAAGAGCAAAACTCAGGAAAATGAGGTGCTGGTTGTTGTGCAGCCCCACCAGAAGCAATGAGGTGTATGTCATGAAACTGTCGAGGGCTTGGGAACCCTTGTACAGTTTCCGAGCTTCACTTTATGGTGAAGAAGAAGTGCCCATAAATTCTCTTCCTTTATAAAGACTAAAAGCTCAAGGGATAGGATTGAAAAAATTTGAAATCAGATAGGTTTTGACAGAATTTTTTCTGTAAATAGTAGGGGAACTAGGGAAGGGCTGGCAATAATGTGGAAATCAAATGTTGACATTGAGGTGGTGAACTATACCTGCTCCCATATTTCAGTCAGAGTAATAGATTCATAGATTGAAAACTTTTTGATTCTCACTGGATTTTATAGGGATCCAATTACTGCAAAAAGATAGGGGAGTTGGGAACTTTTAAGGATGTTGAAACCTAAGGAGAGTGAACCATGGTTGTGTTGGGAGACTTTAATGAACTTCTCTTTTACCATGAGAAGTATGGGACCTCAAAGACTTTTATCTCATATGGAAGCTTTCAAACAAGCTATGCAAGACAGGGATTCAAGTGACATGGGCTATATTGACACAAAATATACATGGTCAAATAATAGAGAAGGACCTAATTTTACCAAAGAAAGGCTAGACAAAGTTCTTGCAAACACTCGATGCATAGGTTTGTTTCAAGCAATTCAAGTATCTAATGTAGTAACATGTTCTTCTGATCATAGTTCACTGTTAATACATTTGAGCACTCAAGTACAACATGTTCACAGAAGACAAAGGCTGTTTAGGTATGAGCTTAGTCGGGGTCTTAATAATTCTTGCAAGGAAATGATATGAGAAGAATGGGAAAAAAATGTTACTGTGGATAGGTCCATGAATACACTAGCTCACATACTTGGTAAGTGTAAAGGCTGCTTAATTGACTGGAACAAAAATCAAGAGAGGGAAAGAACTCAAGATATTGAACACAAGTTAAGTCTTATTAAACAGTTGAAAGAGATGAACACATGATCAAATTAGGTTGAAATTAGATAGATTCAGCAACTTGCTAATCTCAGTATAGAGCAAGTGGAAGTCAAATGGAAATAAAGGTCTAAATAAAATGGCTCAAAGAGGGGGATAGGGACACAAGATATTTTCACAGTTATGCTTCTCAAAGGAGGAAAAATAATGCTATAAAAAAATATAACTGATGAAGCTGGTTGTAATCATACTACTTCAGAAGGCTTTACTCATACCTTTCAAGACTATTTTTCTCTTTTGTACAATACTTCTCATCCATTGGGACAACAATAAAGTGTGGCATTCATCACTTCTTTGATTACTGAAGAAATGAACTCTATTCTGACCAAAAAATTTGAGCATGCAAAAGTGAAGGAAGCTATCTTAAACATGAATCCTATGAGTTCTCCAGGGCCAAATGTTTTCTCAACTGGTTTTTTTAACAGAATTGGAACTCAATAGGTACGGATCTCTGTGAAGCTATTACATTGGCTTTAAATACAAACACTTGGGATAGTGTTATTAATGAGACTTTTTTAGTCTTGATACCAAAATCAAAAGATCCTAAAGCTGTGACACAGTATCGACCCATTAGTATGTGTAATGTTTTATACAAAATCATGGCAAAGATGTTGGCTAGTAGATTGAAAAATATTTTGCCTCACATCATATCTCCAACTCAATCTGCCTTTGTTCAAGGAAGGCTTATAGCAGACAATGTTATTGTTACTTTTGAAGCACTGCACTTTATGCAGAACAAAATAAAAGGAAAAAATGGATATACATCACTTAAGTTGGATATGAGTAAAGCCTATGATAGGCTAGAATGGAGTTTTATTAAAAGGGTGATGGACAAAATGGAATTTCTTAGAAAATGGATAGAATTGATTTTGAAGTGTGTAACCACTATTTCCTATTCGATTTTACTCAATGGAACTCCACAATCTAAGATTATTCCAACTCGAGGTATTAGACAGGGGGACCCTTTGTCCCTCTATTTATTCAACATTTGTTCAGAAGCTTTAAGTCAAATGCTCAACAAGGCTACAAGAGATAGACTGATCACAGATCTTCCATTAGCCAAGGGTCAAATGAATTTAAATCATCTGTTCTATGCAGATGATTGTTTGCTTTTTTGTAAGGCCTCTTCATTGGAATTGAGTAGATTGTTGTATCTCTTAGGCAGTTATGAATTTGTTTTACGGCAAAGATTGAATAGAAAAAAATCTTCCATTTTCTTCATCAAGAACACACCAAGAGCAACAAAGGACAATATTACTTGTGTAGCAGGGGTCAGAATTACAACCTCTTGTGAGAAATATCTAAGACTTCCAAATTTGATAGGAAGATCAAGAAATCAAGGCTTCAAAGAAATCCTAGACAAAGTTAGAATTAAATTAAGCAATTGGCAATTCAAATTGCTATCACAGGCAGGAAGGGAAGTGTTGATAAAATTTGTTCTTCAAGCCATCCGAACATATGCAATGAAAGTCTTTAAATTCCTTAAAGGATTGCTAAAACAATTCAATAGGCAAATGACAGGGTATTGGTGGGGTCAAGTCAACCAAGAAAGAAAGCTAAGTTGGATGAGTTTGTCTCAAATGGGAAAGTCAAAGAAAATTGGGGGTCTTAGGTTTCAGGAATTTGAACACTTTAACCTTGCTTTATTAGCAAAACAAGTTTGGAGGATGCTCAAACATCCTAATTCCCTAGTCTCTAAAGTGTTGCAATCAAACTACTTTCCTAACTCAGATTTCTTTAAAGCAAAAATGGGAAGTAGTCCTTCATTTATATGGAGGAGTATTTTATCAGCTAGGGAATTGTTGCAACAAGGCCTAAAATGGAGAATAGTACTGGAAGTTTTGCTAAAATCTGGTCAGATCCTTAGCTCCCTAACCTATTTTGTTCAAGCCTTAAAATGGTATTAATTTGTTGGGAATATAAGCTATTGTGAATACACTCATTCATGAAGACATTAGGAAATGGAATGTCTCTTTAATCAAAGATGTCTTTAATAATAAAGAGGCCGATCTAATTACTCAGATTCCAATCAGTTACTATAGACAACCAGATCAATTAATGTGGAAAGGCAATACACATGGCGGATTCACAATGCGGAGTGCATATCATATGCAAAGGGAGATGCAAGCAAGGAAACAACCTGAAACCTCATGCAAAACATTTCTAAGTGAAGATTGGACCAAGTTGTGTAATCTACCAATTATGCCAGCTACTAAGAACTTTTTGTGAAAAGGTTGTATAAATATTTTGCCTACTAAAGTTAACTTGTGTAAAAAGAAAATTTTGAAAGACTCGACATGTCCAATGTGCCTTCAAGAACCATAGACAATTGAACATATTTTGTGGGATTGTGTATCTGCATCTGATGTATTGGGTGTTATCTCTAGGAAGATTCAGAAAAGTCAACCATCAAAAGGAAGTTTCAAAAAGATCTTGCAGGAAATGCTTCAAAAGCTTGACAAGGGAGGAATGGTGAAGCTCTTTTTGACCTTTTGGAATTTATGGTTGAGGAGGAATGAGCTAGTCTTTTGCAACATTTTAGTTGAACCAAAAGTGATAAACAAAATTAATCAAATGAAGACTGACTTGGCTGCTGCAAATTCCAAGGACCTCAACATCAACATTTTTGCTAATATAAGAAGAATTAATTGGGAATGTCCTCCACAAGATTTTTCCAAAATTAATTGGGCTGTTAGAGATGAGCAAGGAAACTTTTTGGAAACAATGAGGAAGAAACAGACTACCATCCTAGACCCTCCAATAGCAGAAGCAAGAGCTACTCTTCAAGCAATCATTTTTTGCCTTGAATTGGGTATGCCGAATGTGGTAATGGAAGGTGACTCACAGTTGGTAGTCAAGGCAATTCAACAGAGGCAGTAGCAGAACAACTATTTTGGAATGATTATCTCAGACATTAAATTGTTGATGTTTCAGTTCAATTCATGTTACTTTAGGCATGTACACAGAGAGGGCAATTTAGTTGCTCATAAGTTGGGAAAAGATGCTTTGTTAGTAACTGAATGTATAGATGAATTAGAGGAGTCTCCAAAATGTATTTACCCTGTGCTTTAGCACAGTTTATCAATGAATTAGTGAAGTTAAAAAAAAAAACTAACAAATAACACAATGAGAAAGAGTAAACCACCAGTTGAATCAACCGACCTAACATAAAATACATATTAAAAAAAACCCATATTAGAATTGTATTTTTAGATTCTTCAAGCCATGCTATATTCAAAACAATAAGAGATTGATTAACATAAGTTATGTCATAACATAAGTATTAACGTTGTGTTTCACACATCTTTAGGCCAAAATCTTCCGAACTTGGGCTTGCAAAAGATAGGAAATGAGGCAACTAGGAGAGGGCGATCTAGGGGCAAGGAGTCTCCGACGCTAAAGTTAATAAATTCTCTTGAAAGTTTGTAAATAAGCGAGAGAATTTAAGGATCAGAGAGAGTTTCTCGTAACTGGGGCTTCCTATTTATGTCATGAGTCTGGGAGGGGGGTAGATCGTGTTTGTCTGTACGGTGTCTGTGCCCTTCATACTGTTCCTCTTGTCAGAGTCTTTTAATGCAGTGTGGCTTATCAATGACACCATCAATGTGGCATGTAGCTTGGTAGTAGTGTCATTAATGCGGCGTGGTTCCCTAGCCTTGCTTTTATCCTTTGTGAGCCGTTGATATTCCCATGTTAGTGGATCAAGGATTCTCCATATTTTCTGCCATGTTTTGTACAAGTTCCCAGGTCTGGAACGTGGTCGTACGATGTCAGACTGGTCTGTCAGTCTTGATCAATTTCCCTGTCAAGCACCTTGCTTTATGGGTGGTCTTAGGACCTTGTGGCTGGTTATTGGGCCGAAGCCTAGTGGGCTTTGTGAAGTAGGGAAAATTCCCTTACAGCTAACCGTCAATTCCTCTCATAGGTCTGAGGGGAGTTCTTTCTTTACTCCCTTGGTCATACTAAAAGGGATTCTGGTACTTTGGGGGACACGTGGAGTTCAATTGCCTTGGGAGGTCAACCATTAATCTCGCCTATATAAAGCCCTTTCCTCCCATGTGGTAGTCCACTTCACTTATCCCCTCTTCTACTTTGTTCTTTACGTTCCTTTCCCGTTTTTAGACTCTTCCTTTGAATCGTTCTCTTCTAGTTCCCCTCCTAATTTCATTTATTTTTCTTTTGGTTGCTAATGGCCTTGAAGAAATCTTCGCGTTCTTCTGGATCGGTTGGGCCCTCCGATGATACACGAGCCATTGGTGGCCAGGGCGGCATCGTTCTGGAAGAGTTCGCTGGTTGTTCGTGGCGATTGGTGGTGACCCTTGCAGAATTGGAGTCATTGAAGGAGACCTATAAGGTTTTTCAAAGGTGAAGCTCATGGTGCCCTCTCCTGCCGAAGGGGTGGTAGACTCTGAGGGCTTTGGCACCAAGGTCAAGGTGTACCATGCCATGTTCCCCTGTGGCCTTAGGCTGTCCTTCTGTTGATCAGTGCGAGAAGTGTTGGCCTTCTTCGAGTTGGCGCCTTCTCTACTCCCTCACAATGCGTGGAGGATTTTCGTTTCGTGCTATGTTATTTGGCGCAGAGTAGGCTGGGTCCAACTAATGTTATTTGGCATCACAACGTGTGTGCTCTTCCTCACCCACAACATTTTGAGGAAGGGTCGGCACATTTACGGCTTCCAGCCAGTCTCAGAGTTGGTTCAGTTGGAGGCGCAACATACTGTCGTGAAAGGGTATAGTCATCGATTCTTCTTTTTGTCGGGCGATGGATGGGAGTTTCCTATTGGGCAGACCATTAAGTGTCAATTTCATGTTTTTACCATATGGGGCACCGTGGATGGAGGATAAGGGTCATTGACCTAGCCCGACCCTAGAGGAGGCATTTAAACTCCAGGTCATTCGAGCTTGGGTGGAGGCACATCCAAACGACATTTATTCGGAGGCTCTGCTGGCTAAGGATAACCTTTGTCAATATTTGGCTCTCTCGGCCAATTTGCACTCGACATAGGCTTTGTAATAAGGCTGGTCACGTCGCGAGCCCATAGTCGCTCCCTAGTCCGCTTGTGGAGGGGAAAGGAAAAAAGTCCCAGAGGATTTCCCACGTCAGATATGATTTTGAGAACGTTCCCATTCCTCCTGGGGGTTCTTCTGTAATGGTGCTCGTTATCCTGTCCAAACCGTCGGCTCCCAAGAAGATGGTGACAATAGTGGATCTCCCTCACTTCGTGCCGCCGGTTCAAGGTGATCTTGTCGAAACCGTTCCCACGATCGAAGTCGTCTCCTCCGACGATGTCGAAGTGGTGGGGATTGTCGTTTCGGCTGAGGAGGTGACGATGGGTGCTCTTGACGAGGGGGAGGGCGATGAGGTTGTCGATGAGGTTCCGATAGACTTTAGGCCGACATCTTCTGTAAGCCGCGTTGACCGCATCCGCTAGATGGATGGCAAACTTAAGAGGCCATTCGATGGACTACAATCTTTACTTACAAACTCGCCTGACTCTTCGTTTGTTTCCTTTCTTGATCTTGATTTAGATTTCTATGGTAGGGGCTGGAGCATTTGGCGGCTTTCATCGTGGATTGCCGAGAAGAGGTGATGAGCGAGAACCGAGCACTTTGTTCGCTTGCACAGTTGGCCTTAGACTGTGTGGTGAAGAAGCAGAAGTAGAAAGAAGAGGCTGAGGAGGCCCTCGTCGACTTGTTGAGATCCCAGGGCAAGGTCGATACTCTTCGCCTCGAGGCCGTGCTTGCTTTCGAGGTGAAGGAAGTGCTACAACAGTCTCTTGAAACCTATCAGCAGGACCTTTAGCGGTTGCAAGCTGAGAACTTGGAGTTACGCAAGCAGCGAGACTCTAACGAACGGTAGTACAAGTGGATGTCAGGGGGAGTACATGAAGGTTTCCAAGTCTTTGAAGGACAAGAGAAAAGCCCTGGAAGATGAGAGGAAACGGAGGAGGGATTTGGAGGCTGACCAAGCTGAGGCCAGGAGGGTCTTCGGGGCTTGTGATGCTACCATCAATAGTCTATAGGAGGAGTTGTCATATGTCCATGGCATTTGCGACGACGCATGGCACTTCAGTTATACCGACGACTTCGAGCGGATGAAGACTCACATTCTTTAGAATCCTCGATGCGACCTGAGGGTCCTATGTGTAGGGGAACTTTCTTCGTGTAAGGAGTCTCTGGAGCGGGGTGCTCTTTTCAGGAAGGGTCTAATTCCAAGTTCCCTTGGTGGTAGCCTCATTGGGAACCTGCTTACTGAAAGTGGACTCACCTCGGCTGCAAGCCGCATGGCTCTTTCCAGGCAGATCTTCTTGCTCTTCTCTGGTGTTATGGCCTCAAACCTCCTCTTTGTCTTTTCATTCTCGTCCTTTTGCTTATGGAGCTCTCCTCGTTCTCGTCCTTTTACTTATTGAGCTCTTTTTTAAGGTGGTTCCTATCTGCTGTCTTCACCTCCTCCAACAGTTTCTCATACCTCTCCTCGGCTGGCAGATGGTGTCTGGTGGCGTTATGGGCAATCCCTGTCACCGTACAACTCAATTAGTTGTCTTATTACATCCTTGTTGATTTTTTTTTAGGAAAGCTCGGGCATTATTGGCACGTCGTAGTGATGGAGATCTCTGCCTACCACTTCCACCAGAATGTGATTTGACTAGGCTCTGGTTCGCCCCACCTTACAACTTTCTATTGCACTTGGTTGGCTTCTGTTATTCGCTATTGCAATTAGTCGCTTCAGGTTGTTACTCGTCCTTTGTAATTCTGTGGCTTCATTCTAATTAGTCGCTTCAGGTTGTAACTCGTCCTTTGTAATTTTGCAGCTTCATGTTGTAAGTACTTGTCCTTTGTAATTTTGCAACTTCATGTCATAACTTGTGATGATTAATGATATTACCTTATATGTTGTTGTGTCCGACTGTTTGTCTTTGTGCATTTTCTTTCGTCTTTTTGGTCTTCTTCTTCTTTTTGTATTTTTTTGGGCCGGCTGGGGGTTTCCACGGCGTAGGAATTCCAACCCCCATACGCCTAGCCTTTTCTTGACAACCTCGTGGCTCGATGGCCCTCCTGTTTATACTATATTTGCCTTCATTAAGTAGTTGCTCTCTCGAGGTTTTCTGCGACTTTGTTTGTTGTAGCTGATGTCTCTTCACCTTTTTCTTACACCGACTTTCTCTTTTCATAGTGAGTCTTCCAAACGTGCTTTACCTCGCCTAGACCTTTCTTCCTTCCATTTTTTGTGCCCCTCCCGAGTAGCGTCGTGGCCGTGAAGTTGGATATAAGCAGGCCGGACTGCTTTTTATCATGATGATGGCGGAGATCGATTCTTCAAGTAGTCATGGGGGCTGATCACGCTCTCTAACGCTAGGAGACAAGGCGGCTTCTTGCTCAGCTCATCTCCTTGGTCCATGGGGAGGTAAGCCATTTGGACAGTTAGGAATGGGATTCGTCTTTCTCCTGAGGCCTTTAGCAATTTTTTCTGACAAGACCAATGTTTCCCCGCATTCTAATTGTGCTGATTTCCTCTTCTCGTTGTCCGTCCTTCGATTGGGCTTTACCCCACCTAATCTTTTTAATCTTCCATTTTTGAGTCGTTGTATTTTACTGGGGCATGCAATTCTTCCATTTTGAGTCGCTGTGCTTCATTGGGGCATGCAGTCATCTCCATGCCCTTCCCTCTGGTAGCTGTGGGGTTGATCCCGTTCTCTATCGCTGGGAAAAAAGGCAGCATCTGGCTCAACATGTATACTTGGTCCACAGGGAGGTAAACCTTATAGGCAATTTAGGATTTTGCCCATTGACATTTCATATTTGATCCTTAGTTGGAAAACAAGGATGATATCATTATTTTATCCTTAAGGGCAAAAGTTAATTTTGCAAACCTAGGCCTCCTGGCCTATGTTGTACTGCGCTTGCTGTTTTTATGCCATGTTGCCGATGTTCGTGCTGCTGATGTCCATGCTTTTCGATGCACTATTCGGACGGTTAATAGACTCAGCCCGCACTCCGTTGGGAAGAGGTCGGAATGCCTCATGTCAAACTGCCTCTTTGTCCCCCGGAAGGTGATTCAGATAGCAATGTGGCTAGTGCTCTCCTTCACCGTGATGGGGGTCGAGGTAAGTACTCGGGGCTTGACCCGCTCTCCTTCACGGGAGGGACAAGGCAACCTCAGGCTTAGCCCATCCCGTCGTTTCCCGTAGGAGATAAGCTGTTCGGGCAATTTGTTACTGGACTCTTTCCCACCCATTGACACTGCAGGGAAAGGTAAGTTTGGGTCAGGCTGGCGCTGGTCCCACACTTCGTCGTAGCAGAGATTCGGGTAAGTAATTTGGAAAGCCATAGGGCTAGTCCTGCTCTCCGCCGCGAGAGAGATAATGCAACCTCTTGGTCTACCTTTACCTCTGGTATCATGCGGGGAGGTAAGTTGTTCAAGCAGTCTGTTATTGAACCTGCTCCCACCTGTTGACGCTAACGAGGAAGGTAAATCTTCATTTTAGGGTAGCTAAGGACTACCCGCACTCCATTGGGGAGGGTTCGGAACTCCTCAAGCCAAACCACCCCTTTGCTCCCTGAGGAGGTAATTTAGACAACGACGTGGCTGGTCCGCTCCTTCGCCGCGATGGGGTCGAGGTAAATATTCGGGTAGCCTCAAGGCCAGACCCACTCTTCTTCGTGGGACGGACAAGGAGGCCTCAAAATCAACCCGTCCCTTTGTTCCTCTCGGAAGGTTGGTTGTTCGAGAAGTATGTTGTTGGACCCGTCCCGCCCTTTGACATCACAGGAAAAGGTAAGTTTGGGTCAGGCTAGTGCTAATCCCACACCTCGTCGTAATGGAGGCCAGGGTAAGTTATTCGGGTAGCTATGTGGCTGTTCTCGCTCCCTGCCGCTGGAGGGATAAGACAACTTTTAGGCTTACCTTTCCCTTTGGTATCCCGAGGGGAGGTAAGTCGTTCGGGCAGTTTGTTATTGGACTAGCTCTTGCCTGTTGACACGTACGAGGAAGGTAAGTCTTTTCTCCTTGAGTGGCTGAGGACTGACCCGCACTTTGCCGTAGGAGGGATAAAGCAACCTTTAGGCCTACCTTTCTCTCTGGTGCCCCGCATGGGAGGCTTTTGTAGAAGACTCCATCTAGAAAAATAATGAGAGTAAGAAGTAATCAAATGCTTGCCATTAAAAGAAATAATGCTTTCAAGACAAAGTTACTTTATTGAGAAATCAAAGAAGATGCTTTGAAAATTGAGAGCTCACTAATTAGTCCGAGATTCAAGGGTCAATTAAAGGCCGGGTACTGGAATTGTATTCAAGTTGTAATCTAATTAGATTCAATGTAATCTAATAATTAGATCATTCTTTATGCAAATGATCATCAGCTCATGCTTTATACACATGACCTATATATATATGTGTGTGTTTGTGTGTGTAATTAACTGAAATCCTTCATAAGTTTTTGGCTTCAACAAGCATGGAAGCTCATGCATCATGCATGGGTCCATGTTTAACATATAAAAATAGTAGATAGTATTTCAATGGTTGAAATACTATATATTTTCATTTAACATATTGCACTATTAGGGACCTTGTAACTCCCCACTCCTTCCTTTGTACGTACGCTCATTCTTCTAATGTAAGCAAATTTCGAGAAAGAAAATTATGCAATAGTCTGCTCCTTCTCTCTAACGAATGCGAGCCTCGTTATGCATGCTGAACCCCGATGGCGTGTTTTTAAAGATACTTTGTGATTTCTAAAGTACGTCCAGTATTTTAAATGCACTGAAAATATTTATATAGAGTATTTTCAGGGTTATTGAACTAACCTTGATTTTAAATAAGGCAATTATAATATTTTTGAAAAGCTCCAAAAATATTATAATTATCGAAAATCATTTTAATATCATTTATTAAAATGATTCAAGTTATTTAAAATACTATGTGATTTGAAATTATGTTAAAACTCTAATTAAATTAAATGATTTTATTCCTTAAAGATATTAAATAAGACTTCATCATTTTATTAATGATGAAGGAATATTGTCTTATAAACTAAAGTTTAGTTCAAATAATATTCTACCTTAATTCCTATTAGTGCTTTTAATTAAGTTTATATTTACGCATTTTCAAATCAGTATTTAAATCTTATCGTTAGATCATTTTATAGATCCCAAGACGAAAGGATCAGGATTAAAACCCATACCCTCTCTCTTTCTCCCTCACTTTTCCCTCCCCTTTCTCTCTGCTCCCTCTACCTCACGAGTATGACGTACGCCACCCCCCTCTCGCTCGATTCTTCCATAGCCCAGCTCGGCACTGCCACACGCCGCCTGGCCTCACCGCCACCACCACCAACGTCCCATCACGCCAACGAGCTCCCACCAACAAACCCAGCTCCCACCTTGCAGTCGTTCTCCCCCATGCATGCACACAGCCTCTCACGCACGGTTTCACCGTGTGCAGCTCCTAAAGCCACCGTACGTAGCCACCCAGGCCACCACACCACCACCAACTGCCTCCCCTCTCACCGGTGAACCCCTTCCATGGAACCCAAGTTCCACCACAACCTCTCTCTCCCTTTCCGTTGCACGTACACACCCAACCCATAAATGGGTTTTACGCGGCTTCAAGGCCACCGACGACCCTAGCGCCTTCGTGCGCTGGTTCTAGCCCCATCGAGCACCACCACAAGCTTCCCCTTCCCTTCCCCTTCCTTCTCTCCTTGGCCCGAAGCCCATAGCCCCTTCCTCAGCCACACGGAGCTCCTTCGATGCACGGGTTCTCCATACCCGTGGCAGAGCTCCGCCTCCCACAACCACTACATCACCACCAAGAGCTTCCCCTTCCACCGGCGACCACCCCCAGCCACTCCTAGGTCCAGCCGAGCCACCTAACTCCCTCACTCTCCCACGGCTCCTCTCCACTTCACGGCCTAGATCCACCGTTGTGGACCACCGTGGCGCCACCCCAGTACCACCATAAATTCCACCGCACCTCCCTCAGCTCCTCCATGACCAGCCATGACCAGCCGAGCCTCCCTCCGAGTTCCCATTTTGAGACCCACGACCTTAGCTCCTCCACGAGTCGCTATGTCTCCAACGTGTGCCACCTCGGCACCACCATGAGACCACCATTCCAGAACCACGACCTAACCCACCTACACTTAGACCCGCACCTCTAGCCACCTTTAATGGCCAAGACAGCCACTGTACGTGGGTTAGCAGCCACGTACGACCCTTCCGACGTCATCAATCATGACGGATAGTGAACAATGCACGGGTTAACCCCGATGATGATATAACCCTCTATCCCCCATTATTTATGTTAGATATTAATTAGTTGATTAGGTTGTACACTATGCTGTTAGTATTGTGAAGTTCGTTGTATTGCGATGTGATGTGTAATGAAGTGTTGGGCGCAGTTGAAGAGTGTGCTGTGAAGTGTTGTGTAGTGTGGTTGTGGAATATGTGCTGTAATGGTGGCATGGCGTCATGTGGATTGGGAAGAAAGCATGTACTCTCGTGGCGTAGTGTGGGATAAGGAGAATATATATAAAACATACTCTCCTGGCATATTGTGGGATGAGAAGAGTACATGCTGAGTGTACTCTGTGTGGTGTAGCGTGTATGAAGGGAGGACACGCGAAGTGTACTCCATGTGATGGAGTAATGCACCATATGGCATGTACGCTATAGTGGTGATGTGGCGTAGCGTGTAAGAAGGAGTACACGTGGAGTGTACTCCAGGAGGTGCAGCGACACACCGCGTGGCGTGTCGTAGAGATAAGGATGATTGTGTGGTTGATGGGCGTATAGCATGATGAGTAGGGTCGGGAATTGTAGAACAGTGTTCCGAAGTAGTGATGGTGTAGCCTGTAGTCTGAGGTGACGAGTGTCACCATGTAGTTGACTCATGGCTGGGAGTATGGGTGAAATAGAAGAACAAGTGTAAGAGTGCGCAGCGGAAATATGACTGGGGAATGTTACGAAGTGACATGGTTACCAGCAGTCGTGCTTATGATAGGTGAGGAGTTAGCTTAGGAATGACATAGCAGGGATCGTGACAAGATGTCACGATGTGATAGGAGTATGGGAGGAATCGTACTCGTAATGAGTTAGGAGTTGGCGTAGAAATGGCATAGCAGGATGTCAGGTGACGTGACACGGTCACGGTGTAGCTTGGGAGTAATCTCGAGCTATATGACGTGACGTAAGGCGTGGTTGTGAATGGAATCTTGTCGTGTTAAGTGTTGGGATGAACTATTAAAATGGATGGATAGCATGAAGAGTCATGCTAGCCAAGTTAATATAAGGTTGGTATTGGAGTATGGTGCTGGTTTACACAAGCAGGTGATCAACGTATTATATGTTGGTCTTAAGTGATAAGGGGGTAAGGTCGTGTGTAATCTGGTTGGACACATGTGCCAGACAGGTTCACCATATGTAATGGGTAATCTGTCCTAAACATAGTTACACTATGCTTAAGCCTCAGAGTTGGCTTAGAGCAGTGTGACGTGTATGGATGGGAATGAGGATTTAGTGTGAGCTAAAGTGTATGAAGATAGTGACGTGTGTATTGTCTAGGATTGGGATACGTGATTCCATCTGTCGGAATCATGCGTCAGAATGTGGTTGGTAAGAAGAGTAAGATGAAGGATTTAGTGTCTTAATCCTAAGGTGAATCATGGGTTCACCTTAGGGGATGAGTACTCAAAGTAGAACGTCAAGTTTGGAAGAGGTAGCAACCGTAAACGAACCCAGAATGTTTTAGCATAAATAAAGGGTACGTAAGAGCAGGGGATAGAATGAGAGTGTTCCAAGTGATGTGTAGCTTTATTTATGGTTTAAATTGCTTAGCATTAGATGGAGAATGACGCTAAGGTTATGTGTATGCATGTAGGTTGCCATCTGACACGCACATGAATATACTGCATGATATGAAAGTATCATGGAGTCCAGGTAAGTATTACGTTCATACTCTTCTAAAGTTTTCTAAAATACAAGAAACGAAAATGAAACGCTTTCTCCTTGCTAAATGACACGAAAGATGTTTTACGAAAAACATGCTAAGTATAAGTGTTCAAAGTTATACATATGTACGGCCCCTCCTTGGCAGCCCCTTTTTACGCACCCAAAGTATTAATTGTATGCATATGAACGGATGACTATACGCTGTACCTATTGTATGTATTTTTCACGAAAAGAAATGTCGAGGCTTGTGCCTTGAGCTTTAATTGATTCTTTGATTGATGCGAAGAAAGTGTTTTAAAATGGTCCCTATGAACTAATGTTAAAATGCCCTAATGAACTGATGCTTTATGGATGGCACGAAAGATGACGAAAGATGATGTTTAAGCCCACGCTTTTAAATGACATTTTCCATGAATGAACTGTTAAATGAAAGATAGAGCTGAAATGAACTGAAAAAAAGGATTGAAAGAATTGAACTGAAAGAATGGACTGAATGAAATGACTGAATGTTTAATGTGTGAAAATACATAACGGCCACATGAATGTATGAAAAGAGTACCAATGAATGGGCACATTGCAATGCTAGGTAAGTAGTTCTGATAGTACACCAAGTGCCACCCCCTGAGTGAAAGGAGATTCCTAACCCGTGGCCATAGGCGAAGTCAAGGTTCAAAGGAAGACCACTAACCGCAACACACGGGGCGTAATAGTGTGTACCGGCCAATGAAAATGATAAGAAAGAATGTATAAATGCATGAATGCATCGCATTTTTTAAGAAATGAAGGCACTGACGGAAGAAACGTTTTACGAAAAGAAAGCTCATTTTTAAAGAAAAACCCAGTCCAGTAATGTTTTCAAACGAACGAACACACACATGCATGCATGTATAGTATGTATGATATAATGAATGCATTAATGAAAACCTATGTTGTTATATTTTAACCGTATGAAGTAATGTTTACGAGTCATCAACTCATTTTAATTTTTATGCATCCCCATCCTCTCACAGGGCCTGAATGAGCAGTACGCGTTAGGACGGACGTGGCCCAAAGGGAAGAGAACGGAAGTCTAGGCATGAGTGTTTAAATGTATGAGATTGCAATGTATAAATAAGCAGATGCAACAATATCTAGAAACAACAAAAACTACAAAATAAAATTGAGGCATACAAAGTAACCTTCAGATTGATTCCAGGAAGCGACAGAGGGACTGGGGATGGCAGCCTGGCAGGGGCTACGAGTTGCAACGGAGGGGCTGGTTTGTGGGAGGGGATGTGACGGATGGATTGGAGAGGGGAGGGTATGCAACGAAGGGGCTGGAGAAGGCAGCCTAGTAGAGACTGAGTCTTGACCCCTAGGGTTCTGAAAAAAAATAAACTGAGTTGCGTGAAACATCGCCATTTCATGCAACCCAACTAAACGGCATTGTTTTCTATAATGACTAAAATGCGATTCAATTCTTTTATATTTTTTGCACATAAATTAATAACAAAAATTGTTTAAATTAGTAAAATTAAAATTAAGTAAACTATTTATTGTAGATTATTTAATTAACTCATTAAAAAATAATTAATTAAAATTATATTGATGATGTTAATTGCTAATTTGTTACTAAAGTATGTCAATGTATTAATGAACTATATTAAACAATTTAAACTTTTTACATTTTGTATATGAAGCATAAATAATTGAATTATCCATAGGTCCATACATGCTTTATATTTACTTCCAACTTAGGTATTTTACAAAAAAATTATCTAGTAACTTTAATTAGATTATAGATGTAGATGTTTATAATTAGTTAATGGTGAATTGATGATATGTTACTTAATTGATATTCATATCATACATTAGTTAATGGTATTAATATTTGTAATTGATGAAGATGTAATTGCTTTTACTTCATACATTAGTGATACTAAAACTATATGTTATACATTATGGAATATATATTATATATTATATAAAAATACATTAATACTAAATTATTACTAATACTATATACCATACTAATAGTGATATTATATTTAACACTATATAATAATATATGGTCATAAACTCATAGTGATATAGTCATTAGTCATAGTGATATTAATACTATATATGGACTTATAGTTATGGACTTATAGTGATTTAGTTATAATTATATTGATGATGTCAATTGTTATTTTGTTACTAACTTAGAGTATGTCAATGTATTATGATAGTTCTAAGTTAATGCATAATGAGCTATATACAACTTTTTACATTTTGTATATGAAGCAATAAGCATAAATAATTTAATTATCCATACATTCATAATTGAAAAAGATACAGACTTAACATACTATTATAAATAAGCATAAATTATTTAATTATCCATACTATTATAAATTTATAATATGTTAATATATTAATATATTAATATATACTAGTACTATATATTATACTTATACTTTAAAGAATATAATATACATTGATATTAAATATATATAATTATAGACTTATAGTGATTTAGTTATTATAATTAGTATAATTATATAATAGTATTAGTATAATTATATAATAGTATTAGTATTAGACTGTTAGTATAGTTATATATTAGTAATATTAGTTATGGTGAATTAGTGATTTAGTATAATTATATTCTACATTACTATATTAGAGACTAAAGTATTAGTATTAATATAAATATTAGTATTAGTTATAGCTATATAGCTAATTTTAGAATTTAGACTATATAACAAGAAAAAACCTTACTTGTGGCAAAGGAATACCATGGTTACAAGTCATTCCAATAACACTTATTACTAAACTTAATGCATATGAAAATGAATGAAAAAATACCAATTAAAACCACCAAAACCCGTGTAAGACCTTAGAACACTTCAAAAGCAAATTCTCAAATTCGGCAGGCCACTTGGATCCGATCTCAAGATACCTTTCAGCAAATGAGGAATATTATAATTCGAAAACTCTTCAATGCAACCTCTACTACCCAAGCGCGCAAGCCAATCTGCTACAGAATTTCCTTTCCGAATACATGTTGAAACCTCACATTCAAGTCCCTTAGCAGACTACAAATCTCCTTCCAAAAATCTTTCAAATACCAAACATTACAATAACATTCCTTCAGCCAATTAACTATCAAAAGAAAGTCCATTTCAAGTATGACATTATTAAAAACATGCAATTTACATCTTTTCATACTAAATAAGAGCACCATCAACTCCACTCTATTATTCGATCCAAAAACAGTATATTCCGCAAATGCAAATTGTGGCTTTCCATCATGATTTCTTAACACTCCACCGGCACTAGATTCTCCAGGATTATTAAGACTACTTCCATCCACATTTAATTTAAACCAACCATGACTTGGCCTATACCAAAATATTGCTCTCACCTGCTTTGGATGGGAAGGCTCCATCGGCAACTTTAGTTCCTGCAAAATAGAAATATCCCTCTTTTACAAACGATTAGTGTCTTTCAAATGGCTAGCAATCCAGGCAATCCAATATTTTGTTTTACACCATAAAACATCAAACGGCTCCTTGTGTCCTTCCATGCGAGCAGTATACCTCCATGACCACAAGCTCCACGTTAATATCGCTGGGACCAAGCCAAATAGATTTCCCACCTGTGAGGATTTCCTGGATCTCCTTAACCATGCTTCCACAGCTTGAGACCAAGACCGAGATGAAACAAAAGAATGCCCAAAAAATTCGAAACTGTCTGCCATAGTTTTGAAGCTATTTTTCCTCCATATAACACATGATTTAAATCTTCAATTGATCCCTCTGTACAACATTCACACTTAGAAACCAAGCTATATATTAGTGTTAATTATAGTGATTAGTATAACTATATAAAAGTATTAATAGTAGACTATTAGTATAGCTATATATTAGTATTAGTTATAGTGATTTAGTATAACTATATTAGTATAACTATAACTATAATCTATATTAGATTATTAGTATTTTTTTTATATCATATTAGACTATTAGTATTAGTATAAATATTAGGATTAGTATAAAATTATAAATATTAGTATTAGTTAATATTTACTTAATGGTGAGTTAGTGATAGGATTAGGTTAGATAAAAATTATATAAATAATAAAAAATATATATTATTAATGTTCATTCGGTCCAGCCCAGGGTGAAAAACCCCTAGACTAGGACCAAGCCGAAAATATTTGGTCCTATAGAAATTGGAACGAGACCGACCGGACCCAGTCCCGAGTCAGTCCGGTCCGATCGGTTTTTCCAGTCCGAATCGGCCGAATCTCACCCCTAGCAGCGGAGGCCGGGGTAAAATACTCGAGTAGCCATGGGGTTGGTCCCGCTATCTGCCACGGGAGAGATAAGACAACTTTTAGGCCTACCTTTCCCTTTGGTATCCTGCGGAGAGGTAAGTCGTTCGGACAATCAGTTATTGGATCTACTCCTGCCTGTTGACGCTCACGATTAAGGTAAGTTTTTATCTTCGGGAGGCCGAGGGCCGACTCGAACTCCTCTACAAGAGGGTAGAGCAGCATTAGGCATTACACTTGTCTCTTCTGCCTCGCGGAGAGGTAAGTTGCTAGTAGAGATTTTGTTAACTTTGCCGATGGAGACTATGTTGGCTTTGTTGATGGAGAGTTCGTTAGTTGAGATTACGTTGACTTTGTTGATGGAGGGTTCGTTGGTGAAGATTGCTTATACCCCTGAAATTTGCCATTAAAATACATCGTGTACATTTCATTCATACAATTTTAGAGTGTAAGTTTCGCACACTCTCTTTAAAATAAATAAATAAATAAATATGTAAGCCACGTAAAAAAAATATTTTTAATAATAAACTACATTTTTTTTCAAAGAGTGAACAACCTTGCACACCCTAAAATTATATATAATATTATTCTATAAAATATTAGTGACAGATTGCAATATGGTTCAAGTGAAGATCAACCATGAATATGGTTTTTGTAGGCAGTCCTCGAAAGGGCTGGCCTAAGGTTTTTACTGTAGCTGTGAGAGATTGTCATAGATGGGGTTGCACTTGCACCAATTCTTGGTCGATTGTTGCAATTGAAGATGGCTTCCGTCTCTTATTCCATAGACTTGGATAAGAGAGTGCGTCAACTCTGGATTTTAGGGAAAATTGTAAGATAAGTGAGAAGGGAGGAACAATTCGATCACATGTTCGCAAGCGTTTATGGAGTATGTAGATCTATACTGACCTATGGGCCCCATACCCCTATTATGGAGGGCTGTAAATGGTCATATCCTAAAGATCTTTAGTCTAAACCTATGATGGAGCTACGCGTGTGGCAATTGGAGCTCCGGCAACGAATGTCACTTCAGGCCCACTTGCCACTTTGGATGGCGCATGAGACACTCCCTCACTGTTTTTATCACTTTTTACTCCTTGTAAATCGGCAATCTAATGGTTCAGCGCATGTAGTTTGAAGGTGGCCAAAAGGCGATAAACAAGCTATTTCTAATTCCAAAAGAGAAAAAAAACACATAATTATTACATCCATGACTTCTACGCTATGGAGAAGGAAGGAGGAGGGGAGGAAAGAGCATTGAGCTCCTCCCCCCACTCATACGGTCTTCTTTTGTGAATTTAGAGAGAGAGATTTAAACACAACTTTCTGCTTAGAGATTGAGTCTCTTAGATTGATATAAAATCAAATTAGCCAAATCAAAAATTGGTTTGTGGTTAGAGAATTCAGATTTTATATTAGAGGACCAAACCAACAAATTCTTCCATTGCCAAAAGAAAAGAGGAGGAGAAAAAGTAAGCAAAGCTGGTTGAGGAGAAATCAAAAGAAAAGGAAAAATTATATATTTTAAAATTTATTTAGAGAAAAATTATATATTTTAAAATTTACCCTTTAAAGACTCTTTTTATAGATTTTTTGATAGAATATAAAAATGATGTATTTAATTGAAATTCCCCCCCCCCCCCCCCCCCCCCCTCCCAAGCGGGGCGGGCGGGGGTTCTAAAAACGTCTATCCTTGCTCCAGTCCATCTCCAAACCGAATCAAAGTACATTTTTTTCACCTCGAAAATACTTACCGGGCAGATGCCAAACCAAACATAAGCTTTGTTTGCATGTTCTTATTTATAAACCCAACGTACAACAACACTCTCTTGACTATTTTAAAACAAAAACGATCTTTTGTGCGTGGAAGTGCTCACCAAAAACGAAAAAAAAAAACATAAAATAAAAGGACTAACGGCGTGTCCAAAGACATTCACAAGTCACAACCTTCAAGGTACAATATTGTGGACTTTCATCTTATCAACCCAAGTGATTAAAGAAGTCTTGGAGTTCCTGAAACCCAAGAACCCATGCTCCTTGCTCTTATTCATACTGTCCAACGCACCCACCAAACACAGGATCAAGTCTGCAAACCACCACACCCCAACCTCCTCCAACTTCGTGGGTTGCAGATGATTCTTCCTCACAATCTCCTCCCACACTGGTCCCTTGTCCTTCATCATCTCCACCAAGCTAACTTTCTCACCCTCCTCAAATCCGTACTTCTCAATCCCAAATCTCTCCGCCAACACCTTCCAAAGATGCTTCCACTTGAACACGTCCCCGTTGTTGCAGTTAAACGCTTCGTTCCTTGCATTCGGGTCTACTGTTGCCCATATATGCTGCTCTGCAATAAGATCAGCATCTGAAGCCACTGAGTACCCTTCCCAGCTCGCTTTGCTTCCAGGGAACTTCAAAGGAAGCCCCTCGTGCTTGCATATTGCTGCATATACACAAAGCGTGCCTATCATGTTCATCATGCTATATGGGGAAAATCCAAATATAGTGTTGGGTCGGTGGATGGACCAAGTTAAGCCTTCCTTCTTCTTCGCCTCTTCGAACAAAATATCTTCCTGGGTATAGTAGAAATTCGGCACGTTCAGTCGGGGCAAGTCCTCCGTGAAAGGTGGCTCGTGGGGTTGGACCTTGCCAAACGCCTCGAAGGGTCCAACGTAGTGTTTGGTGCCCGTCTGGAGGCAAATGTGGCGGAGTTTCGGAGCGTTTGGAATCAGAGCACGGAGCACGTTGCGGAACATAGCGCCGTTGACCTCGCAGTTCTCGGCCTCGGTTTGTCGGTTAGCCCAAGTGACGTAGAAGATGTGGGTGACATCTGCTAATTGGGAAAGCTTAGCTTCGGTTTCCTCTGAGTTTGAGACGTCGCACTGGATGTAATGGACTGGATGCTTCGCATTCCACTTGGGACGAGGACGACGCGCCACGCCATAGACCTTCCAAGGGCCTCCCGGAGTGTCAGGGAGAGGGAGAATTTCGGCGAGGCTGTTGCCCACGATTCCAGTCACGCCGATCACCAGGCCCACATTTTCGTAGCTTCCTGGTGGTAGTACTGCTTCTTCGGCTTCGTTTATATTCTGCAAAAAACAATAAAGCTAAGTTAATTTGCAAAGAAACAGCAAGTGGGTGTATTATATTGGGAATTTAAGCATTTTGGTAAAAAAAAAAAAAAGGTTTTTGCCTTTGTAGCACCAACAGCTCTAGCCCACAGCCAGGGGATCATGATTATGAGAATATGGGAGAGGAAGAAACAAAAGGATGAAAATTGAAGGAAGAAGAGAGTTGGGTTGGAAGAAAGAGTCCTGCTACTCCCAGTCGACCATTAATCCAAATTCCTAAGCTTTCTTTTATAGTGGTTAATTATGCAGGAGCACTCTGCTCTAATTTGTATATGTGGAACAAAAAGCAGAAAATCCGATCTCAAAGATGACACCAGCCATGACGTCATTTTGGCTTTCTGGGAGGTTATGGAACATTTTGGTACTTGTCATGGACAAAGTTTCATATATATACAAGATGGACTCGAAACCAAGATGCTAACAAAGAGCTAGCTTTCTGTTTAATGCAGGAGCTGTCTGCTCTAACATACGACTTTACGAGGAACAAAAAGCAGAAATTTCCGAAGACAAAAGTCTACAAAGATGACCCCAGCCATGACATCATTGTAGGAGGATGAACAAGTTTTGGATTCTTGGATTTTGTAAAAGATCAGTTTGATAAACTGCGTAAACAGAGCGGTCTGTATTGCTTGACATAATTTCAAAATGTTGACATAGTGCATGACAAGGATGGTTGCATAATTGAGCTGAGCAGTTCTTTGTGTCACTTCGATGGTTCGAAGTCCAATATAATCTTTTTTTTTTTTGAGAAAAGCTTCCTTCATTGATAACAAGAAATATTACAAGATGTGATGAAATAATAGAATTTCTTCTATGTTAACAATACAATCAGATACATATAAAGCAGCCTTAGCTAGATTATGGGCAACATAATTGCCTTCCTTATGTACATGACTGACTCTACATGCTTCCAACTTTGCCATTGTAGCTTGAACATCACCAATGATCATCTCAAAGTAGCTCTCATTATGCTTCTTGAGGTTGAGTTCAGTGACCACCTTTATGGAGTCTCCTTCAAGAATGATCATCCTCATGCCTAATTCAACTCCAAACTTTGCTGCAATCCCTACAGCTAAAGCCTCAGCAAGATTCAGATCAGACAAAGATCTTTGATTTTTCCTCAAGGTTGCCAAAAAATTACCCATATCATCTCCGACTGCTACCCCAATTCTTATTTTACAAAGATTTTTATCAACAACCACATCCCAATTAACCTTACAAAAACCTTGAGGTGGACAAACCCATGGATCTGACCTTTTGGTATTTACACTAACGTGCTGCTCAATACTAGGATTAACTGTACATAAATCCAACTTCGTTTGATTGACTTTGTGAATCACAACCTGTGGATCTAACAAAACATTCTTAAAGACTAATTGATTTCTTCTCCACCATAGGGTCCAGAAAGATAAAGACAGTTCCAACATTTCTTGTCTATCGAGTTTGTTGAACATGTCTTCTATTAACTCTTTAAAACTGCTATAAGACCACTTACTTTTCTGAATTGTCCTGAAAAGTTGGCTCAAGACATCATTTGCTGAGGCACACTCCCACAAAATATGTTCAACTGTTTCAGGCTCACTAAGACACATTGGACACGTAGGATTATCCAAAACTTTCCTTTAGTACAAATTGTTTTCTGTAGGCAATATATTTTGGCAAGCTCTCCAAGGAAAGTTCTTAGCTGCTGGAGGTAAGTTCATATTCCATAATTTTGTCCACTGCTGGTCCCTCTGATTATTGATGAAAGAACTTTGGCATTTTTCCTTATCTTGTAATTCCCCTTGTAAATGATAGGCACTTTTCATTGTAAAGCAGCCATTTGCATTGTTTCTCCATATCAACTTATCTTGTTGATTACTCTGGCTGATTGGTAACTGCTTGATTAGCTCAACTTCTTTTTTGCAAAAAATGCCAAGAATTAAAGGAAGATTCCATTCCTTACCATCTGATATCATTAGAGCTTCCACCTTAGCTTGTTCTCCCAATGCTTTGTTACCACTTTGAGGTATGAAAGTTGTAGGTTGTGGCAACCAAGAATCAGACCATATTCTCACTGACTTCTCATTTCCTATTCTCCAATGAAGACCAACTTTTAGAAGCTCTCTTGCAGATAGAATACTTCTCCAAATGAAGGATGAGTTACTTCCCACTTTTGCATGAAGAAAATCAGACTTGAGAAAATATTTAAGCTTCAACACAGTAGAAGATAAAGAATTAGGATATAACAGAATTCTCCAACTTTGCTTAGATAACATAGTAAGATTAAAATTTTCAAAATCTCTAAATCCAAGACCTCCTACTTCTTTGGATTTCCCCATTTGAGACCAACTCATCCAATTCATCCTTTTTTCTTGACTTACTTGACCCCACCAATATCATTTCATCAAACTGTTAAGCTGCCTCAATAAATATTTAGGAAGTTTAAAAAGTCCCATTGAGTAAGTGAGAATTGCTTGAATGACAGATTTAAACATAATCTCTCTCCCTGCTTGTGATAGGAATTTGTGCTTCCAATTGCTCATTTTAGTACTAACTCTGTCTAGAATGACCTTGAACTCTTTGCATCTTAATCTACCAACCAAAGCTAGAAGGCCTAGATACTTATCCTATGAGTTTGTTCCTATAATCCCTACCATACTGGTTAAGAAGTTCTTGGAAGAGAAGCTGGTATTTTTACTAAAAAAGTTAGAAGACTTGTCTTTGTTCATTCTCTGGCCGGAAGCTTCCTCATATTGATTAACAATATCCAACATCTTCCCCATTCCATCTCTACTGCCTGGCAGAAAAGTATGCCTTCATCTGCAAAAAATAGATAAGTGATATGCAATTTACCTCTTGCAATAGGAATCCCAGTAATTTGTCTAGCCAACTCTGCCTTGTTGATCAACTGAGTAAGACCTTCTGAACATAAAATGAATAGATAGGGTGATAGAGGATCACCTTGTCTAATTCCACGAGATGGCTGAAAGTTAGGTTGTGGAATGCCATTGATTAACAATGAATAAGAGACAGTGGAAACACATCTTAAAATGAGAGCAATCCATTTGCTGTTGAAGCCCATCTTCCTCATTACTGTTTCAAGAAATGACCATTCCAATCTATCGTAAGTTTTACTCATATCCATCTTAAGAGCCATAAATTCTTTTGAACCCTTCATTTTGGACTGCATTGAGTGAATAGCTTCATAAGCAACAATAACACTGTCTACAATCATCCTCTTAGGAATAAAAGCAATTTGAGTTGTTGATATGATGCCAGGCAGGATGTCCTTCAATCTGTTTGCTATTGCTTTGGCCATAACCTTATACACCACATTACACAAACTTATCGGTCTGAATTCTGTTACAGCTTTGGGATTTTTGATCTTCGGGATTAACACTATAAAAGTCTCATTAATAGAGCTGTCCCAATTGTTGGTATTAAGGGCTGTAGTAACTGCCTCACAAAGATCTTTACCTATGACACCCTAATGTTATTGGAAGAAACCAGCTGAAAATCCATCTGGACTGGGGGAACTCATGGGATTCATTTCATGAATGGCATTTTGAACCTTTAAAAAATCAAAATCTTTCTGGAGCATGTGGTTCATCTCATTTATGATCACTCTTGTTATTGTCTCTACACATTGCTGTTGACCCTCTAGATTTGAGGTAGAAAAAATATTAGTGAAAAAGTCTTGAAAAATCTGATTAATGACCTGAGCAGAAGTTTGAAGTTGCCCCTCTCCATCATAGATGTTGTTGATAGTGTTATTCTTGCGCCTTTGAGAAGCACACTTGTGAAAATAACTTGTGTTTCTATCACCCTCTTTAAGCCATCTTTGTTTGGACCTTTGTTTCCACTTCACTTCTTCTTGTTCCAGTCTCCAATTAATGAGCCTTTTAATTTGCTGAATTTCTACATTAGCATCACCTGTGTTTCTAGCTTGAAGATTTGAAATCTTATCTTGTTGCACCTTAATAGAATCAGAAACTTCTTTCTCCTTGTTCTTACTCCATTTCAATAATTGTGTTTTGCACCTAAGCATCTTGAGTTTCAAACCTTCTGAGGAATTAACAAGTCTATTCTGAGCATGCCTCGCAGTTGAAATTAATTCCTTACACTCATTATTAGAACCCCAACTGTATTCATATCTGAATAGCCTTTCTTTTCTATTGGCAGGTTGTGTTTGAGTGTTCAAAATTGTCAAAAGAGGATAATGATCTGAAGAACTAGATGCAATTGTTGAGACCTCTATTGAAGGAAACATGGTAATGCAATAGGTATTGGCACATACTCTATCTAGCCTCTCCTTGGTGAAATATAAACCTTCCCTGTTGTTAGACCAGGTATGTTTGAGTCCATGATATCCCAAGTCAGATAAATCACTGTCCTTCAAAGCTTTCCTGAAACCTTGCATTTGAGTATTGGATCTTTGAGCTCCTCCCCATTTCTCATGTTGATACAAAATTTTGTTGAAATCACCCATGCACAACCAAGGGTTATTGTCTTTAGGTTGTAAAAGCCTAAGCAATTACCAACTACCCTATCTTTTTGCAATTATTGGATGTCCATAAAACCTTGTGATAGTCCGTAACTTCTCAAGATTGGAATTATTAACTTGAACAGAGATATGAAAACTGGTATAAGTGTGAACCTCTATATCCATAGCAAAATTCCACATCATGGCTAATCCTCCACTTGACCCTTTAGCATTAACTGTAAAACTTCAATCAAAACCAATATTGTTTTTGATTTGTTCAATCCTCTCTCTCGAACTCTTTGTTTCAATGAGGAAGAGGATATTTGGGCTCTTTTGCTTCACTAAAAAATGAAGCTCACGAATTGTTTGAGGGTTCCCAAACCCTCGACAGTTACAAGTTAAACATATCATTGGGACTGGTGGGGCTACTCAACAGCCACCACCAAAGGTTCCTGATTTAGGCTCCTTCTAGGATTGAGCTCCTCTTTCTGTTTCTTGGTGATCATATGAACCTTCTCACTATCCTCTGAATCTTTAATCCTTTTCCTCCTCTTGTAGAAACTTTGTTAATGTTGTCAATTTCCATTGCTTTTGATGTTGAACCAGTAAATGCTCTTGCTCTTCTCTTCCAACTCAAAGGTTTAGAACATACCTACTCAAACTGCACTAGATTAGTGTTAGAAAGGTTAGAACTGATTAGGCTATCTTTAGGTAACAAAGCTTTATTGCTGCATTTTTCTTGATCTACATCTTGTAACATTAGAGCTTTAAACCCCTCTCCTTAATGAGTTCTAGTCTGCTTAAGAGGTAGCTCAAATTGACTGTGTTGATCAGGAGAAGAAATTTGATTTCCTTTATCTATAGCATTCTTGTTAAAACATCCAGGGTGTTGTTCAAGAGCCTCTTCATCAGAATTTACATTAAGGGTTGCTTGACTACTTGAAACGTTGATCAAAGTCCCTTTGCTTTGGCCCTTCCCACTTCCTGAGACATTGTACTGACTTCTAAAACCTCTTCCCTCTGATCTTTTTTCTCCACTTCCCAGTAAATTAAAATCTGTGGCCCTCAACCATTTGCCATATTGAATATGTGAAGTATCTGTAGAATTAAGAGTAGATCTATCCATAGCACATGCACGACCTGCATGTTTTATAACCCCACATTGAAAACAGAATAAGGGCAATCTTTCGTATTGAAACTCAACCCATCTTTGTTTGCCTTCTACTCTAATTAACTTCCCACAAGGAATAGGCTTTGTAATATCCATATTGACTCTGATTCTGAGAAATTTCCCCCATCCAACTCCATCCCCATTGACATCCACATAAAGTACATCACCAATGGTTGAGCCAATTTTCTCTCCCCCATCCACTATCATGGCTGCAAGAGGCAAATCATGAAGTTGAATCCATAACGGTTCTTGATTAAAAATCATTTCATTAGGAGTACTTTTATCAAACAATTGTATGAATATAAGGTGTTTATCAAAAGTCCATGGTCTACCATTGAGCACTCTCACGATATCTACATCTTTTTGAAATTCAACCAAAAAAAGATGATGACCCACCTCAGTAAACCAGACAGAACCCTCAGGGTTCCAAACTTTAGTCACACTTCTTTTAAAAGCTTCTTTGTTTAAGTTCTTGTCCATCAAAACTTGAAGAAGTAAACATTTATTGGCTCTGTCAACAGCACGTTTAGTATCTTTCATAGAAAAGTTTACCTCTTCTTTCTCAAATTCTATTAGTCTAAAACATTCTCAAAGCTTAGTCAGTTCATCATCCATGGCTAACTGGTAATGTCTCTTGTTCACAACAGGAAATTTTTGAAAACCCTACTCTACCGCCTAACCCTTCAAAGAAGGAAATGACACTCGCCTTACCCAACAAGGAAAGGACCTTGTTCTATAAGTCAAATATAATCTTAAAACAACATAGAACATCATATCATATATAATCTTAAAACAAGTCTGGTCATATGTTGCATTGCCAAGTGTATAAGCCACTTACAAAAAGTTTTTTAAATGAGAAATAATATTATTTGAATTTATTAAGTGTGTAAATATCGTACAATTCTTTTAAAAAAATAAATAAATACGAAATTTATATAAATAAAATTAATTTTTTAATAATAAATCTATTTATTTTTAAAATAAATTACACAATATTTATGCATTATGAATGTATCTATTATTGACATAAATGTGGGTTGTTCTGATCCTCATTCTACCTTTTCCAAAGTACTTTTTATTTCTTCGTTATCTCGATAACAACTCGACATGTGGAAGTATGAAATTATATAAATAATTAAATTTATTTTTTTATCTTTTTTAAATAAATAATAATTTCCCATTATCCCAGCTAAAATTTGAGTAGGATTTTGCTATCCCAATTTCTTAATTTCCCTCGAAATTGACATTATCATCTCAGTGTAAAAGTATGGAATATTTTGTTCTACGAAAGAAACAATCCTCTTTCTATAATTGAGACCACCTGAAATATCTGCATACATCCAATTAACATGGAAAATAAACCATCTGATTAAAATTTTACTTGGAAGCATAATATGAAATTAATATATCATATTTTACAATGTACTCACTATTTCAATTGACATCCCATAAAAAAGATTTGTTTTATTTTTATTTTCACAAAAATCATAAAGTCGGCTCAATTAATTTATTAAATGTGCCGTTTATGAATATAAAATTATAATAAATTATTAAACGATATAACTTGTATAGAACTTGGCTCGATTAGAATAACTTCGTAGTTATTCCCTTATATTTATAACGAAACTATTTTAAACAGGCTGCTTGTAAGCATAAAATGCAATACTTGATGAAAAACACGAGCACAACTAGTGTTTGAATACATATGTATTTCCTCTCTCTCTCTCTCTCTGTGTAAATACCCCAGTTTGAAAACACTACAATGCTAGTTTTTTCACTAGAGAGGAAGGGGAAGCTTCAACTTCCGCCTTCTCCTCCTCTCCCCCTATCTATCTACTCTGCTTATAAGGCTATTTCAGAATTTTTAGTTGTTTTTTATGTCACTTTCCTCTAACGCCTTCAAAGGCCGATCTGCAACTTAATTTATTGTAACTTTTGAAACACATGCACCGTATGAGAAGATTTCCGAACTGTTGACCCTTCAAATAGAAGCGGCAGTGTATTGAAATGGCATGCAGATGTGTCTTGAAAGCGGTGCGTGGGGCACAAATGAACCCATCTCGGAGCTGTTAAAGAATGAAATTCAAGCTGATCAGATGGTAAATGATCAGTCAATAAAGTCACCAGCTCAAGCCACATCAGCATCCAATGGTGATTGTTCGAGAAGAGAATAATCTAGAAGCAGAGGAAAGAAACGTGGTGAAAACAAAGAAGATTGAGATGACACTAGAAGGTCCTAGAAGATTGCAATATGTTTTGCACAACTCACTATTTCTGTTATAGGATAGAATATTCTTTCTGTAAATGATTGTTTTTTGTAACAGGTGGCTCTTTTCCTTTTCTTACACGTAGCATTGTAAATGATATATATTGAAAAGTCTGTGATTCAATAAAGCAACACGCAAATTCTCAACTACTCTTTACTCTTATCAAAATTCTGTCTTTTGTTATATGCTATCAGAGCTTACAATGGATGAATCGAACACCGAATCCTCAAACCCTTCCCCAAACACAAATCAAATCCAAAATACCAACCCAACTAATGATCCAACTCAATCAAGCAGTCCCTAATTTATTGGGAGCAGTGATGATATTGTAACTATACTGGTTACACAAATGTTGAATGCAGACAATTATTATTCTTGGGCCAGATCAATGAAGCCAACTCTTAGGATAAAAAACAAATTGGGATTCATAGATGGAAGTCTGTGCGAGCCAACAGACCCCAATGATCCATTGATGGAGCACTGGCTTAGGTGCAACGACATTTTCATTACTTGGCTTAAGAACACCATGGCTATGGACATCAAATGCAATATTGTGTATGCCGAGATAGCACACCAATTGTGGCTGGAGTTGGAGTAATGATTTGCGCTACAAAATGCCCCGAGAGCTTTTGAAATCAAGCAAACTATATCAAGTCTAGTTCAAAATCAAGATGTTGTAAGTGTCTATTTTTCTATGCTCAAAAATCTTCTTGATGAATTGTTAAACTACGAGTCTATCCCTAATTGTACTTGTGGAGGATTGAAAGTAGTGGTTCAAAATCAACAGCAAGATTGGGTGATGAATTTTTTTTTATGGGATTAAATGCATCTTACAAGGCCATTAAGGCTCAAATCCTTTTGATAAAACCTTTCCCTACTTGAATGAGATTTATTCTACTATTCAACAAGAGGAGAAAAGGAGACAGATCTCATTAGATGCTTCCCTCAATGAAAAAATGGCTTATTGACTAAGGGAAATTTGAAAGAAAATGGCAGGCATAATTTTTCGCAAAAGAAGGATAGGTATTACTGTATCTATTGCAAAGTTGCAAACCGCTCTCTTGAAAGGTGCTCAAGGCCAACCCCAACAAGCCTGTGTGCTTTCACTATTAGATGCCTAGTCACACAACAGAGAGATGTTTCAAATTGCATGAATATCCACTAGGCCACAAGTTTGAAGGCAAGAATAGATACACTCCAGCTGACAAGACCAATGTTTCCCCTAAGGCCTTTAGCAATTTTTTCTGACAAGACCAATGTTTCCCCGCATTCTAATTGTGCCGATTTCCTCTTCTCGTTGTCCGTCCTTCGATTGGGCTTTACCCCACCTAATCTTTTTATTCTTCCATTTTTGAGTCGTCGTATTTTACTGGGGCATGCAATTCTTCCATTTTGAGTCGCCGTGCTTCATTGGGGCATGCAGTCATCTCCATGCCCTTCCCTTTGGTAGCTCTAGGGTTGATCCCGCTCTCTATCGCTCGGAAAAAAGGCAGCATCTGGCTCAACATGTCTACTTGGTCCATAGGGAGGTAAACCTTATAGGCAATTTAGGATTTTGCCCATTGACATTTCGTATTTGATCCTTAGTTGGAAAACAAGGATGATATCATTATTTTATCCTTAAGGGCAAAAGTTAATTTTGCAAACCTAGGCCTCCTGGCCTATGTTGTACTGCGCTTGCTGTTTTTATGCCATGTCGCAAATGTTCGTGCTGCTGATGTCCATGCTTTTCGATGCACTATTTGGACGGTCAATAGACTCAGCCTGCACTCCGTTGGGAAGAGGTCGGAATGCCTCATGTCAAACTGCCTCTTTGTCCCCCGGGAAGGTAATTCAGATAGCAATGTGGCTGGTGCTCTCCTTCACCGTGATGGGGGTCGAGGTAAGTACTCGAGGCTTGACCCGCTCTCCTTCACGGGAGGGACAAGGCAACCTCAGGCTTAGCCCATCCCGTCGTTTCCCGTAGGAGATAAGCTGTTCGGGCAATTTGTTACTGGACTCTTTCCCACCCATTGACACTGCAGGGAAAGGTAAGTTTGGGTCAGGCTGGCGCTGGTCCCACACTTCGTCGTAGCAGAGATTCGGGTAAGTAATTCGGAAAGCCGTAGGGCTAGTCCTGCTCTCCGCCACGAGAGAGATAATGCAACCTCTTGGTCTACCTTTACCACTGGTATCATGCGGGGAGGTAAGTTGTTCAAGCAGTCTGTTATTGATCCTGCTCCCACCTGTTGACGCTTAAGAGGAAGGTAAATCTTCATTTTAGGGTAGCTAAGGACTACCCGCACTCCATTGAGGGTTCGGAACTCCTCAAGCCAAACCACCCCTTTGCTCCCTGAGGAGGTAATTTAGACAACGACGTGGCTGGTCCGCTCCTTCGCTGCGATGGGGGTCGAGGTAAATATTCAGGTAGCCTCAAGGCCAGACCCACTCTTCTTCGCGGGACGGACAAGGAGGCCTCAAACTCAACCCGTCCCTTTGTTCCTCTCGAAAGGTTGGTTGTTCGGGAAGTATGTTGTTGGACCCGTCCCACCCTTTGACATCGCAGGAAAAGGTAAGTTTGGGTCAGGCTAGTGCTAATCCCACACCTCGTCGCAATGGAGGCCAGGGTAAGTTATTCGGGTAGCTATGTGGCTGTACTCGCTCCCTGCTGCTGGAGGGATAAGACAACTTTTAGGCTTACCTTTCCCTTTGGTATCCCGAGGGGAGGTAAGTCATTCGGGCAGTTTGTTACTGGACTAGCTCTTGTCTGTTGACACGTACGAGGAAGGTAAGTCTTTTCCCTTTGAGTGGCTGAGGACTGACCCGCACTTTGCCGTAGGAGGGATAAAGTAACCTTTAGGCCTACCTTTCTCTCTGGTGCCCCGCATGGAGGCTTTTGTAGAAGACTCCATCTAGAAAAATAATGAGAGTAAGAAGTAATCAAATGCTTGCAATTAAAAGAAATAATGCTTTCAAGACAAAGTTACTTTATTGAGAAATCAAAGAAGATGCTTTGAAAATTGAGAGCTCACTAATTAGTCCGAGATTCAAGGGTCAATTAAAGGCCGGGTACTGGAATTGTATTCAAGTTGTAATCTAATTAGATTCACTGTAATCTAATAATTAGATCATTCTTTATGCAAATGATCATCAGCTCATGCTTTATACACATGACCTATATATATATATATATCTATGTGTTTGTGTTTGTAATTAACTGAAATCCTTCATGAGTTTTTGGCTTCAACAAGCATCGAAGCTCATGCATCATGCATGGGTCCATGTTTAACATATAAAAATAGTAGATAGTATTTCAATGGTTCAAATACTATATATTTTCATTTAACATATTGCACTATTAGGGACCTTGTAGCTCCCCACTCCTTCCTTTGTACGTACGCTCATTCTTCTAATGTAAGCAAATTTCGAGGACGAAAATTATGCAATAGTCTGCCCCTTCTCTCTAACAAATGCGAGCCTCGTTATGCATGCTGAACCCCGATGGCTTGTTTTTAAAGATACTTTGTGATTTCTAAGGTACGCCCAGAATTTTAAATGCACTGAAAATATTTATATAGAGTATTTCCAGGGTTATTGAACTAACCTTGATTTTAAATAAGGCAATTATAATATTTTTGAAAAGCTCCAAAAATATTATAATTATCGAAAATCATTTTAATATCATTTATTAAAATGATCCAAGTTATTTAAAATACTACGTGATTTGAAATTATGTTAAAACTCTAATTAAATTAAATGATTTTATTCCTTAAAGATGTTAAATAAGACTTCATCATTTTATTAATGATGAAGGAATATTATCTTATAAACTAAAGTTTAGTTTAAATAATATTCTACCTTAATTCCTATTAGTGCTTTTAATTAAGTTAATGTTTACGCATTTTCAAATCAGTATTTAAATCTTATCGTTAGATCATTTTATAGATCCCAAGACGAAAGGATCAAGATTAAAACCCATACCCTCTCTCTTTCTCCCTCACTTTTCCCTCCCCTTTCTCTCTGCTCCCTCTCCCTCACGAGTATGACGTACGCCACCCCCCTCTAGCCCGATTCTTCCATAGCCCAGCTCGGCACTGCCGCACGCCGCCTGGCCTCACCGCCACCACCACCAACGTCCCATCACGCCGATGAGCTCCCACCAACAAACCCAGCTCCCACCTTGCAGTCGTTCTCCCCCATGCATGCACACAGCCTCTCACGCACGGTTTCACCGTGTGCAGCTCCTAAAGCCACCGTACGTAGCCACCCAGGCCACCACACCACCACCAACTGCCTCCCCTCTCACTGGTGAACCCCTTCCATGGAACCCAAGTTCCACCACAACCTCCCTCTCCCTTTCCGTTGCACGCACACACCCAACCCATAAATGGGTTTTACGCGGCTTCAAGGCCATCGACGACCCTAGCGCCTTCGTGCGCCGATTCCGGCCCCATCGAGCACCACCACAAGCTTCCCCTTCCCTTCCCCTTCCTTCTCTCCTTGGCCCGAAGCCCATAGCCCCTTCCTCAGCCACACGGAGCTCCTTCGATGCACGGGTTCTCCATTCCCGTGGCGGAGCTCCGCCTCCCACAACCACTACATCACCACCAAGAGTTTCCTCTTCCACCGGCGACCTCCCCCAGCCACTCCTAGGTCCAGCCGAGCCACCTAACTCCCTCACTCTCTCTCACTCTCCCACGACTCCTCTCCACTTCACGGCCTAGATCCACCGTTGTGGACCACCGTGGCGCCACCCCAGTACCACCACAAATTCCACCGCACCTCCCTCAGCTCCTCCATGACTAGTCATGACCAGCCGAGCCTCCCTTCGAATTCCCATTTTGAGACCCACGACCTTAGCTCCTCCACGAGTATCTATATCTCCAACGTGTGCCACCTCGGCACCACCATGAGACCACCATTCCAGAACCACGACCTAACTCTCCTACACTTAGACCCGCACCTCTAGCCACCTCTAATGGCCAAGACAGCCACTATACGGAGGTTAGCAGCCACGTACGATCCTTCCGACGTCATCAATCGTGACGGATAGCGAACAATGCACGGGTTAACCCCGATGATGATATAACCATCTATCCCCCATTATTTATGTTAGATATTAATTAGTTGATTAGGTTGTGGACTATGCTGTTAGTATTGTGGAGTTCGTTGTATTACGATGTGATGTGTAATGAAGTGTTGGGCGTAGTTGAAAAGTGTGCTGTGATGGTGGCATGGCGTCATGTGGATTGGGAAGAAAGCATGTACTCTCGTGGCGTAGTGTGGGATAAGGAGAATATATATAAAATATACTCTCCTAGCATATTGTGGGATGAGAAGAGTACATGCTGAGTGTACTCTGTGTGGTGTAGCGTGTATGAAGGAAGGACACGCGAAGTGTACTCCATGTGATGGAGTAATGCACCATATGGCATGTAGGCTATAGTGGTGATGTGGCATAGCGTGTGAGAAGGAGTACACGTGGAGTGTACTCCAAGAGGTGCAGCGACACACCGCATGGCGTGTCGCAGAGATAAGGTTGATTATGTGGTTGATGGGCGTATAACATGATGAGTAGTGTCGGGAATTGTGGAACAGTGTTCCGAAGTAGTGATGGTGTAGCCTGTAGTCTGAGGTGACGAGTGTCACCGTGTAGTTGATTCATGGCTGGGAGTATGGGTGATGTAGAAGAACAAGTGTAAGAGTGCGCAGCGGAAATATGACTGGGGAATGTTACGAAGTGACATGGTTACCAGCAGTCGTGCTTATGATAGGTGAGGAGTTAGCTTAGGAGTGACATAGCAGGGATCGTGACAAGATGTCACGATGTGATAGGAGTATGGGAGGAATCATACTCGTAATGAGTTAAGAGTTGGCGTAGAAATGGCATAGCAGGATGTCAGGTGACGTGACACGGTCACGGTGTAGCTTGGGAGTAATCTCGAGCTATATGACGTGACGTAAGGCGTGGTTGTGAATGGAATCTTGTCGTGTTAAGTGTTGGGATGAACTATTAAAATGGATGGATAGCATGAAGAGTCATGCTAGCCAAGTTAAGATAAGGTTGGTATTGGAGTATGGTGCTGGTTTACACAAGCAGGTGATCAACGTATTATATGTTGGTCTTAAGTGATTAGGGGGTAAGGTCGTGTGTAATCTGGTTGGACACGTGTGCCAGACGGGTTTACCATATGTAATGGGTAATCTGTCCTAAACATAGTTACACGATGGTTAAGCCTCAGAGTTGGCTTAGAGCAGTGTGGCGTGTATGGATGGGAATGAGGATTTTGTGTGAGCTAAAGTGTATGAAGATAGTGACGGGTGTATTGTCTAGGATTGAGATACGTGATTCCATCTGTCGGAATCATGCGTCAGAATGTGGTTGGTAAGAAGAGTAAGATGAAGGATTTAGTGTCTTAATCCTAAGGTGAATCATGGGTTCACCTTAGGGGATGAGTACTCAAAGTAGAACGTCAAGTTTGGAAGAGGTAGCAACCGTAAACGAACCCAGAATGTTTTAGCATAAATAAAGGGTACGTAAGAGCAGGGGATAGAATGAGAGTGTTCCAAGTGATGTGTAGCTTTATTTATGGTTTAAATTGCTTATGCATTAGATGGAGAATGACGCTAAGGTTATGTGTATGCATGTAGGTTGCCATCTGACACGAAGTGAATAGACTGCATGATATGAAAGTATCATGGAGTCTAGGTAAGTATTACGTTCATACTCTTCTAAAGTTTTCTAAAATACAAGAAACGAAAATGAAACGCTTTCTCCTTGCTAAATGACACGAAATATGTTTTACGAAAAACATGCTAAGTATAAGTGTTCAAAGTTATACATACGTACGGCCCCTCCTTGGCAGCCCCTTTTTACGCACCCAAAGTATTAATTGTATGCATATGAATGGATAACTATATGCTGTACCTATTGTATGTATTTTCCACGAAAAGAAATGTCGAGGCTTGTGCCTTGAGCTTTAACTGATGCTTTGATTGATGCGAAGAAAGTGTTTTAAAATGGTCCCTATGAACTAATGTTACAATGCCCCAATGAACTGATGCTTTATGGATGGCATGAAAGATGACGAAAGATGATGTTTAAGCCCACGCTTTTAAATGACGTTTTCCATGAATGAACTGTTAAATGAAAGATAGAGCTGAAATGAACTGAAAAAAAGGATTGAAAGAATTGAACTGAAAGGATGGACTGAATGAAATGATTGAACGTTTAATGTGTGAAAATACGTAACGGCCACATGAATGTATGAAAAGGGTACCAATGAATGGGCACATTGCAATGCTGGGTAAGTAGTACTGGTAATACACCAAGTGCCACCCCCTGAGTGAAAGGAGATTCCTAACCCGTGGCCACAGGTTCAAAGGAAGACCACTAACCACAATACACGGGGCGTAACAGTGTGTACCGACCAATGAAAATGATAAGAAAGAATGTATAAATGCATTAATGCATCGCATTTTTTAAGAAATGAAGGCACTGACGGAAGAAACGTTTTACGAAAAGAAAGCTCATTTTTAAAGAAAAACCCAGTCCAGTAATGTTTTCAAACGAACGAACGCACGCATGCATGCATGTATAGTATGTATGATATAATGAATGCATTAATGAAAACATATGTTGTTATATTTTAACCGTATGAAGTAATGTTTACGAGTCATCAACTCATTTTAATTTTTATGCATCCCCATCCCCTCACAGGGCCTGAATGAGCAGTACGCGTTAGGACGGACGTGGCCCAAAGGGAAGAGAACGGAAGTCTAGGCATGAGTGTTTAAATGTATGAGAGGCCTTTTATTGTTAAAATTAATGTTTTCCGCTGTAAACCTCTTTTATTCGCAATGCACATTTTATTTTATAACGTAGAGTCTTGCACCTTGGGTATGGAAGTAAATGTTTTAAATTGAACGGTAATTCCCATCGTCCTTTCTAAAATCATTTTATAAAAAGTCTCACCATAAGGATGGGCGTTACAGACCTTCTCATGGCCATGGCCTTTGACTACACCCTTAGCCCACTTCATCTAACCATTTGGCCATGAAATATAGTGCAGCTAGCACACAAGTACTACAAGCCCACATCCCATTTAATGAACACACTTTGGTACCACTTTGGTTATTTAATTACACAAGTCAGAACACACTTGATTGCCTACACACTTCCATCCATCTAGGCCAAAAAAAAGTTAACCAAATCAGTGTACAAGAGCAACAAAATAAAAACAAATCAGAATATAACAACCAAAGTTAACCAAATCAATGTATAACAATTAAACTAAATCAGTGTATAAGAGCAACAAAATAAAACTAAATCAATGTATAACAGCCAAAGTTTAACTAGATTTTTGCCTAAGCTATATGGGAAGCCTTTTGTCTTCCCAGCCAACGAGATTCACGAATGGAAAAACAATCAGTTTGAAATTACAAAATAGACGTGCCAAAAAACAATCACGAATGGAAAAAGAGATTGCAATGTATAAATAAGCAGATGCAACAATATCTAGAAACAACAAAAACTACAAAATAAAATTGAGGCATACAAAGTAACCTTCAGATTGATTCCAGGAAGCGACAGAGGGACTGGGGATGGCAGCCTGGCAGGGGCTACGAGTTGCAACGGAGGGGCTGGTTTGTGGGAGGGGATGTGACGGATGGATTGGAGAGGGGAGGGTATGCAACGGAGGGGCTGGAGAAGGCAGCCTAGTAGAGACTGAGTCTCGACCCCTAGGGTTCTGAAAAAAAATAAACTGGGTTGCGTGAAACGTCGCCATTTCATGCAACCCAACTAAACGGCATTGTTTTCTATAATGACTAAAATGCGATTCAATTCTTTTATATTTTTTGCACATAAATTAATAGCAAAAATTGTTTAAATTAGTAAAATTAAAATTAAGTAAACTATTTATTGTAGATTATTTAATTAACTCATTAAAAAATAATTAATTAAAATTATATTGATGATGTTAATTGCTAATTTGTTACTAAAGTATGTCAATTATTAATGAACTATATTAAACAATTTAAACTTTTTACATTTTGTATATGAAGCATAAATAATTGAATTATCCATAGGTCCATACATGCTTTATATTTACTTCCAACTTAGGTATTTTACAAAAAAAATTATCTAGTAACTTTAATTAGATTATAGATGTAGATGTTTATAATTAGTTAATGGTGAATTGATGATATGTTACTTAATTGATATTCATATCATACATTAGTTAATGGTATTAATATTTGTAATTGATGAAGATGTAATTGCTTTTACTTCATACATTAGTGATACTAAAACTATATGTTATACATTATGGAATATATATTATATATTATATAAAAATACATTAATACTAAATTATTACTAATACTATATACCATACTAATAGTGATATTAATATTTAACACTATATAATAATATATGGTCATAAACTCATAGTGATATAGTCATTAGTCATAGTGATATTAATACTATATATGGACTTATAGTTATGGACTTATAGTGATTTAATTATAATTATATTGATGATGTCAATTGTTATTTTGTTACTAACTTAGAGTATGTCAATGTATTATGATAGTTCTAAGTTAATGCATAATGAGCTATATACAACTTTTTACATTTTGTATATGAAGCAATAAGCATAAATAATTTAATTATCCATACTATTATAAATTTATAATATGTTAATATATTAATATATTAATATATACTAGTACTATATATTATACTTATACTTTAAAGAATATAATATACATTGATATTAAATATATATAATTATAGACTTATAGTGATTTAGTTATTATAATTAGTATAATTATATAATAGTATTAGTATTAGAATGTTAGTATAGTTATATATTAGTAATATTAGTTATGGTGAATCAGTGATTTAGTATAATTATATTCTACATTACTATATTAGAGACTAAAGTATTAGTATTAATATAAATATTAGTATTAGTTATAGCTATATAGCTTATTTTAGAATTTAGACTATATAACAAGAAAAAACCTTACTTGTGGCAAATGAATACCATGGTTACAAGTCATTCCAATAACACTTATTACTAAACTGAATGCATATGAAAATGAATGAAAAAATACCAATTAAAACCACCAAAACCCGTGTAAGACCTTAGAACAACTTCAAAAGCAAATTCTCAAATTCGGCAGGCCACTTAGATCCGATCTCAAGATACCTTTCAGCAAATGAGGAATATTATAATTCGAAAACTCTTCAATGCAACCTCTACTATCCAAGCGTGCAAGCCAATCTGCTAGAGAATTTCCTTTCCGAATACATGTTGAAACCTCACATTCAAGTCCCTTAGCAGACTACAAATCTCCTCCCAAAAATCTTTCAAATACCAAGCATTACAATAACATTCCTTCAGCCAATTAACTATCAAAAGAAAGTCCATTTCAAGTATGACATTATTAAAAACATGCAATTTACATCTTTTCATACCAAATAAGAGCACCATCAACTCCACTCTGTTATTCGAGCCAAAACCACTATATTCCGCAAATGCAAATTGTGGCTTTCCATCATGATTTCTTAACACTCCACCGGCACTAGATTCTCCAGGATTATTAAGACTACTTCCATCCACATTTAATTTAAACCAACCATGACTTGGACTATACCAAAATATTGCTCTCACCTGCTTTGGATGGGAAGGCTCCATCGACAACATTAGTTCCTGCAAAATAGAAATATCCCTCTTTTACAAACGATTAGTGTCTTTCAAATGGCTAGCAATCCAGGCAATCCAATATTTTGTTTTACACCATAAAACATCAAACGGCTCCTTGTGTCCTTCCATGCGAGCAGTATACCTCCATGACCACAAGCTCCACGTTAATATCGCTGGGACCAAGCCAAATAGATTTCCCACCTGTGAGGATTTCCTGGATCTCCTTAACCATGCTTCCACAGCTTGAGACCAAGACCGAGATGAAACAAAAGAATGCCCAAAAAATTCGAAACTATCTGCCATAGTTTTGAAGCTATTTTTCCTCCATATAACACATGATTTAAATCTTTAATTGATCCCTCTGTAAAACATTCACACTTAGAAACCAAGCTATATATTAGTGTTAATTATAGTGATTAGTATAACTATATAAAAGTATTAATAGTAGACTATTAGTATAGCTATATATTAGTATTAGTTATAGTGATTTAGTATAACTATATTAGTATAACTATAACTATAATCTATATTAGATTATTAGTATTTTTTTTATATCATATTAGACTATTAGTATTAGTATAAATATTAGGATTAGTATAAAATTATAAATATTAGTATTAGTTAATATTTACTTAATGGTGAGTTAGTGATAGGATTAGGTTAGATAAAAATTATATAAATAATATATATAAATAATAAAAATATATATTATTAATGTTCATTCGGTCCAGCCCAGGGTGAAAAACCCCTAGACTGGGACCAAGTCGAAAATATTTGGTCCTATAGAAATTGGAACGAGACCGACCGGACCCAGTCCCGAGTCAGTCCGTTCCGATCGGTTTTTCCAGTCCGAATCGGCTGAATCTCACCCCTAGCAGCGGAGGCCGGGGTAAAATACTCGAGTAGCCATGGGGTTGGTCCCGCTATCTGCCACGGGAGAGATAAGACAACTTTTAGGCCTACATTTCCCTTTTGTATCCTACGGAGAGGTAAGTCGTTCGGACAATCAGTTATTGGACCTACTCCTGCCTGTTGACGCTCACGATTAAGGTAAGTTTTTATCTTCGGGAGGCCGAGGGCCGACTCGAACTCCTCTACAAGAGGGGTAGAGTAGCATTAGGCATTACACTTGTCTCTTCTGCCTCGCGGAGAGGTAAGTTGCTAGTAGAGATTTTGTTAACTTTGCCGATGGAGACTATGTTGGCTTTGTTGATGGAGAGTTCGTTAGTTGAGATTACGTTGACTTTGTTGATGGAGGGTTCGTTGGTGAAGATTGCTTATACCCCTGAAATTTGCTATTAAAATACATCGTGTACATTTCATTCATACAATTTTAGAGTGCAAGTTTCGCACACTCTCTTTAAAATAAATAAATAAATAAATATGTAAGCCACGTAAAAAAAAATATTTTTAATAATAAACTACATTTTTTTTCAAAGAGTGGACAACCTTGCACACCCTAAAATTATATATAATATTATTCTATAAAATATTAGTGACAGATTGCAATATGGTTCAAGTGAAGATCAACCATGAATATGGTTTTTGTAGGCAGTCCTCGAAAGGGCTGGCCTAAGGTTTTTACTGTAGCTGTGAGAGATTGTCATAGATGGGGTTGCACTTGCACCAATTCTTGGTCGATTGTTGCAATTGAAGATGGCTTCCGTCTCCTATTCCATAGACTTGGATAAGAGAGTGCGTCAACTCTCGATTTTAGGGAAAATTGTAAGATAAGTGAGAAGGGAGGAACAATTCGATCACATGTTCGCAAGCGTTTATGGAGTATGTAGATCTATACTGACCTATGGGCCCCATACCCCTATTATGGAGGGCTGTAAATGGTCATATCTTAAAGATCTTTAGTCTAAACCTATGATGGAGCTACCCGTGTGGCAATTGGAGCTCCGGCAACGAATGTCACTTCAGGCCCACTTGCCACTTTGGATGGCGCATGAGACACTCCCTCACTGTTTTTATCACTTTTTACTCCTTGTAAATCGGCAACCTAATGGTTCAGTGCATGTAGTTTGAAGGTGGCCAAAAGGCGATAAACAAGCTATTTCTTATTCCAAAAGAGAAAAAACACACAAAACTTTTACATCCAAGACTTCTATGCTACGGAGAAGGAAGGAGGAGGGGAGGAAAGAAAATTGAGCTCCTCCCCCACTCATACGGTCTTCTTTTGTGAATCTCTTATTCTCAATCCATTCCCCAAAGAGTTTATAGATATAAAATCAACCGAAACAAAACAAACAACCAAAGAAAAATCAAATTAGCCAAATCAAAAATTGGTTTGGGGTTAAAGAATTCAGATTTTATATTAGAGGACCAAACCAAAATTCTTCCATTGCCAAAAGAAAGAGGAGAAAAAGTGAGCAGAGCTGGTTGAGGAGAAATCAAAAGAAAAGAGAAAAATTATATATTTTAAAATTTACCCTTTAAAGTCTCTGTTTATAGATTTTTTGATAGAATATAAAAATGATGTATTTATTCCCCCCGGGGGGGGGGGGGGGGGGGGGGGGGGGGGGATGGGTTTTCTAAAAACGTCTATCCTTGCTCCAAACCGAATCAAAGTATATTTTTTTCTCCTCGAAAATACTTACCGGGCGGATGCCAAACCAAACATAAGCTTTGTTTGCATGTTCTTATTTATAAACCCAACGTACAACAACACTCTCTTGCCTATTTTAAAACAAAAACGATCTTTTGTGCGTGGAAGTGCTCACCAAAAAAGAAAAAAAAAAAAAAAAACATAAAATAAAAGGACTAACGGCGTGTCCAAAGACATTCACAAGTCACAACCTTCAAGGTACAATATTGTGTACTTTCATCTTATCAACCCAAGTGATTAAAGAAGTCTTGGAGTTCCTGAAACCCAAGAACCCATGCTCCTTGCTCTTATTCATACTGTCCAACAAACCCACCACGCACAGGATCAAGTCTGCAAACCACCACACCCCAACCTCCTCCAACTTCGTGGGTTGCAGATGATTCTTCCTCACAATCTCCTCCCACACTGGTCCCTTGTCCTTCATCATCTCCACCAAGCTAACTTTCTCACCCTCCTCAAATCCGTACTTCTCAATCCCAAATCTCTCCGCCAACACCTTCCAAAGATGCTTCCACTTGAACACGTCCCCGTTGTTGCAGTTAAACGCTTCGTTCCTTGCATTCGGGTCTACTGTTGCCCATATATGCTGCTCTGCAATAAGATCAGCATCTGAAGCCACTGAGTACCCTTCCCAGCTCGCTTTGCTTCCAGGGAACTTCAAAGGAAGCCCCTCGTGCTTGCATATTGCTGCATATACACAAAGCGTGCCTATCATGTTCATCATGCTATATGGGGAAAATCCAAATATAGTGTTGGGTCGGTGGATGGACCAAGTTAAGCCTTCCTTCTTCTTCGCCTCTTCGAACAAAATATCTTCCTGGGTATAGTAGAAATTCGGCACGTTCAGTCGGGGCAAGTCCTCCGTGAAAGGTGGCTCGTGGGGTTGGACCTTGCCAAACGCCTCGAAGGGTCCAACGTAGTGTTTGGTGCCCGTCTGGAGGCAAATGTGGCGGAGTTTCGGAGCGTTTGGAATCAGAGCACGGAGCACGTTGCGGAACATAGCGCCGTTGACCTCGCAGTTCTCGGCCTCGGTTTGTTGGTTAGCCCAAGTGACGTAGAAGATGTGGGTGACATCTGCTAATTGGGAAAGCTTAGCTTCGGTTTCCTCTGAGTTTGAGACGTCGCACTGGATGTAATGGACTGGATGCTTCGCATTCCACTTGGGACGAGGACGACGCGCCACGCCATAGACCTTCCACGGGCCTCCCGGAGTGTCAGGGAGAGGGAGAATTTCGGCGAGGCTGTTGCCCACGATTCCAGTCACGCCGATCACCAGGCCCACATTTTCGTAGCTTCCTGGTGGTAGTACTGCTTCTTCGGCTTCGTTAATCTTCTGCAAAAAACAATAAAGCTAAGTTAATTTGCAAAGAAACAGCAAGTGGGTGTATTATATTGGGAATTTAAGCATTTTGGAAAAAAAAAAAAAAAAAAAGGTTTTTGCCTTTGTAGCACCAACAGCTCTAGCCCACAGCCAGGGGATCATGATTATGAGAATATGGGAGAGGAAGAAACAAAGGATGAAAATTGAAGGAAGAAGAGAGTGGGGTTGGAAGAAAGAGTCCTGCTACTCCCAGTCGACCATTAATCCAAATTCCTAAGCTTTCTTTTATAGTGGTTAATTATGCAGGAGCACTCTGCTCTAATTTGTATATATGTTGAACAAAAAGCAGAAAATCCGATCTCAAAGATGACACCAGCCATGACGTCATTTTGGCTTTCTGGGAGGTTATGGAACACTTTGGCACTTGTCATAGACAAAGTTTCATATATATACACGATGGACTCGAAACCAAGATGCTAACAAAGAGCTAGCTGTCTGTTTAATGCAGGAGCTCTCTGCTCTAACATTCGACTTTACGAGGAACAAAAAGCAGAAATTTCCGAAGACAAAAGTCTACAAAGATGACCCCAGCCATGACATCATTGTAGGAGGATGAACAAGTTTTGGATTCTTGGATTTTGTAAAAGACAAAGTTGGATAAGATCAATTTGATAAACTGCGTAAACAGAGCGGTCTGTATTGCTCGACATAATTTCAAAATGTTGACATAGTGCATGACAAGGATGGTTGCATAATTGAGCTGAGCAGTTCTTTGTGTCACTTCTGATGGTTCGAAGTCCAATATAATTTTTTTTCTTTTTTGTGAGAAAAGCTTCCTTCATTGATAACAAGAAATATTACAAGATGTGTTGAAATAATGGAATTTCTTCTATGTTAACAATACAATCAGATACATATAAAGCAGCCTTAGCTAGATGGGCAACATAATTGCCTTCCGTATGTACATGACTGACTCTATATGCTTCCAACTTTGTCATTATAGCTTGAACATACCAATGATCATCCCAAAGTAGCTCTTATGATGCTTCTTGAGGTTGAGTTCAGTGACCACCTTTCTGGAGTCTCCTTCAAGAATGATCATCCTCATGTCTAATTCAACTCCAAACTTTGCTGCAATCCCTGCTGCTAAAGCCTCAGCAAGATTCAGATCAGGCAAAGATCTTTGATTTTTCCTCAAGGTTGCCAAAAAATTACCCATATCATCTCTGACTGCTACCCCAATTCCTATTTTACAAATATTTTTATCAACAGCCACATCCTAATTAACCTTACAAAAACCTTGAGGTGGACAAACCCATGGATCTAACCTTCTAGTATTTACACTAACTTGCTGCTTAATACTAGGATTAACTGTACATAAATCCAGCTTCGTTTGATTGACTTTGTGAATCACAACCTGTGGATCTAACAAAACATTCTTAAAGACTAACTGATTTCTTCTCCACCATAGGGTCCAGAAAGATAAAGACAGTTCCAACATTTCTTGTCTATCGAGTTTGTTGAACATGTCTTCTATTAACTCTTTAAAACTGCTATAAGACCACTTACTTTTTCTGAATTGTCCTGAAAAATTGGCTCAAGACATCATTTGCTGAGGCACACTCTCACAAAATATGCTCAACTGTTTCAGGCTCACTAAGACACATTGGACACGTAGGATTATCCAAAACTTTCCTTTAGTATAGATTGTTTTTTACAGGCAATATATTTTGACACGCTCTCCAAGGAAAGTTCTTAGTTGCTGGAGGTAAGTTCATCTTTCATAATTTTGTCCACTACTAGTCCCTCTGATTATTGATGAAAGAACTTTGGCCTTTTTCCTTATCTTGTAATTCCCCTTGTAAATGATAGGCACTTCTCACTGTAAAACAGCCATTTTCATTGTTTCTCCATATCAATTTATCTTGCTGATTACTCTGGCTGATTGGTAACTGCTTGATTAGCTCAACTTCTTTGTTGCAAAAAATGCCAAGAATTAAAGGAAGATTCCATTCCTTACCATCTGATATCATTAGAGCTTCCACCTTAGCTTCTTCTCCCAATGCTTTGTTACCACTTTGAGGTATGAAAGTTGTAGGTTGTGGCAACCAAGGATCAGACCATATTCTCACTGACTTCTCATTTCCTATTCTCCAGTGAAGACCAACTTTTAGAAGCTCTCTTGCAGATAGAATACTTCCACAAATGAAGGATGAGTTACTTCCCACTTTTGCATTAAGAAAATCAGACTTGGGAAAATATTTAAGCTTCAACACAGTAGAAGATAAAGAATTAGGATATAACAAAATTCTCCAACTTTGCTTAGCTAACATAGTAAGATTAAAATTTTCAAAATTTCTAAATCCAAGACCTCCTACTTCTTTGGATTTTCCCATTTGAGACCAACTCATCCAATTCATCCTTTTTTCTTGACTTACTTGACCCCACCAATATCCTTTCATCAAACTGTTAAGCTGCCTCAATAAAGATTCAGGAAGTTTAAAAACTCCCATTGAGTAAATAAGAATTGCTTGAATGACAGATTTAAGCATAATCTCTCTCCCTGCTTGTGATAGGAATTTGTGCTTCCAATTGCTCCTTTTAGTACTAACTCTGTCTAGAATGACCTTGAACTCTTTGCATCTTGATCTACCAACCAAAGCTAGAAGGCCTAGATACTTATCCTATGAGTTTGTTCCTCTAATCCCTGCCATACTGGTTAAGAAGTTCTTGGAAGAGAAGCTGGTATTTTTACTGAAAAAGTTAGAAGACTTGTCTTTGTTCATTCTCTGGCCAGAAGCTTCCTCAATTGATTAACAATATCCAACATCTTCCCCCATTCCATCTCTATTGCCTAGCAGAAAAGCATGCCATCATCTGCAAAAAACAGATAAGTGATATGCAATTTACCTCTTGCAATAGGAATCCCAGTAATTTGTCTAGCCAACTCTACCTTATTGATCAACTGAGTAAAAGCTTCTAACCATAAAATGAATAGATAGGGTGATAGAGGATCACCTTGTCTAATTCCACGAGATGGCTGAAAGTTAGGTTGTGGAATGCCATTGATTAACAATGAATAAGAGACAGTGGAAACACATCTTAAAATGAGAGCAATCCATTTGCTGTTGAAGCCCATCTTCCTCATTACTGTTTCAAGAAATGACCACTCCAATCTGTCGTAAGCTTTACTCTTGTCCCTGTTAAGAGCCATAAATCCTTTTGAACCCTTCATTTTGGACTGCATTGAGTGAATAGCTTCATAAGCAATAATAACACTGTCTACAATCATCCTCTCAGGAATAAAAGCAGTCTAAGTTGTTGATATGATGCCAGGTAGGATGTCCTTCAATCTGTTTGCTATTGCTTTGGCCATAACCTTATACACCACATTACACAAACTTATCGGTCTGAATTCTGTTACAGCATTGGGATTTTTGATCTTCGGGATTAACACTATAAAAGTCTCATTAATAGAGTTGTCCCAATTGTTGGTGTTAAGGGCTGTAGTAACTGCCTCACAAAGATCTTTACCTATGACACCCCAATGCTATTGGAGGAAACCAGCTGAAAATCCATCTGGACCTGAGGAACTCATGGGATTCATTTCATGAATGGCATTTTGAACCTTTAAAAAATCAAAATCTTTCTGGAGCATGTGGTTCATCTCATCTATGATCACTCTTGGCATTGTCTCTACACATTGCTGTTGATCCTCTAGATTTGAGGTAGAAAAAATATTAGTGAAAAAGTCTTGAAAAATCTGATTAATGACCTGAGCAGAAGTTTGAAGTTGCCCCTCTCCATCATAGATGTTGTTGATAGTGTTATTCTTGAGCCTTTGAGAAGCACACTTGTGAAAATAACTTGTGTTTCTATCACCCTCTTCAAGCCATCTTTGTTTGGACCTTTGTTTCCACTTCACTTCTTCTTGTTCCAGTCTCCAATTAATGAGCCTTTTAATCTACTGAATTTCTGCATTAGCATCACCTGTGTTTCTAGCTTGAAGATTTAAAATCTTATCTTGTTGCACCTTAATAGAATCAGAAACTTCTTTCTCCTTGTTCTTACTCCATTTCAATAATTGTGTTTTGCACCTAAGCATCTTGAATTTCAAACCTTCTGAGGAATTAACAAGTCTATTCTGAGCATGCCTCGCAGTTGAAATTAATTCCTTACACTCATTATTAGAACCCCAACTATATTCATATCTGAACAACCTTTCTTTTCTATTGGCAGGTTGTGTTTGAGTGTTCAATATTGTCAAAAGAGGATAATGATCTGAAGAACTAGATGCAATTGTTGAGACCTCTATTGAAGGAAACATGGTAATGCAATAGGTATTAGCACATACTCTATCTAGCCTCTCCTTGGTGAAATATTAACCTTCCCTGTTGTTAGACCAGGTATGTTTGAGTCCATGATATCCCAAGTCACATAAATCACTGTCCTTCAAAGCTTTCCCGAAACCTTGCATTTGAGTAAAGGATCTTTGAGCTCCTCCCTATTTCTCATGTTGATACAAAATTTCGTTGAAATCACCCATGCACAACCAAGGGTTATTGTCTTTAGGTTGTAAAAGCCTAAGCAATTACCAACTACCCTATCTTTTTGCAGTTACTGGATGTCCATAAAACCTTGTGACAGTCCATAACTTCTCAAGACTGGAATTATTAACTTGAACAGAGATATGAAAACCGGTATAAGTGAGAACCTCTATATCCATAGCAAAATTCCACATTATGGCTAATCCTCCACTTGACCCTTTAGCATTAATTGTAAAACTTCAATCAAAACCAATATTGTTTTTGATTTGTTCAATCCTCTCTCTCGAACTCTTTGTTTCAATGAGGAAGAGCATATTTGGGCTCTTTTGCTTCACTAAGAAATGAAGCTCACAAACAGTTTGAGGGTTCCCAAGCCCACGACAGTTCCTAGTTAAGCATATCATTGGGATTGGTGGGGCTGCTCAACAGCCACCACCAAAGGTTCCTGATTTGGGCTCCTTCTAGGATTGAGCTCCTCTTTCTGTTTCTTGGTGATCATATGAACCTTCTCACTATCCTCTGAATCTTTAATCCTTTTCCTTCCTCTTGTAGTAACTTTGTTAATGTTGTCAGTTTCCATTGCTTTTGATGTTGAACCAGTAAATGCTCTTGCTCTTCTCTTCCAACCCAAATGTTTAGAACATACCTGCTCAAACTGCACTGGATTAGTGTTAGAGAGGTTAGAACTGATTAGGCTATCTTTAGGTAACAAAGCTTTATTGCTACATTTTTCTTGATCTACATCCTGTAACATTAGAGATTTAAACCCCTCTCCTTGATGATTTCTAGTCTGCTTAAAAGGTAGCTCAAATTGACTATGTTGATCAGGAGAAGAAATTTGATTTCCTTCATCTATAGCATTCTTGTTAAAACATCCAGGGTGTTGTTCAAGAGCCTCTTCATTAGAATTTACATTAAAGGTTGCCTGACTACTTGAAACGTTGATCAAAGTCCCTTTGCTTGGGCCCTCCCCACTTTCTGAGACATTGTACTGACTTCTAAATCCTCTTCCCTCTGATCTTTTTTCCCCACTTCCCAGTAAATTAAAAGCTGTGGCCCTCAACCATTTGCCATATTGAATATGTGATGTATCTGTAGAATTAAGAGTAGATCTATCCATAGCACATGCATGACCAGCATGTTTTATAACCCCACATTGAAAACAGAATAAGGGCAATCTTTCGTATTTAAACTCCACCCATCTTTGTTTGCCTTTTACTCTAATTAACGTCCCACGAGGAATAGGCTTTGTAATATCCATATTGACTCTGATTCTGAGAAATTTCCCCCATCCAAGTCCATCCCCATCGACATCCACATAAAGTACATCCCCAATGGTTGAGCCAATTTTCTCTCCCCCATCCACTATCATGGCTGCAAGAGGCAAACCATGAAGTTGAATCCATAACGGTTCTTGATTAAAAATCATTTCATTAGGAGTACTTTTATCAAACAATTGTATGAATATAAGGTGTTTATCAAAAGTCCATGGTCTACCATTGAGCACTCTCACGATATCTACATCTTTTTGAAATTCAACCAAAAAAAGATGATGACCCACCTCAGTAAACCAGACAGAACCCTCAGGGTTCCAAACTTTAGTCATAGTTCCTTTAAAAGCTTCTTTGTTTAAGTTCTTGTCCATCAAAACTTGAAGAAGTAAACATTTATTGGCTCTGTCAACAGCACGTTTAGTATCTTTCATAGAAAATTTTACCTCTTCTTTCTCAAATTCTGTTAGTCTAAAACATTCTCAAAGCTTAGTCAGTTCATCATCCATGGCTAACTGGTACTGTCTCTTGTTCACAACAGGAAATTTTTGAAAACCCTACTCTACCGCCTAACCCTTCAAAGAAGGAAATGACACTCGCCTTACCCAACAAGGAAAGGACCTTGTTCTATAAGTCAAATATAATCTTAAAACAACATAGAACATCATATCATATATAATCTTAAAACAAGTCTGGTCATATGTTGCATTGCCAAGTGTATAAGCCACTTACAAAAAGTTTTTTAAATGAGAAATAATATTATTTCAATTTATTAAGTGCGTAAATATCGTACAATTCTTTTAAAAAAATAAATGAATACGGAATTTATATAAAAAAAATTAATTTTTTAATAATAAATCTATTTATTTTTAAAATAAATTACACAATATTTATGCATTATGAATGTATCTATTATTGACATAAATGTGGGTTGTTCTGATCCTCATTCTACCTTTTCCAAAGTACTTTTTATTTCTTCGTTATCTCGATAACAACTCGACGTGTGGAAGTATGAAATTATATAAATAATTAAATTTAATTTTTTATCTTTTTTAAATAAATAATAATTTCCCATTATATCAGCTAAAATTTGAGTAGGATTTTGCTATCCCAATTTCTTAATTTCCCTCGAAATTGACATTATCATCTCAGTGTAAAAGTATGGAATATTTTGTTCTACGAAAGAAACATACCTCTTTCTATAATTGAGACCTACTGAAATATCTGCATACATCCAATTAACATGGAAAATAAACCATCTGATTAAAATTTTACTTGGAAGCATAATATGAAATTAATTCAACTTCCGCCTTCTCCTCCTCTCCCCCTATCTATCTACTCTGTTTATAAAGCTATTTAAGAAATTTTAGTTGTTTTTGTTGTCACTTTCCTCTAACGCCTTCAAAGGCCGATCTGCAACTTAATTTATTGTAACTTTTGAAACACATGCACCGTATGAGAAGATTTCCGAACTGTTGACCCTTCAAATAGAAGCGGCAGTGTATTGAAATGGCATGCAGATGTGTCTTGAAAGCGGTGCGTGGGGCACAAATGAACCCATCTCGGAGCTGTTAAAGAATGAAATTCAAGCTGATCAGATAGTAAATGATCATTCAATAAAGTCGCCAGCTCAAGCCACATCAGCATCCAATGGTGATTGTTCGAGAAGAGAAGAATCTAGAAGCAGAGGAAAGAAACGTGGTGAAAACAAAGAAGATTGAGATGACACTAGAAGGTTCTAGAAGATTGCAAAATCTTTTGCACAACTCACTATTTATGTTATAAGATAGAATATTCTTTCTGTAAATGATTGTTTTTTGTAACAGGTGGCTCTTTTCCTTTTCTTACACATAGCATTGTAAATGACATATATTGAAAAGTCTGTGATTCAATAAAGCAACACGCAAATTCTCAACTACTCTTACTCTATCAAAATTCTTTCTTTTGTTATATGCTATTAGAGCTTACAATGGATGAATCGAACACCGAATCCTCAAACCCTTCCCCAAACACAAATCAAAACCAAAATACCAACCCAACTAATGATCCAACTCAATCAAGCAGTCCCTAATTTATTGGGAGCAGTGATGGTATTGGAACTATACTGGTTACACAAATGTTGAATGCAGACAATTATTATTCTTGGGCCAGATCAATGAAGCCAACTCTTAGGATAAAAAACAAATTGGGATTCATAGATGGAAGTCTGTGCAAGCCAACAGACCCCAATGATCCATTGATGGAGCACTGGCTTAGGTGCAACGACATTTTCATTACTTGGCTTAAGAACACCATGGCTATGGACATCAAATGCAATATTGTATATGCGGAGATAGCACACCAATTGTGGCTGGAGTTGGAGTAATGATTTGCGCTACAAAATGCCCCGAGAGCTTTTGAAATCAAGCAAACTATATCAAGTCTAGTTCAAAATCAAGATGCTGTAAGTGTCTATTTTTCTATGCTCAAAAATCTTCTTGATGAATTGTTAAACTACGAGTCTATCCCTAATTGTACTTGTGGAGGATTGAAAGTAGTGGTTCAAAATCAACAGCAAGATTGGGTGATGAATTTGTTTTTATGGGATTAAATGCATCTTACAAGGCCATTAAGGCTCAAATCCTTTTGATAAAACCTTTCTCTAATTGAATGAGATTTATTCTACTATTCAACAAGAGGAGAAAAGGAGACAGATCAGTAGATGCTTCCCTCAATGAAAAAATGGCTTATTGGCTGAGGGAAATTTGAAAGAAAATGGCAGGCATAATTTTTCGCAAAAGAAGGATAGGTATTACTGTACCTATTGCAAAGTTGCAAACCGCTCTCTTGAAAGGTGCTCAAGGCCAACCCTAACAAGCATGTGTTCGTTCACTATTAGATGCCTAGTCACACAACAGAGAGATGTTTCAAATTGTATGAATATCCACTAGGCCACAAGCTTGAAGGCAAGAACAGATACACTCCAACTGCAAACCAAGTCTCTATCCTTATGCCTTTGGACCTAGAGCAACAAAATGACAAGGCTCAAGTATCTTTGACTCAAGAGTAGTATTCTCAACTCATGGTCATTCTTAAACCACCGAGCAATCAACCATTTACTCCTTCAGCAAATCAAGTCCAAAGCATTGTCACTTCAGCTTCTGGTGCAACAAATCACATGACCTGTTCACCATCATTTTTTTCTTTAGTTAAGTCTAAGGCCTCTTGTTTTGTGGCTTACCAAATGGAGCCATTGTACCAGTAACTCACATTGGCATGATTGATCTCACAGTGTCCTTCTACAAGATGTGCTTTGTGTCCTTTTTTTTTCTTTTAATTTGGTATCTGCTAGAAAACTTAATCAAGACCTAAATTTTTCTTTCCTAGTTATTGCTTCATACAAGACGCTTTGACTTGGAAAATGCTTGGAATGGGTGAAGTGAAGTCAGGTCATTACCATAGGCTAGAATTAGCAGTTTCTTCTACAACCCTTCAAGAAACTTTGACTCACCTAACTACTACTCCTTCCATTTCAACTTCTATTACCAATTCCACTAAAGAATTTAACCTCTGGCATTACAGAATGGGACATCCATCACATTATGTTCTTAACCTAGAAGATGCCATTCCTAAGCTAGCTACTCACAAACCTTGTTCTATTTGCCATTTAGCTAAGTTACGCAAACCGCCTTTTCCTGTTAGTCAACACAAGTCAACAAAGTGTTTTTATTTAATACATTGTGACCTTTGGGGACCTTGCAATGAAATTAGTTATAATGGATCTCGTTTTTTTTTTCTGACTATAGTTGATTATTTTAGTAGATGTACCTAGATATACATGCTTAAATTAAAATCTGAAGCTACTAGTGCATTACAAAACTTTTGTGCCATGATTGAAACTCAATTTGAAACTAAGATCAAAGTCATTTGCAATGACAATGGGGGAGAGTTTGACATGAAACAATTTTATATTGAAAAAAAGGATTATACATCAAAAAATATGTGTTGAAACCCCTCAACAAAATTGAGAGAAAACATAACACATTTTGAATGTTGCAATGGCTTTAAGGTTTCAAAGTGGGATTTCATTAAAATATGCTTGTGTTTTGACCGCAGTTTACCTCATTTGGGTGAGAATATATATGATTGTTTTGAAATAGAAGCTCAAAGGGACTTTTGTTATTTAAAAGAGCTGAAGGATAGGTGCATTTTTCTAGGTTATCCCTTTGGGATTAAAGGATACAAATTGCTTGATTTGGAAACAAAGAAAGTGTTCATATCAAGAATGTAGTTTTCCATGAAACTGTATTTTTTTGCAAAGAAACAAGGATTACAAACACCAATGCTTTGCCAAATCCAACCAATTTATGTTTTCCTCAAAATCCTCTTTTTTCTATTCAAAAAATTTCACAACTATTGAATCCACATAACCTGAAAACCAATCTGCACCCCCTTCTAGTCCTACAGAAAACACTGAGCATGTTGATACAAGCAATTCTCAAATTGATCAACCCAAACAACAACCAGACCTACATACCTCTGATATGGAAAAAAATCAAACCATTCATCATGTGCCTAGAAGATCCACTAGAATCAGGAGAGCTCCTCCACATTTGCTGGATTTCATATGTCAGCAGGCTACTTTACTTACTCCATTACAAAACTTGGACAAGAAAGATGGCTCCATCCCTTCAGTTACTCTTTTTCCTCTTAGAGCTAATGTGTCTTACAGTAGGTTATCTACTTTTCATAAGGCCTTTGTCACTTCCATAATTACACAATTTGAACCTAGGAATTATCGAGAGGCTGTCAACTCTCTTGAGTGGTGTCAAGCCATGAGAGCCGAGATAGAGGCACTTGAGTTGAATGATACATGGGTCATTGTTGATCTACCACCTGATAAAGAGGCAATAGGATGTAAATGGGTATAGAAAATCAAGTTTAATGCTAATGGTAGTATTGAAAGATACAAAGCTAGACTGGTGGCAAATGGGTACACACAAAAAGAAGCTTTAGATTATCATAAAACCTTCTACCCAATGGCAAAACTTGTTATTGTTCGAACTTTACTTGCTCATGCAGCCATAAAAGGGTGGTTTTTATATCAATTAGATGTCAATAATGCATTTTTGCATGGTGATTTGGATGAAAAGGTATATATGCAATTGCCCCTGGTGATGTTAGTGATGGCAGTCCAAAAGTGTGTGTAAGCTTCGCAAAAGTCTGTATAGACTCAAACAAGCTTCACGGCAGTGGTATTCAAAGATGTCTAGCTTCATCACTAAGCATGGCTTCACTCGATCTAAAGCCGACTACAATTTGTTTACCAAGTCCACTCAAGACTCATTCACGGCTATTCTGGTTTATGTTGATGATATAATCATGGCTGGAAATTATATGGAGACTATTAACAATCTCAAGGCTACTCTTGATGCCAAGTTCAAAATTAAGGACCTAGAAAATTGAAGTATTTCCTTGGTATTGAAGTGGCCAGATCAGAACAAGGCATACACATATGTCAGAGAAAATATGCTCTAAAAATATTGAAGGAGCTACGTGAACTGCAGACTTCGTTGGGGGAGTTAACAAATAGAGTGGTTTCGTTAATACGGTGCGTTGAGGGTTATGTGGTGGAGGGCGTGGGCTTGGGCTGCCAGTTGGCTCACGGGACTCAAATGGTGGGCCTTATGGGAAGGGCCAGGCCTATGTGGGCATTGGATTCTAGCCCAAGGCAAGAACGCAAAAGGGATGCTCGTTCTAGAGGAAGAAATTGTAGGCTGTTGGTGGCTCGTCGACGCGTGGGCCTAAGCCATCGTCGACGACGAAGCTTCAGTTGACCCCGCTAATGGTCACAGAGGCTCCGATGGAGGTCCCGTTGCCAAATGTTGCAATATCTGAGTTTGGATGAGGGATTTCCGACATTTCTAATGTTCACGAAAGCCCGATAGCTATAGAGACCATCACGACGGAGGTTGCCGGCACACAGACAACTACGTCGAGGCCTGTGGAGAAGGTTGCGAGCAGTGGTAAGGGTGCGAGCAATCCATTTGAGGAAGGGGAAGTTTCGGGACAAATATACGAGGCTACCCTGGATATTGTTGTCGAGTTAGTGCTGTCTAACCAGACACAAAAAGTTTCGATTTCTGTTGAGGAAGCTATGGGTGGGTCTGATGAGGTGTTTTTCGTGCCGGGAGTAGAGAAAGTGGACTCTGTCATGGCGGGAGTGGAGTTTGTCATGGGTAAGGAGATAAGCCCAGTAGGGGAAGGCACCAGTCTGTTGAGCCTTTTTGTGGATTCTGAGGGCAGTGAGGAGGAGGAGATGGGTAGCCCGTCACCCTTACATATACTCCCACCTCATATTGCACCTCGAGCATCAGATTGGGTTTTAAAAAAAAAGTATAGGAGCTTCATTGTTGGGTGGGACTTTCTAGTGAGGGCTATGAAGACCAATTTATGACTCTCCTAGTAGCCATGGAAGCTGGTCGATTTACGGTAATGAAGTCAACTGTTAGAAAGGAGAGAGAGTTGAAACGATTGCAATGCTCCATTAACTATGATAATAAGGAAGGAACTTCGAGGAGAGATAGAGCAAATGGAAGGGACACTTCTTTTGTTAATGAAGCCTAAAATACTGGCTTGGAATGTGAAAACGATCAATCACGTGAATAAACACCTACGTATTAGATCACTTCTCTGAAGTTGAAAAGTTGACATTGTTTGCCTACAAGAAACTAAACTGGTAGTTATTTCTCTTCGTATCATTAGGAGTTTGTGGGGTTGTTTTCAAGTGGGATGACATTATTTATGGTATAATAGAGCATCCAAGGGCATACTTGGAATGTGGGATAAAAAAGTGATGGAAAATATGAAAGATTTCCTAGGGGATTATGTGGTGGCATGCTCGTTTAAGAATGTCATGGATGGATATCAGTGGGTTTTTGCAGGTGTTTATGGGCCTAATATTGATCGGTCACGGAGCTTTTTATGGGATGAGTTGGTTGGTATTAGCAGCATATGGGACTTACCTTGGTGTTGGAGGTGATTTCAACGTCACTTGTTTCTCGAGTGAGAGATCGGATGTTTTGGGTTTCAACTCACCCATGGTAGATTTTTCTAACTTCATTTCTGAATAGAATTTACAGGATATTCCTCCTGCAGGTGGTTCCTTCACGTGGTCTAGCAATCGAGATCTTCTATCTTGGTTAAGGATAGACAAATTTCTAATCTCACCGGAATGGGAGGCACACTATCCAGATCTCATTTAGAAGAGACTACCCAGGTTGTGTTTAGATCACTTTCTCATTCTTTTGAATTGCGGGGGCATTAGAAGAGGCCTAAGGTACTTCAAAATTGAGAACATGTGGTTGAAGTTAGAAGGTTTTTTGGACAAAATAAGACAATGATGGTCTTCTTACCATTTCCATGGTAATGCTATAAGCTGGCTTGCAAATTTAAGTCTTTGAAAAAGGACTTGAATGAGTGGAATACACAAAAGTTTGGTAATGTGGAAAGTCAGAAAACTGTTCTAATAGAAGAGCTTAAGGGCTTGGAGGGTGTGGAAGAGGAGAGGGTTCTTTCTGAAACTGAGTGGGCCCGCAAATCTCAAATGATTGCGGACATTGAACGGATGTCTCTTTTGGAAGAAATATTGTGGCGACAGAAATCATGAGCATTATGGTTTAAGGAAGGGGATAGATGCACCAAGTTTTTTCACCAAATGGCCAACTCACATAGACGGGACAATGCTATATATACTCTGTTGATAGTTGGGACGGTCTCATCTAACCATACCGAGATCTCAGACCATATTTTCAATTATTATGATAAGTTTTTTTCGGAACAATTTGAATGGAGGCCAAGACATGACGAGCTGGTTTTTGATGTTCTTGACTCCTAGGTTGTGGAACGTCTCGAAAGGCCTTTTGAGAAGTAGAGATCAGGTCAGTGGTCAATGGTATGGCGAGCGTTAAAGCTCCAGGTCCCGATGGTTTCTCCATGGCCTTTTTTCAGACTTGTTGGGATGTGCCTAAAGATGATATCATAGAGGTTTTTCATGAATTTCATGGAAGTGGGCGGTTCGAGAAAAGTCTTAATGCAACTATCTTAGCACTCATTCCCAAAATGCTCAAAGCCATATAAGTGAAAGATTTTCATCCCATTAGTTTGGTGGGTGGGCTATACAAAATTTTATCCAAAGTATTGGCAAACAAATTGAGCAAGGTGATAGAAAGTTTGATTTCGAAGCCTCAAAATGCATTTATTCAAGGTAGGAAAATCCTTGACTTAGTACTTATAGCCAACGAATGTTTGGAGAGTCGTATTAAATCGGGAGAGGACTCTTATGTAAGTTAGACATGGAGAAAGCGTATGATCACGTCAATTGGAGTTTCTTAATTTATATGCTTGAGAAATGCGTCTTTGGCACTAAATGTTGTTCCTAGATCCATCATTGTATCTGTACAGCCTGTTTCTCCGTTTTGGTGAATGGTAAGAAAAAAGGTTTTTTCAAAAGCTCTCGAGGTTTGCGACAAGGAGACCCTCTTTCTCCTCTTCTCTTTGTTTTTGTGATGGAAGCTTCTAACAAGATGATTTCAGGGGCGGTAGAGGGAGGTTTCATATCAGGATTCTCAGTGAGAGAGGCAAGTTCAAGTTCACTTAACATATCTCACCTATGGTTTGATGATGATAAACTAATCTTTTGTGAGGCCAGACATGAGCAAATTCGAGTATTGAGAGCTCTATTATTATGTTTTGAAGCCCATTTAGGATTGAAGGTGAATTTGGCTAAATCAGAGGTAGTGCCACTGGGCTATGTACCCAATGTGGAGAGTTTGACATCCATCTTGGAGTACAAGATATCTCAGTTGCCCATGAAATATCTCGGTCTTCCACTAGGTGCGATGTTCAGATCGAAATCTATATGGGATGACATGTTAGAAAAAATGGAGAAGAAATTAGCTGATTGTACTTATCCAAAGGGGGTCAAGTAACTCTCATAAAAATCACTCTCTCTAACTTACCAACATATTTCCTCTTATTATTTCCGCTCCCCACCAAGGTGGCTCATCGCATGGAGAAATTTCAACGTGATTTCCTTTGGAGAGGGATCACGGATGAGTTTAAATTTCGCTTAGTGAAATGGGCCAAAATTTGCTCCCCCATCAAAGAAGGAGGCTTGGGTATATGGAATTTGAAATCTTTCAATTAAGCCTTGATTGGTAAATGGTTATAGAGATATCACCAAGAATGAGAGGCCTTGTGGCGAACCTTCATTGCTTTGAAGCAAGGGGAATCATGGGAAGGGTGGTGTTCTAATGAGGTGAGTGGACCTTATGGAGTTGGGCTTTGGAAACATATTAGAAGAGGGTGGGACATTTATGCAGCACATACTTGCTTCAAAGTCGGCAACGGAGTGAAGGTAAAATTTTGGCATCACTTATGGTGCTGTGATCGGGCTCTCCCGTTCAGACATAGAAGAAGCAAGGAACAACGAGAGAAAAAGAAATGTAATAGCTAAATGATAATGAGCAATATCGGTTAACCATAAACTTTGCGTTTGTGGATGAAATTCCCCGAGAAGGGCTAGAATGGCAGTTCATGCATCTTAGGAGGTACCAAAAAAATGACTACCCGAATCGGGCTTTTGTGCATAAAGATTCCAATGACATATAAAAAACCCTTCTATCTACAGGAGGTTAATTGGATGCCTGCTATATCTAACTATAACAAGACCAAATATCTCTTACTCAGTCCAGTTATTAAGTCAATATATGGATAAGCCTAGAGCACCACATCTCCATGCAACACACAAAGTATTGAGATATATTAAGAAAGCACCAGGGCATGGCCTATTTTACTCATCTACATCTGAGCTCTAACTAAAAGGTTATTTAGATTCTAATTGGGGCGCCTGTCCAGATACTAGAAGATTTGTGACTGGTTATTGTGTGGTCATAAGTTCATCTCTAGTATCTTGGAAGTTAAAAAAGCAAAATGTGATCTCAAGATCATCTTTTTCAACCGAATATAGAGCATTGGCAAATGTTTGTTGTGAATTAGATTAAACATAGTCAGGCAACTATCTTGTACTATGATAACAAATTTGTCATCTACATTGCTACTAATCATATTTTCCATAAAATGACTAAGCATATAGAGATTGATCGTCATCTTATTATAGATAAGATACAAAGTGGGAGCATTGTTACTGAGTAAATGAACAATGGTTCTCAAGTTGCAGATATTTTGACTAACATTTTAAATTCTTCAAGTTTTTATTTCCATATGGCCAAGATGGGAGTAGCAGACATCTACTCTTCATCTTGCGGGGAGCTGTTAAATAATGAAATTCAAGCTGATCAGTTGGCAAATGATCTGTTAGTACAGTCACTAGCTCAAGCCACATTAGAATCCAATGGTGATTGTTCAAGAAGAGAAGAATCTGGAAGCAGAGGAAAGAAACGTGGTGAAAATAAGGAAGATTGAGATGACACCAGAAGGCTCTAGAAGATTGCAATCTATTTTAAACATCTCACTGTTTTTGTTACATGATAAAATATTATTTTTGTAAAGGATTGTTTTTTGTAACATGTGGCTTATTTCCTTTTCTTACACGTAGCATTGTAAATGATATAAATTGAAAAGTTTGTGAATCAATGAAGCATCACGCAAATTCTCAACTACTCTTACTCTGTCAAATTCTTTCTTTTGTCATAAGAGCCCATTCTGCCACACGCGTTGAACAAGAAAATTCTCCACCCTCAGATCTTCCAGATCTAACCATTGTCACCACATCGAGGTAGGCGTGTGGGCCCTACACACTGGCATAGATTCTGGTGTCCCCTGAAATTAGCTAAAACTGCGATATATCAATTTTCACCTCTATCTTACTGCTTTTCATTAATCTACTTCCTACAATAAACTTATAACCAAGTAAAAAACTCAATTTGTTGGCGCCTAAATCCATAATGATCACCCCTTCTTTGGTCTATTAGCAATCTCTTTATTCCACAATTAATGAGCTCTAGCTTTTTTACTTTTTCCCCCAATGCGAGTGTAACGCCCTGTCCCCGAGGGTCCGGAGAATTAACTCAGATTACCTGATAATCAACTCCAACATTGCTAATACTCTTTCCAAAAACTCCAAATCCAACGTAAACACTTCAAATTTAATTAACCACACGTACTCTTATATAAAATCCTCAATACAGTAACCCCAAAAATTACCAATTTTCATCGAAAGCTTTCTATTCTCAATCCACTATTCTTAAGTCATCTCACCCAATTCTTCATAGTCTTGATCCTCAGCTGAAATATCCAAAAATCATCTGAAAATATTAGAGATATGAGAGGGGTGAGTTATCAACAACTCAGTAAGCAGAGAACATATACTAGCGTGCAAATATAAGCCTTTTCAGAAAGTTCAGTATGTAAAAACAAAACATTATATTTTTATATGCAGATCTCAGAAACGTGTTATCAGAAAATCAGAACGACTTTTCAATCTTTTCATACTCCAAAAGAGTCAACTGTTCATATTTAAAGATCCATTTCATATTCAAAAACACTTTGGCATAACATAACCTGAACATCTTCGTCATATCAAAATAGAATATCTTACAGAACAAAGATCATGTTTCACCCCCATGGTAGGGTTGTGCTATCCCCGGTGGCCAAACTGGATAGAGACAGAGGTAAAATCTTTCCCTTATTCTTTTTGGAGTCCCGAGTGTGCACACAGGAAAGACCACAATAAAACCACTTTGTTTCCAAACTGGGTGCACTCAGAAATAGAGAAGTTGGTACCAACCCAAACAGACCAGAGCATAACAGAGCAAAGCAGAGACAGTCAGATACAAAATCAGTACACCATGCCAAAGGTTTTCAGATGCCACATCAAAATAAAACGAATGACCAAAACATAATCAGATCATTCTCACATACTGAAAATAAAAGTCGGAGCATCTTTCTAAATAAATGCACACTTTTTCATATTCTCAATATCGCTCTTTTTCAGATTTCAGAGGCAACATGACAAAATTTAGCTCATGTCTACACAATGCATGTCAGAAAATATTTTCTTTTTTTCATACAAATTTCATGAGTAATGCAAATAAGCGACCGAAGTTGGTTTTTCCCAAGTTCTCATTTCATCACAAAAATATGCAAAGTTTTTAGAAAGTCAACCTCAGTCTCAATAATTCGTATAAGGTCTAGCATAGGAACCCCGCTTACCTGGAATTCTTAGTTTTTCCAGAATTTTCCTCAAAAATGTCGAGTCGACTATAAATCGTCACCTATAAAAATAATCACGTAATTTCCGTAAGTTTCCAATCAATCACATATTTCGATATTTAAGCCTAAACTTCTAAAATAACCTAGTTTAATTCCTCAAAACTTAAAACCTTCATAATTCTAAAATATATCATCACTTTCTAAAATCATCAATATCCACTATAACCAACGTCAAACTCAAAACACCAATATTTAAACCCGAAACTGCCAATAAATCTCACATCATAAACCAATCACACAAACAACTCTATAATCCAATCTAACCGACCCCCTTACTCCTCTGACACAGTCAGGCACAACCAACCAACTCACAGTAAATATGAATTAGCGCAAAATACATTTAAATCTCAAAAGTTCTTTGAGAAAATACTTATAATACTATAATATAATTTTTAAAAGATCACAGAGGTGCTAGAAGTGGCGGCACAGCAACAGAATAGTGCAAAATGCACTGTGGCCGTGGGTCTCAAAAACTCACTTTTGAGGGTGGACAAACTAAGGCCCGAGATTGATAGGGTAAAGCTTAGGGATGTCGGTGAAACCAATGGTGGTGGTGTTTGGCCGTGAGTGGTGGCGTAGAGGGCGGTTTAAGGCCAAAATGCCCAAAATGAAAATGTGGATGGTGGAGCTTCACCGGTGGCGGATCGGAGCTGGGGATGGGTGGGTTAGGTTGCTAGGAGGTCGAGGATGAAGTGATGAAGAGATGGTCGCCGAAGGTGGCGCGGCGGCGGCCCGCGAGCACCAAAAGCCGTGCGGCTTGAACCCACGGGTGGGGGAGTTTTGCGGCGCGGGAGGGGCTGAAAACACAGGGGTGTGATCGCCGACAGGAATGGAAGAGGTTGGGAGGGGCGGTGTCGCCAGACGGAGGAGCGGGGCGGGCTGGAGGACGACCCACGGACGCGAGGAGGGAAGGAGAAGACGTCGCGCGCGGGAGAGAAGCATGGGAGAAATAAGGAGAAAACGAAAGAGACCGAAAAGAAAAAGAGAAAAAAAAAAAAAGAGAAAAAGAAAAAAAGGAAAGAAAAATAGAGTGAAAGAAATAAAGTCAAATCCTCATATCTTGGGTCATAAAAATGATACAACGGAAAAGATTTCAAAACAACAAATAAAATAAAATAATTTAAACACAATGACTAAGTAAAATAAAATAATTAAATCCAACAGTACAATAAATTTTAAAATAAGAAAACTAATATTTAAATTAATTAAAATAATCATTCAGTTAAAATACACTAAAATATAAGATATTACAGTGAGAGCCACATGTATTTCTTTGGAAGAGTTTGGAGTTTTACGACAACATATAACGTAATAGATTTAGGATTTTTTCTAGCCTTTTTATTAGAAGAGACATCCTACTTTGCCACAAGATAGTGAAGATGAGGAAATGGATCTCCCCAATAGCTATTTTAGAACAACATGCAGCCACATCAATCACCTTGTCCCCCCGGTCATGGGATTACAATCGATTGTACAAAAATTGCCACTTTGTGCAGCTCGCCATTAGCAGGATAGGGAACATTTATTTGCTCTCAGTGCCTATTTCTTTTTATTTTTCTCTAGTGCTGCATTTGTTGTGAAAGGAAAGGATGTTTGACTACATATTACAAAAGCACCACTCTTTCTGATGCCGTTGCAGGAAACTCCGCAAACGTGAGAGTTCCTGAACCCCAAGAATCCACGAACATAGACTGACCTTCCTTCGAGGAGCACGATCAACAGCAATTTACTCCATGATATATACCGTCTTCTCGTCCATGCATTGCAAAACACAAGCAAAAAATTCGATTCGGAACAGAACCAGTCACCAGATAACCCAAAAAGAAAAGCATTGCTTTCTAAGGCACAATCTTGTAGCTTTTCATTTTGTCTATCCAAGAAATGAACGAATTCTTGGAGTTCCTGAACCCCAAGAATCCATGCTCCTTACTCTTATTCATGCTATCCAAAAGTCTCTCCTTACCCAGAATCACGTCTGCAAACCACCACACCCCAACCTCCTCTAACTTTGTCGGTTGCAGTTGATTCTCCCTCACAATCACGTCCCACACTGGACCTTCGTCCTTCATCATCTCCACCAGGCTCAGTTTCTCACCCTCTTCGAATCCGTAATCCTCAATCCCGAATTGCTCAGCCAACACTTTCCAGAAATGCTTCCACTTGAACACGTCCCCATTGTTGCAGTTAAATGCTTCGTTCCTCGCAAACGGGTCCACCGCCGACCATATCTGCTGCTCTGCAATAAGATCCGCATCGGAAGCCACCGCGTAACAGTTCCAGGCAGCTTTGGTGCCGGGGAATCTCAAGGGAAGCCCCTTGTGCTTGCATATAGCGGCGTACACGCATAGCGTGCCAATGATGTTCATCAAGCTATACGGCGAGAACCCGAATATGACGTTGGGTCTGTGAACGGACCAAGTCAAGCCCTCTTTTTTCTCGGCCTCCTCGAACAGCACATCTTCAAGAGTGTAATAGAAATTCGGTGTGTCCAAGCGGGGCAAATCCTCCGTGAATGGAAGCTCGTGGGGTTGGATGTTGCCGTACGACTCGAAGGGCCCGACGTAGTGCTTGGTCCCCGTCTGAAGACAGATGTGGCGGAGATTCGGCGCGTTCGGGATCACCGCACGGAGCACGTTGCGGAACATGGCGCCGTTGGCCTCGCAGTTCTCAGCCTCGGTGGGTCGGTTGGTCCAGGTGACGTAGAAGATGTGGGTGACATCTGTCAGTGGCGAGAGCTTGGCGTTGGTATCGGCCGGGTCCGAGATGTCGCACTGGATGTACTCCACAGGGTGGTCGGCGTTCCAGCTGGGGCGCGGCCTGCGAGCCACACCGTAGACCTTCCATGGTCCACCTGGGGTATCTGATAATGGCAGAATTTCAGCTAGGCTATTGCCCACGATGCCAGTCACGCCGATCACCAGGCCAGTACTCTGGTAACTCGGTGGTTGTTCATCTTCCTCAAATTTCTTCTGCAAAACCCATCAAACAAATCAGCAAAAACAACCTCAAAAACACAAAAAAAGAGAGCCGGATAAACATAGAACGAAATTTTGCTATTTTCAGGGGGTGTTCGATCGTTCTTACCTTGGCAGCACCAATAGCTCCAGCCCACCACCAGCTCATTTTCTGAGTTGAGAGATCGACGGGGAAATGGAGGTGGATGATTATAAGGTGAATCAATGGCAGCTAACGCCTAAAGGTAGGGGTCAGTGTGGATCCACAATTCTTAGATAAAGGGGCTGTGACACTGTGAGTGTTATTTGGGAGGTCGATCTCGCGTTGCCGTCTGCAGACTGGGCTTCTTCCCAGCTCAGCATCAACTGAACTTTGGGAGAGTTGAAAGGGCAGAAAAGGATAAACAGATGACACAAGCTATGACATCTAATGGACAGGTGCGTGCGTAGCTGGATGCTTTAGCCATTAAGATTGATTTATCTATATTTAAAAAAAAAAAAAAAACAGAAAATCAAAATTGACATTAATGATTTTGATACAATCGTCAACACACTCAATATCTATTAAGAAAAATGATAAATACACAAATATTTTATACAACATTTTATATAACAATATTTTAAAATGATGGGTATTTTTATAAAATATCTTATAAAACTAATATCATTTTATAAAAATATCTTTATTTTATAATGTGTTGTAAAAAGTGTTGTGTAAAGTATTGTATATTTATCACTACTCATCTATTAATTGATGAGAGTACAACTTTCATTGTCAATTGGTGAGAGCACCACTGAATTTTTCAGTGGTATTGGTTAGTAAGTTTTTTATATCTAAAATAAGACAGTGAAACTTTTAGCATTAGGCTTCTTCAATAGAATTACTTTAACTACCTGACTTGAATCACCCTCAAAGAATATGTAATCCAATCCAACATCTTTGCAAAACACGACGGTCATAAATAGGCCCCTAGCTTTTGCAATTGCTAGATCAACAAAATAGGACATAAGTTGCATCAAGCTTGCAAGATCAGAATCAAAATTATCTCTAATAATTTCTTCATTGCCAATCTTGTTATGTTCATTTCTGATAGTCACATCCAAGTTAACTTTAACCTAGTTGGGTGGAGGGGCTTCCCAATAAAGTGCAGCAAGTTCAGTGGTAATTCTTGTCACTGATTACTTTTGTAGTGCATTTCTAAAATCCTTAAAAGTTTTGACAGCTTGCCCATAAACCAAAGAAGGTGATTGGAAATAGCCATCGTGGATGAAAGTATTTCTTCTAAACAATACAAATTGAGCCAATATAGTAAAGAATATCAAATCCTAGTTTTTCAACCTATTGGACATATATTCAAACACATTGAAAAAATCAGTTGCTATAATGGTAGCCTTTTGAATTGCTCGTGAGCTTAACAACCACACATCCCTTGCTGATGCACATGCCCATCAGATATGACCCGATGTCTCATCTTCAGTAAAACAGATAGGGCATATAGTTTCAGAAATCACATGTCTTTTGCACAAATTGACTCTAGCAGGCAAGGCATTAGTGCATGCAAGCCACAGGAACATCCTAATAGTATTTGTTGTTTGCAATGACCATAGCCTCTTCCATAAACTCTCATGTGCCCCTTAATTAGAAGATTCTCTAGTAGACCATGTTAAGAGTTACATATGCAAGTGGTAAGCACTCCTAACAAAAAGAAGCCATGCAGTAGCAGTTCCACTCCATATCAGCTTGTATGCAACAGGCATTGTACATACAGGTATCTTTAGCATATCCTTGATGTCTACCTCAATAAAGATAGCATAAATTAATTCCAAGCTCCACCACCCTGTATGAGAGTCAATTAATTCACCAACTACGACATTATCATTAAGCACAGACATTGGAGATTAGTTTTTGCAAGAGTAATCACTATTCAACCATCTATCCTTCCAAATTTTGATATGAGTGTCATCACCCACTCTCAATATAAGGCCTTAATAAGGGGATGGGCTGAAATATGCTGCTCCATATGTAAGATGGCCAGGAACCTAACTTAGCCTGCAAAAAGGTTTTGTTTGAAAAATATTTTGCCTTACATATTATGCTTGGAAGGGAATTAGGATACATATGAAATCTCCAAGCTTGCTTGGCCAAAAAAGCAAGATTAAAGCTGTGCAAATCTCGAAAATGAAGTCCCCCACATGCTTTACTAGCACTCATTAACCCCCAACTTCTCTAATGGATTTTGGACTGGTTTTCCTAATGACTTCACCAAAATTTTGCAAAAAGAGAGTGAAGCTGTCTACAATGAGACGATTGGTGCTGCTTGCAACACAGCTTTGATAAGAACTTATTTCCCAGCTTGTGAGAGAAACTTATTCTTCCAATTGCTAAGTCTTTTGCCCACCCTCTCCATTATGCCTTTGAAAGCACTTAGTCTTGATTTACCAATAAGTGATGGAAGGCTAGGATACTTATCTAGATTTGAAGAAGCTTGTAATCCTACCAACTCCATTGTGTACTTTTTCGTTGGTGCCTAGGTGTTTCACATGAAAAATAAGGAAGTCTTTTCTTTGTTGAGTTGTTGTCCAGATGCAGCTTCATAGACACTAAGAATCTAGTTTAAAGTGGCCAATTCCTATGTGTTACCATGACAAAATAGGAGACTATCATCTGCAAAAAAACAAATGGTTCATTTTGATCCTGCCCTTAGCAATTGGTACTCCAATAATGATTCTTTGTTGTTCTGCAGCATGCAGTTGAGAATTCAAAGCTTCATCACATAGTATAAAAATGTAAGGTGACAAAGGACAACCTTGCCTCAAACCCCTTTGTGGTTTAAAGCTTTGTTGAGGAATGCCATTCAACCAAACAAAAAAAGAAAAGGTAGTAATACAGTTCAAGATCAAATCAATCCATTTTGTTGCAAAACCCAACTTAGACATCGCAGCTCATATAAAAGCCCATTCCACCCTGTCATAGGCCTTATGTATATCCAATTTCATAGCCATATACTCCTTGTTATCATAGAGCTGAGTATGCATAATGTGAAGAGTTTCATAACTAGCCAATATGTTATTTGTAATTAGTCTACCAAGGACAAAAGCACACTGGTTTGGTGAAATAAGTGAAGGCAAAATCAATTTCAATTTGTTAGTGATCATCTTTGTAATAATTTTGTATAAAACATTACATAGACTAATCGACCTATATTCAGATACACACCTATATTCAGATACACACCTTGGATTTTTAAATTTTGGAACCAAAACCAAATATATGAAGTTGATGGTTTCAATGTTAGCATTGGAGTTTAAGAAAGATAGAACAACATGACAAACCTCACTACCAAGCACTGACCAATGATCTTGATAAAAGCAAGCCCCATATCTATCTAGACCAGGTGCTTTGTAGGGTCTCATTTGAAAAACAACAACTCTGACTTCTTCCTCAGTGAACTCTTGAACTAAAGCTTCATTCATGTCTGCAGTTACTTTTGGAGTCAGATCTTTTTAAACAATCATCAATCTGAGAAGGTTGACTAGAGGTAAATAAAGACTGATAGAACTGTGTAAAAACACTACCTATCCCATCAAAAGTAGTGTGCAGGACTCCATGTTCATCATCCACCTATATTATCTTATTTCCCTTCTGTCTTTGACTTGCACACAGATGGAAGAACTTTAAGTACCTATCCCCATTTTGTAGCCAATGTACTTTAGCCCTCTGTTTCCATCTCAAGTGTAAGTTTTCTTGAATACTGCTAGTATCTTGGAGTTGCTTAATTACTTCAATTGATGATGCTGTCAAATTGGTTTTAATAGCCTCTAACTGTGAGTTTCTCTTTCATTGCTTGATAAAAAAACCGGAGGTTTACATCGAACCCATCTTTTTAAAGATTTCATACAGCAACCAAGTTTTGTTTAAAGAGTAGTAAGGCTATCAAAATAGCAACCTGCATAGCAAAGCATCTTTAACAACCTCTGCATAATCCTTATAAGAAGACCAACTAGCTTCATACTTACTTAATATGTAGGTAGAACCTGAGGAGCTACAGACATTAAAATAGGATAATGATAAGAGGTTTCTGAAGGCAGTACCTTGATATCCCCATCCCAAATTCATCACACCATTTAGTTGAGGCCAACTCTATCAAGCTTTTCTCTAGTAAAAGAGTCATCTATTCTATTATTGGACTAAGTAAATTTCCCTTGAGAGAATCCCAAGTCATAAAGCTGACAATCATACAAGACATAATTGAACATAGTTATATGCTTATCACTCCTTCTAGCACCACCATCCTTCTCACTATGAAATAAGATTTCGTTGAAGTCACCAAGGCAAAGCAACATCTAAGGTTTCAAAGAATGAAGATGACGCAAAATATTATAACCTTTAACTCTCTTCTCAGTGATAGGATGTCCATAAAAACAAGTGAGCATCCATGAAAATTTTGGGTGTATAAGTTCCGTGTACTTTCATTAAAAAAAAAAAAAGGTATGGCTTATTATTAAAAATAATTGTTTTTATGTGAATTTCAAATTTGTTCTTTCCTCAATGAGAATGCAAGATACTTACACATTCTAAGGCTATACAAATTATTATTTTTTAAAAAACAAATATCTACTAGAAATCATTATGAGAGTGAAAGGGAGAGGCAAAAATTTATATAGAAAAGAACTATACAATAATGAGTTTGGTACTATAACACAAATGCATTTTTCATTTCTTTTACATAATTTGATGGATAGCTTTTTTAAAAATTGTATAACTATTTTATTTTACACATGCACAAATTTAAATGCCTCGATTGAGATTCTTACATTTCTTTCTTTTAAGCTCTAAATGAGAGAAAAAAAGAGTATATAAACGATAAGATCTTTAAAAGTTTGCTGTGTAAATCTTTAGTAGTATTTAACATTAAATAAACACGATAAAATTTATTTAATTTTTCTCTTTTAAGTCTAAAATTTAGACTAAAAATTAAAAAAAAAATGTTGATTACAATAAAGATTTAACACATTTGGAGGTTTGGATTGAACATGAAGCTGGCATGATTTGCAAATCATGTGATGCATTAATTTGTAGATCTCCTATTTTTGTGTTATGCATTAGTAATCTACTTGATTAATTAATTAATTAATTAATTATCTAACCAGCCTTATATATTTTAAAGCAGATATCCATCTGACTTGAGGTACTTTGTTATAAGACTTAATCCATTCACTCCTTTAGATTTAATGCCTTTACCTGTTGATGACAGGAGTAGCTTGGATAGACTTTTACAAATTCTTAAACAAATTAATGAAAATGCATATTAAATGGATAACAATTCATGGATATATGTGCGATACAATTTTATAAGTACTTGTAAGATCAAATCGATAAAAATGTACAAACAAGAGGGACGATCCATGGAGGTGATTAGCTAATTAATCACCCATTTAATTCAAGATCGTGGCCAACAATTTGAATTTGACACGTCCATTTTTAGTGAATAAAACTAAGCATTAATGCCCTTTTGGTTTATTACAGCTTCCTTAACCGGCTTCATCATCCCAATTCATGGTAGTTTTCCCTTTTAATATAACAAACAAACTTCATTGCCATCCATACAACCTGTTGGATTACATCTCGAAAAGATTCCCACCAAATGGATATGTCATCCATATGCCAAGCATGGTCTAGCTATTCTGTGAGCACCATCGTTCCCCATGCGTCCAACATGCTAGATTTTGTAGCTTCTAAATCTCTGCATTAGCTATTTTGTTTCCTTGATAATATTACCCAGCAAGGACCAAGAATCATCTTCTACTTGTAGATGTGTCACCATGAGCAGGGAATCACTTTCCATAATGAGATCTATAATGAATGCAAAGTTGTAAACCTCGAAACATTACAAGTAACTCAATTTTTGTTGGATCATTGACTTCAATTTCCTTCTTGCTCCCAGCCATAATAACCTCCCCATTATTATCTCTAATGATAATGCTCACCCGTGGTCTATGTTGATCTTGAAACATGGCCCCATCTACATTGAGCTTCAATACTCCTTGTGGTGGCCTTCCCAACAGCAAAGCGATTGATCCTTCTTTCTTCGTCTGGATTTCAATTCCTTATGAATCTTTAATAGAGACAAAGCATGTTCCACTACCTAGTTTGGTGTTAGTGACTTACACTCATTTACCATTTGATTCCTTCTATACCAAAAGCACCATGCCATTGTCAGAAATTTTTTGAACTCTTCCTTTCAACCCTCTTCTCTGATTTGAGTAACTATCTCAATAAATTCTTTATTACTTCCAGTGACATGTAGGAAGGGTAAGTCATTTCTCCAACTTTCGTTTAGAAAAGAGGGAGGTTAGAGGCAGGATGCGGTGCTTATAGGTGATTTACACCCTCCAATAGACTTGTAACATGTAAGATTTCTAACAAGTGAAAAATAGAAGTGATTGTAGGGAACCAAATCCCTTAATCTCCTCTCATCTTTCTTTCTCTTCTGAAAGTCTGAGTTTTGCCTCTCTCGCTCTCCTCAAGTTAATGGTGTGATTTTCGTCCCTCTCTTGCTCTTGTATCTTGTTAAATGTTTAGACCTACATATACTAATTAACTAGAAACATTGCCAACATTCACAGAAAAAAAGAAAAATACAAAGTACCATCAAATTCATGTTCAGTATTTTGCTAAAATCAACATTTACAGGCACCCCTTGGCATGCTACCAGGGAAACCTTCAGGCATCCCTCCTAGGAAGCCTCTGGGCGTCCCCATGAAAAGCTTGGCATGCCTTCAGGTTTCTTACTGGAAGATGACTATTCTTGCTTCTCGCCTTCTCGTATGCAGCCTTGAACAAAATGTGCAAACAAATTCTTAGTCTTATAGCAAAACGATAGTGGATAATTTTGGAAGGAGCCACCCAAAATAGGTTACTTGGGTTTCAGCACACCGATGACTTCTTTCACACTCAATTTTTCTTTCCTCTCTTTCCTTGTGCAACCGTTCATACTTTCGACGATGTTCCTCAATCCTATGCACATTTGGTCCCACATCAAAAATTCAAGGTGAGGGAGGGAGAGGGAGAGGGAGAGGGAGAGGGAGGGAGAGAGAGAGAGAGGGACGAAAATTTCTTCAATTGGCTTGAGGAGAGAGATAGAGAGGGCAATAGGGAGGTGTATGGGAGGGACTTACCTATAGTAATTCTTATTTTTTCCATTGGTAGAAAGCATATGTGTCACAATATTATTAGATGGTGTAAATTTTCACTTAACACCACATCCGATTTGAAGTTTTTCCCTTTAGGGAAGGGCAAAAAAAGAGAGCATGTGTTGGATCCTCAATTTCCCCACTGCAGAATTAGCAACCCTCATTTGTAAAAAAGCTTCCTTTTCTTCAGATTGTATTTTGTTGGCAAGCCACCTTTACATGCACTTCAGGCAAATACTTTAGTTTTGTTAGGAATCTGCAACTTCCATAGTTCCTTCCACACCCTTTGCTATCTTCTTGCATTTGAACACTTCATTCCTAGTTCTCCTTTCCCATCTCCTTGAATAATCTGTAGACACTTTTCACACTATATTTACCATCCTTCTATGATTTCCATATTAGTTTATCTTCATTATCCCCTGTGCTCAAACCAATCTTTAGAACTTGTGGTGGGAAAAGCCTTCTAACTTTTTCCAAGTCCCGCCACTTGGTATTATGATCTATAAGGTGATCAACAATTTCATCTCTGCTAAGGTTCTCTGCATCAATCGAATTGTAAGTCAATTGTCTGATACCTGGAATCTAATACTCAGTCTATATATTGATGGACTTCTCATTTCCAACCCTCCAAATGTAGCCTTGTCTTAGCCTTTCCTTTGCCTCCCAAATGCCTCTCAATGCATAAAAGGGTGTTGCCACAATTTGGAATCTAGGAAATGATCATGAGGGAAGTATTTGGCTTTGTACTATTTGTGTAAGAGTGTTGATTCATCTTGCATTATCCTCCAACCTTGTTTTGCCAAAAGAACCATATTGAAGACTTTAAGATTTTTGAAACTCATTCATCCTTTTGATTTTGAAGCACACATTTTCTCCCAACTAATCCAATAGATCTTGTATTCATTTTTCCTCTGTCCCCACCAAAATCTAGTTATTAGCTTTTCTAATTCAGTGCAAAGGGTTCTTGGCAACTTGAAGCAGCTCATTGAGTAGGTAGGTATGGACATCATGATTGTCTTGATGAGTATCTGATTTCTTCCTTGTGAGAACATTATGTCCTTTCAATTCTATAGTTTATGCAAGATTTGATGTTCGATGCTCATTTTTTGCTTGTCCTTCCACTTGAGGTAGGCCAAAATATTTCAAATATTGTTGAGGTCTTTGAACACCCTAAAAAGATAGAAGCTCTTCCTGCTGCACATTAATTACATTCCTGCTAAACACCATGGATGTGTTCTCTTGATTAACCCTTTGAACTGAGGCACTTTCATATTTCTCTAGTTGTAGTACCTTAACATTTTCTTGCATTTTAGCCTTACAAAATAGCACACTGTCATCTACAAACAACACACAGTCATCTGCAATTCACGGTAGTTTTGGATTCATATCTCTATGTGTATTAGAGAAATGCTTGGTATATACAAAAAACTTTACAAAAAAAAAAAAAGTTTGCACATTGATGGTTTAATGTAATATTTGAGATTTTAAAGTTTTTTTTATTGTAAATTAGGTCTGATGTGGTGCATTAATGATTAGTTTTGAGGCTCTTCTTATGTTTTTTTTTCTTTTTTCTTTTTTTTTTTTCGCATCTAATGCATCAATCATCCCTCTTGGAATTTGTTTTGTTTGTCTTTTTGCAATTGATCAATTTGCTTCAGGTGTTCATCGTTACACCATCGATAGCCCTGATCTTTCTTAGTCGCACCCAGATACATTCATTATTACCTTTGCTTTGGTTGGCTTTATCCTACATAACTCGACTCATAGTGTCACAACCCCGCTCCGGGAAGGGCGGGATCGCAACATACATACATGTCCTCTTTTTTTTTCCTATTAATACGCGATCAGCATGAACATGAACATGACACTCTAAATTTTTAATTTAATAAAGAGGAACACCTGATAGACATTCTATTTAAATATTCATCCATAAGAGACTCTCATAGTCCATTCCAACATAAAACGTCTATACATAAACATAACCCATCATCCATATAAGGTTGAATGGAATGTTCGACCATAAACATAATCCATCATCCATAAATATAATTGTTCTAATTAGGAAGGGACTCCATCCTTACCATACATACAACATCTATAAACATAACCCATCATCCATGCAAAGTCAAACCAACAAGGAAGAAAGACACTAAGCGTCCGTCTCTCTCTCTGCAGTAATGCATTGCTCCCCAGCCCTTTCGTCATTACCTGGACGTTTAAAACATTTAAAACAAAAGTGAGTCGAATACTCAGTAAGCAGTACACCATACTGCTAACTTATTAATCACATAATCTTTTCTTTTGAAAACATACATACATAAACATGTGCTAATCGTGACAACCCTCATTTGTAAATAGTTTAAGCAATGAGCCATACTTTTATGTATAGACATTTTAATAAATAACTATACTTTCATGTATTACATTTTAAAAAATAACCATACTTTCATATTTCACTTTTTTTTTGCCGGTACATACTATTACACCCCGTATATTAGGGTTAGCAGTCTTCCCTTGGACCCGGATTCCCCCCATGGCCACAAGCTGGGAATCCCTTTCAGTCAGGGGGCAGCACTGGGTATACTACCATACTACTTATCCAGCATTGCAATCTGTCCATTCTTTTCGTACCATTTTCATTCATACAATTGTTATGTATTTTCATACATTGAAACATTCATTCATTCATTCAGTCATTTCTTTCTTTCATTCATGTCAGTCCTTTCTTTTCAATTCTTTTCAGTTAATAGTTCATTCATGGAAGAACATCATTTAAAAGCATGAACTTAAATATCATCTTTCATAGCATCCATAAAACATCGGTTCATAGGGACATTTTAAAACACTTTCTTCGCGTCATTTAAAGCATCAATTCATAGGGGCATTTTAAACATTTTCTTTGCGTCATTTAAAGCATCGCTTAAAACATAGGGCATGAGACCTTCATTTCCTTTCATTTGCAATCAAAACATTTTCATCACCTTTCTTTGTCTGATACACATGCATTTTTATAAATAAGATACATTTTTATGCTATACCTCATATAGGAATAATCAATAAGTGTCTTGTGAGAGCATGTATGAAAATCTCATTATTTAGAACCTACATGCATGCATTACCTTATACGCATGCATTACCTTATACATATACATACAATTATAATCAACGGAATGCTTAACACATGCTATTAAGAAAGGGCTTGTACATAATATATACATTTACTCTTTTTTTAGAAGAACATTTGAAAAGAGATAGACATTCTTTCATAAAAAGAACTTGGTGTAAGAGGTATGGTCATAGCTAGTTATCTATGAGCTTTACTAGTGGGTTCCTTTGAACTTGAGAGTAAACCCCTATTCAATGGAATGAAATAGACATATTAACATCCATCTTGCTTTAAGTTTTACTAACCGAACCCTTACACGCTGACTTTAATTCCAATTTAGAATTAAAGTGTTTTCCTTAACCCATTTACGTATCCACCATACACGGCACTAGGCCAAAACATTAAAATTCTCATTCCAAACATTTTAAAGAAACTCATGAAAGTAAATAACATACTATCCCTTTAAAGGCCATTGTTTTCTACATGAAGGATAGATGTAAATCATAGGTTAGAAATGCATAGATGGTAGGAATTTATTTAAAAAGTGAAAGGAACAAAGAATTGCTACAAGTCTAAAATTTTTATCGAATAGGGCATTTGATAACTTTGTAATATCATATGGAAGGTAAATCGAACAAAAGGGCCAATGCTCACAAGAGTTTGATTTTGTCACTTGTTTTTCCATGGTTTTTCATAATAAAATTTATCTTTGGTTGAACAAAAGGTGAAACTGAACAAAGGGAATGAAATGGGCTGGTTTAAGCCCCAAAACAAAATGCATAGCAAAACAATTCTGCAACACTTGGACAGCTAATAGCATTAGTACATCTATGCTTTTAAACATCCCTCATTTAAGCAAAATATCAACTACATAATTAAACAATACTAGAGTTGTAGAAAACTTAAGAAAAGTATCACATTATTCTAAAAACATAGCATAAATAATGAATACAACACTCAACAACTCAGAATTCCCAAAGCAAACTTACTAGCTTAATTAAAATTCTTAGTGGCTTATTTAGGCCATAAACCTTGATGAAAGTGTGTCTAAAATTATAAAGCTTAACTCAAATAATTTAACACACAAAGACAAGACTTAACATGATTAAAACATGGCTTAAACTTGATAAAATACAAGGAAGGACTACAACAAAGTGCCTTGCAAAAACACACGGCTGGAAACAAAAACAGAGCATAACACATACGAGTTATCATTCCTCTACTCGGTTACCCACCCAATTAGAACAAATATTAGAGGAAACAAAAGAGAAATCAGTCTAGAACTACCACAGAACAATCGGCCAACACAGAAAATTCGAAAACCCCAAATACATGGCACAAGTCTGCTTAGCACAGTTTCAATCCACAAGAAATATTGAGGATAGAGCATTACCTGACTGGGCTTTCCTTTCAAGACATGGAAAAAAGAAACAAACAAGAAATGGAGAGGAAATCTGAAGATTCACGGCTACGAAAATCGTCCTCCTTGAAGAAGTTTTGGTTGGATCTTAAGCTTGGGAAATGGAAGAAATTGGCTTGAAGAAGGAAGAGGAAATCGTTCAGGCTAGAGGAAAATGAGATGGTCTTTCGTGTGAATGAAGGGTCTTCACTTGGGGCTTGAGAAATTTTCTCACTTGACTTGCCTTAGAACCAACGGGTGCAAGGGAAGGAAAAGGAATTCAATAGCTTGCTTAGGAAGCCTACAGGTTCAAGGGAGAAAAAGGTCATTTGGTTTAGTCAAAGCTTATCCCATAAGTTAGGGAGATAGACGGCAGAGATTGAGTGTGGGGAGATATTTTCCTCACCTACCCATCTTATGGTGGAGAGAGCTTGGGCCTTTTCTTGAATAAATGAAAATTAGAGGGCTAGAAAATATTGTAAGGTCTTAAAATCATAGCCTTGCTTTATTTTAATAAATCATATTTTAAAATAAAGCATACTCATCTTAAAATAAAATAATTAAAAATAATAAAAATCATTATCTCAAAATATTTAACTTAAAGAATTAATAAAATGACGTAAGGACCTACGTAGTAGGATTTGGGTATTACACATAGTGCTCGCCTTCTATCCATAATGGCTTATGTCATCAGTGTCGTGTAAAAACGATGACAGAAAATTCAAGTAAAATAAGAAATCAATCACACAATATAAAGATTTATGTGGTTCGGCAACATGTTTACATCTACGGAGCTGCAAATGATCTTATTATCTTGACAAATAACAAAATATACTTTGAGGCGAAATGCACTATTCCAGATGGCCATACTATTCATCATAAACATATAGGGTTGTACGACGAAAACTCTAATTTCACAAGTGCTAGATTATTCGCTAGAGCAAATTGTCAAGCAAGCTCCAAGCAAACTTTATGTATGATGTTTGCTCGAGCGAGTGTCGAGCGAACTCTTTGCCTGAACTTCGCTCGAGTGAACTTGGAATGAACTTTTTGTTTGGAAATTCTCGAGTCACAAACCAGACCCCACGAGGCTTGACCATGTTCGCTTCAGTTTGGGCCTATCGGCCCAAGCCTACACTCTGGCACAAGTCTTATTGAAAATCTACCAAAAAATCGTAACAAATCATTATCGAGTCATCAAATCATGCCACCACAAGAATAAACCAGGCTTTACAAACCAAACAACCAGTGGCCTAACCCAATTTCTAACAAATACTAAACCATTTCATTGAAATGTTAAAGGCAACATGTAGAGTGCTTTATGAGCATAATCCAAACTTGCCGAGTGTATACGTTATTCTTGCATATTTACGTTTTGGAACTAAGTTCTCATGTACACTAGTTTGTTACATTGTCAAGTCAATGAGTGTTAATTGATCAAGGAGAAGAACATAAGCATGGAAGATAAGAGATTACAATACTATCCATTTGTGAGCTGATGACGTGCTTGATGTTCATGACTACTTAATTAGATTACACTATAAAAGAAAATCGTGAGGGTTTCTCTGATGAAGAAAATCTAAACAATGAGGATATAACTCTAATCACAAGGAAATTAAAAAAGGTCATGTTTAATAAAAAGGCTAGTGCAAAGCAAAAACAAAGTAAGGAATTTGTTTCTAAGAAGAATGAGTCTGAAAATTAGAATATAGATAAATTTGAGAAAAATGACAAAGTGAATTGTTATGATTGTTCTGGTTATGGTCATATAAGAATTGAATGTCCAAATTTCAAGAAAAGTAAAAGAAAAACATTGAAAGTCACACTTAGTAACAGTTCAGATTCTGAAAGTTCAATCTCATCATCTGGTGATGAAAAATCTTTTATGGCTTTTTCTACTATGGTTAATGATTATCCTGAGATTGCACTAACAAAATCTGAAATTGAAGATGATTACAGTGATTCAGATGTAGTACTTGTTGATGCTGATCAAGAACTAAGTGTACAAGAAGCATATAATTATTTATGTGAAGAAATGGTCGAGCTAAAAAAGCTCAACAAGAAGTTTTACAATAAACAAACTGTTGTGGAGAATGAGAAAAACAAACTTTCTGAGGCACTAAAAATTTCTGATATTGAAGTATCAAGATTAAATTATCAAAAGACTGCACTAGAAAGAGAATTGGAAAATTTTCAGGAGTGCAAACACAAAATTGCTACTCAGAAATTAGAAGAAATGTTGAGCTTTCAGAAGCCGAGTAGTGATAAAACTGGCCTAGGGTATACGACTTCCAAAAGCAAAGAAAAATAAGCTTCATCATCCGCTGCTACTTCATCTAAAGGTATTGTTTTTGTTAACAGAAGAAAACATATAAATAATGTACCTAAGTCAGTTTATTCAAAGAATCTGCATGGAAAATCAACCACAAAAATGCTAAAAAAAGGTAAGTATGAAGGTAAATTTAATCCTGCTTGTCATACTTGTGGAGTTGCTAGCCATATAAGTTAAGATTTTTTTAACTTGTACAAAGTGCAGAAAAGTGAAGGTGAAAGAAATTCAAAAGGGAAATAAAAAAATCTAGAGAATCAAGTTGATGATACGAGTCAACAAATCTACTTCATAAGTCTCAAACTTGATGAACTAGTAGAATTTTGTTTCCAAAACAAAGAAAAGATAGTACAAAGCGGTGAAAATGAAAAGAATAAGGCAAAACTCAAGGCGAAGTGGGTGATTAAAGAAGATGCCTTGTGCCTTTTTGCCCACACAGCACTTCGATCAATGGAGAATTGCCTCTGGTACCTACACAACACTTGCTCAAGACACATGTTTGGAGATAAAGCACTATTCAAGAAGGTTAAACCAACCTATGGAGGCACCGTAACTTTTGGAGATGGTAGCAAGGCTATAGTAGAAGGGAAATAGGGTATTGAAATACCTGAATTACCAATTCTACACAATGTTTTATTTGTTAATTGTCTTAAAGCTAATTTACTCAGCATTAGTAAGTTTTGTGATAATAATCTTTCTGTGCAGTTTTCAAAAGATAAATATAATATTTATAATCAAGCAGAAGAATGGATCTTAAAGGGCACTAGAACTTCAGATAATTGCTATGGAGTTTCCCCAACATCAAGGTTGAGCTGTTATAGAATCTTATCAAGGTTGAGCTGTCATAGAATCTTACTTGATGAAGCTGAGTTGTGGCATTAACATCTTGGGCATATTAATTTTAGAGATCTATTAAAAATTTCAAAAAGAGAAGTCATATTAGGACAGCCCAAGACTATTAAAGCCAATAAAATAGTGTGTGGAGCATGTTAAGAAGGAAAGCAAACTAGAGCACAACACAAAAAAACTTCACATATTCTTACCTCTTGGCCACTTGGGCTATTGCATATGCACTTGATGAGTCTAATACAAACCGAAAGTTTTGGTGGAAAGAAGTATATCATGGTGATTGTGGATGATTTTTCAAGATATACATGGACTATCCTCTTGAGGGAAAAATCTAAAGTTTTTGACCTTGCCAAGAAGCCATTCAAGAAATTACAAATTGAAAATCAAGTTTTTATCTTTAAAATACGTAGTGATCATGGTAGAGAATTTGAGAATACTAATTTCACTTCTTTTTGTAATGAACAATGTATACATTAGGAGTTTTCTACACCTATCACTCTTCAACAAAATGGGGTAGTGGAAAGGAAAAATAGAGCGATACAAGAAATGGCCCGAACTATATTGAGCAACAAAAAGATGGCAGTATATTTTTGAGGAAAAGCTATAAACACAGCAAGTCGCATTCTGAATCGAGTGGTCCTAAGACCCGGCACCAAACATACACCTTATGACTTCTGGAAAAATAAAAAAAACTCACGGTAAAGTATTTTAGAGTCTTTGGCAACAAATGTTATATCTTGAGAGATCGAGAAAACAATTATAAATTAGAAAGCAAGAGTGATGAATGAGTGTTTCTTGGTTATTCTTCAAATAGCAAGGCCTAAAGAATTTACAATCTACGTACAAAATATGTTATGGAATCGGTTAATGTGGTTGTGGATGGCATATCGTTTGAGACTACCATAACAGAGGACTCACAAGTGCAAGCTATTGAAGGAGTTGGTACAAGCTATTGAAGAGAACTCACAAGTGCAAAATGAAGAAGATCACATAGAGAAAATACCTCAAAACTACCACCTTCGCAAGACAAAGAACCCTCTTCAAGGGTTATTCAAAATCATCAAAGGAAGAATATTCTTGGTGAGTTAGATGAAGGTATGAGGCTTAGAAAAAGAGTACTAAATCAAGTTTCTTTTGTGTGTTATTTGTCACATGTTGAACTCAAGAAAGTTGAGGAAGCATTGAATCATGAAAGTTAGGTCAACACCAAGCATGAAGAACTCCATCAATTCACTAGAAATGATGTATGAGAGTTAGTTTCAAGACCAGAAAATTATAACATCACTAGGACTCTTCAAAAATTAGTCCGATGAGCATGACACCATTGTGAGAAATAAAGTAAGATTGGTTGCACAAGGGTACACACAAGTGGAGGGATTGACTTTGATGAAACATTTGCCCTTGTGGCTCGGTTGGAATCTGTCCATATTCTCCTTGCTCTTGCTTGTCATCTAGACTTCAAATTGTATCAAATAGATGTCAAGAGTGCATTCTTAAATAGAGTATTACAAGAAGATGTATACGTTGAACAACGTAAAGGTTTTATTAATCATCTCTATCCTGATATGTGTACAGGTTAAATACAGCTCTCTATGGATTAAAACAAACGCCTCATGCATGGAATGAAAAATTGACAGCATATTTACCTGATTATGGTTTCACTAGAGGACAAGTCGATAGGACACATTTTATAAGAAGATCAGGTAAGCAACTTTTATTTGCTCAAATCTATGTTGATGATATTGTTTTTGAAGCAACACTTGAGTCTCTTGCATATGATTTTGCAAAAGAAATGAAGTCTAGATTTGAGATAGAATGATTAGTGAGTTAAACTTTTTCTTGGGTATTCAGGTAAAATAAAGTAAAGAATGAATTTTTATCTCATAATCGAAGTATGCTAGAGATCTTGTTAAGAAGTTTGGAATCGAAGGAAAAAGCAATGATCGCACTTCTATGAGCACATCAATAAAATCAGCACAGATTCTACAGGTAAAAATATTGATCCTACTCTTTACAGAAGCATGATAGAAAGTCTATTATATATCACAAAAAATAGACCCGATATTGCTTTTAGTGTTGGTGTGTGTCCTAGATTTAAGCTAATCCTAAAAAATCTCATCTTACAGCAATAAAAAGAATCATAAAATATCTAAATACCACTGTTGATTATGGGATATGGTATTCTAAAGATACTAACCTAACACTAGTTAGCTATTCGGATGCTTATTAGGTTGGAAATGCTGATGATAGGAAGAGTACTATTGGAGGATGTTTTTATGTAGGTGGGAATCTTGTAGCTTAGATGAGCAAAAAGCAAAACTCGATTTCCTTATCTACTGCTGAAGCAGAATATATAGCTGTAGAGAGTTGTTGTACACAACTACTATGGATGAAAATGATGCTTGAAGACTACAATTTTTCTCAATATACTATGATTATTTATTGTGATAATTCGAGTTCTATTAGTATTTCAAAAAATCTTGTTCAACATTCTAGAACCAAGCACATTGGCATTAGACATCATTTTATTCGAGACCTAGTCAAGTCTAAGATAGTATCTTTGGAACATGTGGCTACTGAACATCAATTGGCTGACTTGTTTATAAAACCTTTAGATGGTCTAAGGTTTGTGTTTGTAAGGAAAGCTATTGGTATGTGTGATATTGTTTTTATAAAAATAAATAAATAAATTTGCTTGTGAGAAGTTCTAAGTTACCTTTGGGAAGTGCATGGTTGATATGCTAAAGTTTTGAACCCATGTATTCTCATAAAATAAATTCTTGAACTTGTGCAACTCTTTACTTTGTGCATTCTAAGCCTATGGGTCATCTTAATGAAGTTCATTTACAAGTATTGTGAGGAACTTTTATGTATGAGAATTATAATTAAGTTCCATATTTATTATTGAGATACTTAACATAGAGGGAGTCAATGTCATCAATTGACTAATACTAGTTGAACCTAGTATAATAATAAAGGGATTTCCCCTTGCCAAACGCAAATAGTTGATCCATATAGAAAAAGTCAATGTTGAATCATTACGAAAAAAGAAAAACACCCTACACAGATCTGTCCCTTAAATCCTTATAGAAAGAATCGCTGCTCAAATTATTATGAAAAAATATGAGCAACAAATATGGACATAAAAAAAGAAGTTGTGTAAACTAGTGTTTGGAGGAGATACTCATATATCTAGATTCTAGTATAAAGTTTGACTTTTGAGATAAGTGACAGTCTCTTGGGAGCATCTATAAGAAAAAAATACTCATGAATAATATTCTCAAAAATATATTGAAGAGAAAAAGAAATAAAAAGTTACTTTTCTATATAAGTTTGCTCACTCACACACTCATATGAACTTTGACATTGATGATGTTATAAGGTGTGAATATCCATAGTAATTGTTGCAAATAAGAGGGTGTACTCTATTGAATTTTGTTTATGAGTAACACTATGTTTGAACTAAGATGCATCTAGGCATGTTACTTGCCCCATTGCTTCTATATAATATATATATATAAAAAAATTATTAAATTTTCCTTTTTTTTATCTTGATTTATTTTGGAGTATATAAAATTAATATGAAACTCTAACGCACACGACACTTGCACAGCTACTAGTCACTTAACCCAAACACACGATACTTTCCATTCTCAAGCCCTATCCGTATACCCCTTCACACCTTATCAGCTTTGTGCTTCTTGTGATTAAGATAAAGACCAAATAATTTTAATCTACATTTCTTCATCACGGTAAGGTTTCTATTTTAGTCCAATCCTTCTCACTCTCATGCTCTAGGGTTCGGTGCATATACAGAGATTGGGTTGTTAAGTTTTGTTATGTGAAGTTGGGCTTGGATTGTTGTTGGGTTATATATACGTTCCCTCATATGAATACATTAATCTATATTATGCATGTATTGAGGACAATTTTTGGTGGGTTGTGGCATTATTGATTTCGGTTTTTAACTAATGCCCACTAAGTGTTTGTGTTTATTCCTCAATCAAGTCACACTCCTTAGTCGGGACTATTTGATGTAGTCCATGTGGAAGGTTCAATTAATATCGAGGGATTGATAATGTCCTGTTCTTCATTGTTCTCAGACTCCTTCAATTCTGATCTTGTTGACATAATGATTCAGATGAGGTTCAAGGAAAGAGCAAAGAGAAAGAAACTTTAGGACTCCTCAAGCAAGGACTAATCTAGGCCAAAACCAGTCTAGTTGGGAGAGACATCAGCTCCTACTCCTCCTCCACCCGTAACTGCACCATCAAGTGCTACCTTCGAACGCTTCACAACTGTTGAAGCCAAAATTGCATATAGAACTACATTCACCAAAAGACCTGTTTTGAGTGAACGCGAGGTAAGCATTAATGATTTTCCTACGGATGACTTTCAACTCATCCATCACATTTTCACTGAACGAGGTTAGGAAAAACTCACTCACTCCTCTCCCATACCTTGTGTTGAAGTAGTCCGTGAATTTTATTCGAACATTGCACACTTCAACCTTGATGATCATAACATTATCTCCATTGTTCGGAGAACACAAATTGAGGTATCCCCTATTGTTCTTGGAGAAATTTTTTATCTTCTTGAGGTAGAAGCACCGCTATATCCTTGTAAGGGCATGGGGACTCCCACAAAGACTACCATGCACAATCTTTTTGTTGGCCTTGATGGCCCAAAGTCGACTACATATAGGCTTCCTCTAAATCATATGCTTTCTCCATTTAGGATGCTTGCAAAAATTGTGCTAACTAACTTTGGCCCTTTAGCCAGCACACTGAAATCACACTAGAAAGAGCTTATTTGATGTATGCTTTGGCTATTGGGGTATCAATTGATTTTCCACGTCATGTTATAGACATTATTCATTGCTTTCACGTGGAAAAAGAGCAGGATCTGCCTTTTGGCAGCTTAATACTAAATTGGCTATGAAAGCCAAAGTCCCTCTTAGGAACAATGTCCCTACAATGAAGGTGACTAGTTCTTTCTCAGTCCTTATAATAGTTGAGTTTGAGGCAATGATTACTAAGAACAAACACCCTACCACCCAACCACTAAGTCTGCTTCTTCACCTCCTAAGCCTTCCATACTTATTGCTTAAATTCTTGAGCAGATCACTCTTTTATCCTAAAAGTTTGATAATTCACTAATAAATGGGAGGTGAGTCAGCCCAAATTAGAGTAGCAAATAGTCGTTGCACGTTCTGATTGCATCCAAGCCAATGATAGACTGGTTCAGCTTTCTTTGGATATGCAACAAGTAGTGGAACATGTAGCTGCTTCAGATGCAGAGCAATAAAACTCCATGGCTGATTGCTGACAAAAAGGGGGAGAAGAAGTTGAGGGGAGCAGCAGCAACAAATCTATCCTTGTTATCTTTTATTCTCAATTTTTCTTCCAATGTAATTCGAACAATATGTTTTGTTTATTGGGTTATGTTTTATTCTGGTGTTGCTTAGAACTTGTTTAACCTTGACAGTGTCATTGAGTTTCGAAGTAGTTTTAGTGAATCATGATTGTTCAGAAATTTCTGATGCTTGTGTTTTCCTTGGTCTAATGTTTGGTTTCATGGAATTTACATTCATCATGCTAGCTTCGTCACCAATCGTCCAAAGGGGGAGATTGTAAATACAAGATTTTGGCTAGGACTAGGTAACTAAAATGATAAGGTATATCTTATCATTGTGTTTGTAATTATGAATGAATGTAAAATATTTATTGATTTTATCTATAACATTATTAAGTTTATCTGGAGGTTATAGAGTTTATTTATATATGTCAGTTATGTGAAAATCGAGCCCATAAGGATCTACACTTATCCAGAACAGAAGCTGAACTGAAATCAATTACTGCAGTGAAGAGTTATTGCAAAATATTAGCAATTCATCAGGAGATGTCTTCGTGATAGACTAAATTCATCTGCAGAGTCCTACCTCAACTAGAGCTTTTCCAGACTTTATATTTAAAGGAATTCAATTTATTAACGAAGTAAGAAGTTTTTAGCGAGAAAATACAGAGAAGATATTTTGTGTGCTTAAGAGAGAAAATTCATTAGAGAATTTTCTTCTTTGTTTTTCATCTCTCATTGAGTGTGATCGTGCTCCAAGTTATACTCACTGCGTTCAGCTCCTAGGCTCGTGCTCTCATAGAGTAAAATAGAGATTTTCTTGAGTATCATATCTTTTTATCGAGTAGGTAGCCGAAAGATCAAATGGAATTATTGAACTGTTTAGAATATACATCATGTTACCTTACCCCATCTTAAATATTCAATCATCTAGTAGGAGGTTGAATATTTGTAGCATTCTTAATTCATGATGTCTAAGCATCTGAAGTCTTGAGTTTTTGTATGTACATGTATATATGTGGGTGCTAATCTGCCTAACCTTTTCTTTTTGGTAAAAGAATCAGCTCGACCTAATCTTAAAGTTTAGTTTACAGCGCACTTTAGTTAAAATTTCAGAACAATTGAGAAAGTAGAAACCTAGCTAGCTACATGATTGAAGCTCAAAATGACTTCCATTGCATCACCAATGACCACACATGCAGATAATGACGGCTATATTCTATCTAAAGCTAGCTAGTTCTAGTTGGGAACAAATTAACTTAAACTAACAAAAAAATGGAAAATAAAAATGACGTGACTATATATACTTATTTATTTATTTATTTATAGAGATATAGTGCGATACCCTATACCAAGTGATAAGGATGTATGGTATATGAAATTTCACATTACTTGGCAAAGAGAAACTCTTGCTATTTTATAATAGTTCTAATAGAGCTCTAATTATATAATTGACTAATCATTTCGGAATTTAAGCCCATATGTGGCATATGCCTTCCATGAGGCGTTATAAATTGTATTAGAGTCTATCACATCTAGAATTGTGGGACTTAAGTGATGGACTAGCTCGGCGAGGACGTCACGAATTTAGGAGATTGATAAGCGCGCAACCGTTATAATTGGTATCAAAGTCTATCCTAACCGGAAATAGGGGATTTGAGCAATGTCATCTATGATGGATTGGTCTATGTGAACATGAGAAATTCTTGTTTTTTATAATATATCGTTGATTGGTCCTTTTAGAGTATAGAACCAGATCAAGTGGCCCGAGGCTCCCTTTGTACGTTACATATAGGATATTTTAGTCAAGTGATCACTTTATAACTTTTCTATATTTTTCACTCTCTACATCCTGATTAATTTTTCTTCTTTGTTTTCAACTCAAAAGATGTTAGATTTGAAATGGAAAGAATGGTAGATTCTGTTGTTATGGGTGGAAGATCTAATACCCGAGAACTGTGATAAACAAATCATAAAAGGTTCTTTATATATACAAACTTCTTAGCTGTTCGCCATAAAGATGACCTTTAGGGAAAGGAGTTCAAGATCGAAAAAGTTGCATCAAAGATAAAAGAAAGGAAAGGGGCATGGGAACCCAGAAAGTCAAGTTATGGAAGGTACACCGTTTCCGTGTTTTATCTTGATATGTTCTTCATCACTTTACACATTTTCTATTCAATATGGTGAAGTGGTCCTCCACCTTAATTAATTGGCTCTTTGCAAGAAGTACTGTATAATTAAGATATTTAGGTTCTGCAGGCAACTAATTTAAAATAGCTTACTCATTCCGTAACTTGCTTGTCTGTTCGAGGCTACAGCTCTCCTGTTTAAGTACTATGGAGTCCGGAACTCGAAAATTTCCAAAATTTTACAAGCATTTTCAGAGCTAAGTAATGCTCAAAATTTTGTCACATGCGACGAATTATGATCTGATGCCAGGCACTCGATCTTGCTTTCAAACATAATCATGCGAACTTGACCTACATCGATCGAGCTACAAATGCTTTGTTTGATCTCCTTGCCCTTTGATCCACTTTTCTCCATGGCCAACTCCCTTCTTTGACGAGCAAATTAGGTTCTTCTATAATGGTGGACAGACCTGCAAAAGTTACCAGCAAAAGTGAATATTAATGAAACTTTGCATGCATTGCTAACATTAAAAAGTTGCACAAACTTGAGCACGCCTTGTTAAAGGCAAAAAAGAGGAAACCCATTTGAAATTCAAATTCATTTCAGTGATTTTGTACCATATTTATGATAATGAAACTCATACTTTTACTGGATAAACATTCTTTGTTCTCCATCATCATCCTCGTCATTTGATCACCATGTTGTAGTAGCTCATCATTTTTGCTCTCATGGTGACCGTCAGATTCTTGTTCTTTTCTCACTTGACTGCTGCTCGTTATCTTTGACCGGGCAGTGGCAAATAGCCACGTGGCGTCCATCTGTTTACTGATCATACGAGCTGCGTAGTATGGGATCTTCACGCGCTTGGTCGTGCCAGCCTTCATGCAACCATTGATGAACATTATACAGTCCATCAAGCTCTCTTTGGGCAGCCCTTTCATGTCATAAGCTTGTGATCTTCTCCAAAGACTTTTACTATGGGAATTCGCTGGGTTGGAAAGGCAAAGAGCTCGAGTGGAATCACTAATGGCGGAATCAGGGTCTCTAAGCAGCAAATGACACTGAGCTCTATTACTATGTAGCACCATTCTCTCTTTTCTTAACTTCAAGGGGCATAAGTCCAAGGCTTCAGTGTACTTAGCTAGAGCTTCTTCTATCTCTCCCAACCAAAACACATGGTTTGCTTCTTGTTTTACCAGATTCACTAAAACCCTTCTCTCTTCAATCTTTTCTTCAGATATTAGATTCTCCTTCCTCCTTTCTGCTTTCAAATTCCATATATCTTGCAGAGCCTTTTGAATTTGCTGGTTTTTGAACTTCAATTTACTTTCTTTGTAATCTAAGAGGAGGGCTTTTGTGATTGCTTCACCTAAATTTGATCTATCTCCAAGGCTTCCAAGTTCAGCTAAATCTATAAGAAACAAGGCAATTTTCTCCAAGACTCTGTACCTTGTATATTGATCTGTAAGAAGTAATAGTAGACAGTCGATCCCCATATACTGCCAATCATCCGAGGATCTCGAGAGATTGCAGAGATTCTCTATAATCTCTTTTGATTCAGCGATGCTTTTTCTACCATCTTTGCTGTAACACAAGATTCTAACAAGTCCAGCCCAAGCAGGTGACGCGTGATTCACCAATCCTCCCCACATATCACACAAATCTCTTAAGAATATCTGCCTACAGATTAGATTCAAAGACCTCTCTTTGCAAGCAAAGCAATTCAGGAGATAAATAGACCAGCACTGAAGTTGGCTTGCCCATTCTTCAGCCTTCCGGTCCTCCATCTCCGAATCTCCAACGCCTCTAGTTAGCAAATCACGATGATATTTCAATCTCTTATCTATGTTCTTCACTCCAACAAACTCAACAAACACCTCTTCCAGGCAAGTAGAAGCTAATTTCATGGCTAGATTAACCACCTCTTCTTCATACACAGATACTGCTTCAAAGGTTTTCTCGTAGCTAGCGAGGTGACCAAGTGCTCGAACAGCAACTCTTTGCTCAACCCAACTGATCTTTCCTCTTAGAAGCTCCATCAGTGGCGGTATGACACCTGATTCCACAGCCATTTCTGCGAACTCTGCCTTGTTCATAGTGTAAGAACCAATAACATGAGCAGCATAATAGGGTATGTACATGTTTTGGTCCCTAAGAAGCCAAATCCTATCATTAAGACCTTTATAGATTAGTTTTGCCATGCACTTGAAGATTCCGAGGGAGGGGAACTCAGGGTCATCAGGGTGAGTCATGGCAATATGCCATAAACTGCTGAGCACCAAAACATGCTCTCTGTTGTCTGTGAGAGGTATTTCCTTGAAGCAGTTTAATATTCCCGATCTCCTGAGTGACGAGGCTGGCTCTTTCATGTTGCAAAAGAAACATGAAGGGTTGGTGCAGCTCTGCTCCTCCTCGCGCATGTTGGCAATAGTGTTGCTAGAGGTGGCGGTGGTGATGGGGTTTATCTTCTTAATTTTCCTGAGGGCATACATGGCAATAAGGAGCAGTGAGTTTTGGGTTTTGGATTTGTTTTGTTTCAGAATATGTATATATATAGACTAAGGGCATGCTTGAGAAGTGAGAAGAGATAAGAATTTTATAAAAGTAATAAGATAATTTGTGATAACAGTAATGAGATAGCTTAAATTAAGTATTGTTTTAGTTTTATAATGACAGAAAAAGTTGAATAAAAGTATTATGAAGTTAAAATATTGTTAGAATATAGTTTTTTAATATTATTTTTGTTTGAGATTTGAAAAGGTTAGATTTTTTTTATTTTTTGTTTGAAAGTTCGGAAAAGTGATTAACTTGAAAGTATTTGTGTTTAAGTGATATTTGAAAAAGAGAAAGGATGAGAGGAGATGAAAATTTTGAGATGAAAATTTTTTTCAAATTAACAAGCCCTAAAGTTCAGAAAGGAAACTTTTTTACAAAGTGATCAGTGGAGTGGCCGAGTGGTCTTGTGGTTACACCTAGCAGTACAACGAGATCATCAAGCTGGATTTTATAACCTCAAACTTTTGTGGCAACTTCCATATATATATATATATATATATGTATGTATGTTATATGTATGTATTTGAAATTGCCTCTAATAATTTTAAAGATAGGATAGGTCTGCACAGTTTCCACTGTTGCTAAGGGGTTCAAACGGTGAAATGCTCCACTTCTGACGAAGATTGTACTTCTTTTCTGCATATGTTTACGTGCTTGACATAAAGGACCAATAGTCACGAGGGTGCCAAATTTCAAACAATGATTCTTAATGCTACTTCACCTTTTTCATTTTTTATGGATACTCACCATCATCTCGCAGCTGTTTCACTAATTAACGTAATAAACGAATGGAGGACTAGGACAGAGCAGAAGGCGCCATAAGGGAGTACTTAGCATAAAAAGGAAATACGTTCAATTGCCAGCTCGTGATCTACTTGAATTTCCACTTTAAGCTGAAACGTTAAACGTGCTTGATGCTACAACTCCATGGATGCAGCATAAGATCAAGCTGCTGAGCATTACACAAACAGTAAGTACGTAATTATAAGCTAGTGACGAGAACTTATAATACAAATCACCTTAATTTTACCTTAATGCAAAGCAACTATGTTAATTACTTTTATGTCTGTTCTGCTCAGCAACTGCTTCCCACATCAGGATACAGGTGGTCCACACCTGCTTTATATTTTCATGCATCTTGTTAGCGTTTAGACAGCCAGAAACATTTTACCTTGGAAATTTGTTCAAGTAAAATTGCTTTTCCTCTTTCCTGACTGTCTTTACATCTTCCAGTTTCTCGTACAAGTCCTTAATATTCCTGTCTCCCAAATTAAGGGATCACGTTTGTTTGTACATGATCATCATCAACCCTGATGCTACTTCTACGTACACCTCTATATACGATGATGCTTGCTTGTTTAAACAGAAACACTAGGATAATCCATTACTACTCTCATGAGCTACAAATTTCAAAGAGAATAACATTTAAGGATGCCCACAATTCCCTCTGATTCTTCCACTAATTCCCAGTAATGGTATAATTAAATCATGCCAACCAATGGCCGGGATGGCTGCAAAGAGGTGGGATGGACCACAACTTATATATATTTATATATATATATATATATATATATATATATATATATATTGGAGCACAATGTCTCTCTAAAACAGAAGCTAGATCATGTGGTCCCTTCGACGTCCACCAACTCGTACAACATAAAAATATTAAGTGCCATTACGAAGAAAGCTAAGATCAAATCCAAGACAGATTAGAAAATGAACAGTATCAGTACAGTGCTGCAGGTTGGAGGTCTCAAGAATATGCGGCTAAAAAATTATAAACGTGCATGCTATATATAGATGGAAAAAAGCATGAAAAGCAGGTTTTGTTTTTACAGGTTTTTAGTCTTTTGTCTAGTAGTGGTAATTGGGATTAAACAATAACCTCTGTGTCTTAAACTTATGGAACTGCACTTGATAGTATTTTAACCTGATGTTTTAGGATGTTGATCAAGTTCCTGTTGGGACACCAGGTTCTTGAATTGATGAGATGCATATCCTCGTATTTTATTGTTTGTTCGTACTTCGTACCATGGGCGTGGAGAATTGCTGCGTCTGTTCCGAAGCTTATAATGATGTAAGACTAGATACGATATCCTTAACACAGCAAACTATGTGGGTTAAAGGTTATTCAGTTTCATCAAAGGGTCTTAAATATGCTCCAAAAATATTAAACTTTTGCACACAACCTCACCATATATACATGCAAGACAAGCTTCGACTTGATGTCCATATTCTTGCCAAATACCAAGAAGAATCTGCATGCTATCTTAACAATGCTATAGGCCCTAGCTAGGCTCCAAGGGGCCGCGGTAGATCTACATGCAGCAGACATGTAGATCTGGAAAGAAAGAATACTTCCATATATGACAAATGCCATGAGCTATCCACGATTCCACACACTGGCGGATCACCCACGTTAAGCTTAGGCTACCCAAAATTTTCTGAAAATTCAAAAATATACCCCCTAAATTTATTCATAATTCTATAAATATAAAAAATGCCTCTCCCCCTACAAATTTATAATTCCCATTTGCTCTATAAAATGCCTCTTTCCGGCAAATTTTGTCCTATAATCCCAAAATTTAGTATAATTAATTTCTATATATTATCTATTTTTAAAGATGTGGTCTCACCAAAACCAAATTAAAACTAAGTTTAGGAGACATAATAAACTATTTTTTTTAAGAAGGACGGCACCTCCAAAACTTTATTGAAAAAAAACTCTTACTTATGGCAAAGGAAAACCTTAAACAAAAAAATAATAGCCAATCAAACCAATAACACCAAAACATAAACAAATTAAGGTCTAATACTAGGTAGGCCAATTTTATCAATCCGGAGAATACCCCTCAAATGCCTGGGGAGTATTAACCCCACATCCTCATGTCTGCATGTCAAACCTACTTCACCTTGTTGAGCCCAAAAATTCGCAACTTAATTTGCTTCCCTATATTGATGTCTCATAGTGAAGTGGACATCCTAAAGCACCTTAACTATCTCCTCCCAAAACTCTCAAAGGTACCAAACCGTAGAAATACCAGAAAGAATCCAATCAACTACTATTTTAGAATCACACTCAATTTCTAGATTAAAAAACCCAAATCTTTACAAAAAAAAAAAAAAAACCACTCCCGTATGGAGAGCACGAAGTTCGGCCTAATTATTCGTTCCATGGCCAAAGCAAGCTGAGAAGACACTTTTAACATTACCAAATTCATCCCGAATCACACCGCCTCCCCCACAAGAACCTAGATTACCTCTGCAACTCCCATCAACATTCAGCTTCACATACCCAAGAGATGGCTTGCTCCAAGCAACTAGACATGGCCTGTGTCTTTGAATCGAAACCAAAGGAATATCCAACCTAGTGAGCACTTGTTCGTCAATAGGAGATACAGAACCACACTTAGCTTGTTCTGCTACCAATTTCCTAAGCCAAACTTTAAGAGATCACCACACCCCTTCCACCGATTCATTTACTCCTTCCATGCGCACCTTGCAACGGCAGCACCACGGACGCCAAATGATAAGAGTCGGCATCAAACCAATCAGAATACCCCTTTGAGATGATTTCTTTGCAAAAGAAAACCAGTGAAGTAAACGTCCCCACCAAGTTCCCGCAAACATAAACGGAAGACCCATCAAAACAGCAGCTCTTTCCAAAATCTGAGTCACGATCTCACCCGAACAAAGAACATGTTCAAGAGTCTCAACTTTCCTAGCAATGCAACAATCACATCTAGAAGCCAATTGCACACCATATTTCTGCACTCTAGAGTCCATCGACAAGCCCAGAAAGCGAGCTTTTCATATACATAATGAAATTTTTTTCAGCAAAATTTTGTGCCAAATCCACTCCATACCTCGAACTTTCTCTTGTTTCAAATGTATCACCTCACATGCATTCACTGAAGAGAAAACCCCATCTAGCGTCGGCTTCCATATGATAACATCTTCCCCTTTCGTCTTTGCAGAAAAGGAACAAATAATATTCCCCATAACCTCATTTTCCACCAACTCCTCCAACACTTCCAGGTCCCAACCAGAGTCATTCCAGCAATCCTTAATCTGAAGAAAATGATTAGCAATCACTGTAGCACACAAGCATAATGGGCCAGATGCAAGCCACTGATCAAACTAAAAAGATGTCGCGCCTTCTCTAATTCTCCAACTAATATTATCACAAACATATGGAAGAACTCTCATCACCGATTTCCAGAACCTTGAACAAGCCAGCATATTTTTTGCAAGGGAAATGTGACCACATTTCACATATTTTGTTTTGAAAAATTGAGTCCATAGATTGTCCATAGTCAACAAACGCCAAGCAAATTTCATATGAAGAGATCGTTGCACATCCACGAACTCTCTAAGACCCAAACCCCCCCCCCCCAAAGTCGGCGAACACATCTTGGACCAAGGATACCATTTTTTCCTTGCCCTTCCATTAATATCACCCCAAAAGAAAGTTGATAAAATGTAATTTATTTTTTTCAAGGTAGAACATTAAGCACAGCTAACAAGTGTGTAGCCATACAAGAAAGCATATGCTTCAAAAGGATCAAGCAAGTCGCTTGAGATAACAACTTAACTTTCCAACCCGCCACCTTATCACGGATTTTATTAACAAGTGGCTCAAGTGATCTAGCCGTGTGTCTACCATACACTAGTGGAACCCCAAGATATGTCGCCGGAAAGGACCCTTCCACAAAGCCCCGAGTTTCCCCAAAGTTTTTTGTTTTACAATATTAGGCTTCTTAATATGAAATCCAAAGTGAAAATACAAGAAAAATCATTTAATGTTGATGACTATATGAAAAATAATTGGGAGGTTTTATCCTCTAAATTAACTTCATTGAGCAAGAAAAAATGTATTTAAGGTCTCAATTATTAGTTATATATTTAAGAGCGGCTTGAATAGTGAGATGAGTTGAAATGGTTTTAGATAAAAGTTGAAAGTTAAATAAAATATCGTTAGAATATTATTTTTTAATATTATTATTATTTTGGGATATGAAAAAGTTAAATTTTTTATTATATTTTGTGTAAAAAATTAGGAAAGTTGTAATGATGAGATAAGAGCATCCCATCCAGATGCCTAAAGTACTATTATCCATAAAATTTAGAGATGAAATTTAGAGGAAGTTGAAAAGGAGCCTCCCATCCCATTCCCTAAAGTAGGGATTTGTTTTAGGGGATCTATAGTCGTTCCCCATATTTGGAAAACCATTGTACATCCCCAATCGACCGAACCCCAAATCTAATGTCGTTGGTCCCGTGTATTCCTCTCTTCCTCTCGATTGCCCTCGTTCGTGGAGGAGGCCCTATCTCGCACCGTTTGCCACCATTGACGATGTCTTCTCTTCATCGACTCCACACGAATGTAAGTTATCTCTTCTCTTTGAACCATTCCCTCTTCTTCTCTCCGTGGATGGACTTTGTCCTCTCTTGCACAAATCGAACACACTAAGCCTCTTTCCCATGGCGAATCTAATATATTTTTTAGTTTTATTGACAAAAATTATTGTATTTGTCACTTTTGCCACTTGAAATCCGAGAACTCTAGATTTCAATTAGTACTCTATGTATGAATATTCATGGATCTATGACCCATATTCACTGGATTTTTCATGCATGTATCTATCATGGTTTTCATATTTGCTGGATTTATCGACTTCTTAGTTGCATTTCATCAATCGACCTGCTTCTATTGAGAACGCTGCATTTTATTGGGTGCTCTAGGGTTTGAATGGACAATTTTTCTATGTATCATTCACGGCACAGTCAATGCATTTGTCTGCCATGGGTGAATCTGAGACATTGCTCTTAAATTAGTGCTTTGTCCATTTGTGTGGAGTGTTGTGCATCATTTGGTCATTAATTTCTGAAGCTGAGTGCATATGAAAACACTAAACTTATTGTATGGCCCGACTCCTTTTCCCTATGAATCATTTACCATAATCCAGTTAGTTGTCATCAAAGCTAGTCATGTTGTCCAATGAAACCTGATCAAATGGTCTTTTTTTTTTTTTTTATTACTATTACCGTCATTACCAGCTTTGAGCTCCCTTTTTGTTCATGTGTTTTATTTGAAACACAAACGGCTCAAGGACAATAGGACATAATGCTATAAGAATGTAACTATGTTCGATGTTAGGGTACATATGGCTATATATGTTTGGTTTGTGCTGTTTTTTCCCCCATAATCCATATAATGGAGACAAACATGTTCTGTATTGTTAAACTTAAATGGTTTAACAACACGTGAACAAATCTGCATGGCTAAATTGCCTTGCCAACAAGGAGATCTGACCATTTTCTTTCAACTAGCATTAGAAACTTTTCCTTTTCTGTTAGCTTATACTTTCTCCAATATTTAATCCTTGTATCATGATATTGATCTCCAATAATATATGAGTGTGAATTCAAATGTTATAATCCTAGCTCATACCAGTTATTTAATCTTTATTTGTTGCATGTGTTTGCTGGTTTGAGCCAATGTGATCTCTTTAATTATTGTTCCCATGGACTGAGCTCTGTTGGTTTGACAAAGTTAATTTCTGTTTTTATGTTCTTATGCATTTTGTATACTGCTTAGAATTGGATTTTCCTTCTCTAACCCCTCGGTTGTGAATTTGGCTGTGTTATTGGGACCTTTGCAGTGTTTGGTACTGATGAATAATTATTACTTGTGGGGGAGGGAGGGGGGCTGCATGTCTATTGTTAGGTTATGATGATGGTGTTTAGTGTGGTAATTCATAAGTGTTAGTGAGCCCCATTGAGATGGAGAGGTAATCATCACCCGAATAATCATATTGCAGTTTGTAATAGTTTTCACAAAAGGCACGTGGGGTTTGGGTAAGGTTTTGCAGTCATTTGATGTTGGGCTCTTGTCTCACACATTCTGTAAACGATTGGCTCAAACTAGTGTTTAGAGAATTGGATGGGAATGCTCTTATTTTCACGTTTGCAAACTAATTTTGTTATTGGATTTGAGTTGTCTTAACCCCTCAGCTGTGATGATGAGACAATCCGAACATGGTGATGGAACACCTTGGCACATACCTCGATGGCATGGTAACCCAGATGGCCAATAAATAGTGGCCAGCAAGTATATTTTCAGAAACTTCAAATAGAGATATTGGCGCGACGCAATGCATCCTCAGATTAAGGCATTTATTTTTTTTTGTAACTAAACATTTATTCAGTATTAAAGGTGATGTATATTATGCACCACTCGCTTATGGAACTTTCGCACGTTTATTGTATTATATAATTTGTACATTTGCAAAGTTTTATTAAGAAGATAGAAAATGTGGTCGTTGAATTTGAGTCTAACATGGATAGATGTTGCTTGATTATAACTCAACATTACAAATCTTTAAACTATACAGATAATGAAAAAATTACAATAACTTTTTAGCATGTTCTTGAACCAAACATGTTTTTTGGAATGGAAATTCTAGAAACTTTCATACACCGTTGCTACTAATGATAAAATAGAGAATCCAACACAACCTTCTCTTCTATTGTTAGGAATAGAATTGCCAGTGATGTTCAATTAAATCTGCTTGTAGTTGATGATGTGCCGAGCTGTCTCTAATTTCATGATGGTGCCGAATGAAGTTGATAAACTCGTTTGTTGGATTGCGCGACAATTCTGAAATATCATTATCAAGTTGATCATACTCCATGTTCAGACCCTGACTATTATCACGCTCATCCTCAATGATCATGTTATGTAGAATAACACATGTTTTCATTATATTTGTTAAGTCATTGACTTTGAATAATCGGGAAGGTCCATGAACGATTGCAAATGGTTGTTGAAGTACCCTGAAGGCACGCTCGATATCTTTTCTTGCAGATTATTGTGCTGTGGCAAATTTTTTCTTCTTATTCCCTTGGGGTGATAGAATCGTCTCCACAAACATTGACCACTTGGGATAAATATCATCGGCAAGGTAGTACCCTATAGTGTAATCGTTGTCATTGATTGTGTAATTGACTGGTGGAGCACGCCTTTGGGCAAGTTCCATGAAAATAAAAGATCTTCCTAGCACATTAATATCGTTATGTGAATCGGGCATACCAAAAAATGCATGCCATATCCAGAGATCATATGAAGCAACTGCTTCTAAAATAATAGTTGGTTCACGAATGTGGCCAAAGTACATACCTTTTCAGGCAGCGGGACAATTTTTTCACTTCCAATGCATGCAATCAATGCTTCCCAGCATTCCTGCGAATCCCCGTTGTACACCAACCACAAGCAATCGAGTAATATCATTAGCATTTGGAGACCGCAAATATTCATCTGAAAAAATAGTTACGATTGTCTTGCAAAATGTTTTGAGGCTCTCCATTGCGGTGCTTTCTCCAATACGTATGTATTCATCCATAAAATCTCCAGTAACCCCATAGGCCAGCATTCTAAGTGTTGCCGTTATCTTTTGCATAGAAGATAAACCGAGTCTTCTGGCATTATCTCTTCTCTAGACGAAGTAGGGCTCGTAAGTCTCTACCTCATTTAGAATATGGAGAAATAAGGGATGACTCATTCGAAATCTCCTTCGAAATAGATTGGAGGGATATACTAGATTTTCTGCAAAATAGTCACAAAAAAGGCACTCGTGCCCTTGAATATGATCAGGCCGAATAAACTTACGACGTTGGTGATTGCCATGATATCTCGATGACTCTCCATCAGCCTCGGCATTAATAACAACATCCAACTCATCAATAGATGACAAGTATGTAAGCAATTTGCGAAATAAAGAACGAGTCATTTGATGAAAAGAGTTGGAGATGAGACTTGAGTTTTTGAGAATGTGAATGCAAGCAGAATGCGTATTTATAGAGGAAAAAGTTACCGTTATATATAAGACACAAAATGTTACCGTTGGAGAAAAGACAAAAAAAATTACAGTTAGGGAAAAGACCAAAAAAGTTACTGTTGGAGAAAAGATAAAAAACATTACCATTGGATAAATGGCAAAGCATGTGTACTAATCATGGCGAAATCAAAATGTTACCGTTGTACTATTTTGTAAAATATTTTATCATCAATACACGAAAAATGCACCTATTTAAAAAAATTATTATTTTTAATAACAATTTTGAATTGAAAAATAATATTGTATCTGGAAAAAAAATCGTATAAATATTTATAAAATGTGATCTTTGAAAAGAAGAGAATAAAACAAAAGAGTTAGTGGTTAAAAATGGAAATAGAAGTGAAAGAAAAAAAGTAATAAAGAAATAATAGAAGAATATTATTTTAATAGAATAGAGAAATGATGGGGAATTGGATGTAGAAGGTTTTTTGAAGATGAGTAAAATTTAGGATAAAACTATAGGGAGTGTCCTTTTAAGCTAAAATTTAGGGAAAATTTTAGGGAACCCAATGAGGATACTCGAAGATGAGATGAAACAATTTTACTATTTAAACGGAGCCTTAATGTTACACAACAATATCAAGATTTTATATGAAACTCGATAACTAGTTTACATGCTAGAATAAAAGATGACTTTCTAAAAGACCACTTGATAACTTTTATGAGGAAGATAAATTCTAAATATTTCTTTGCAAAAATAATAATGGATGAAATTATTCCATGAAACGTTATGTCAAAAATCTTAAACATATATATTAGGTTGTGGTTTTAGAATTTTCTTTCTACGTATATGTAGCAAATCATCGAGATCTAATTTTATATGTAGTTATGTTTTATACATAAATGCATGTGTCACACGGTAGAAAAGTTTACCCCCTCAAGTTCTTTTTTTGATTTGGCCATTAATGTATAATCCACAAAAAGAAAGAAACAAAATGAATTTAAAAGACGAATTAGCATTTCTCTATAATAAATGCACGAAGCTGCCTTTTCGATCTTCTCCAAATTGCATTATATATAACAAGCGATGTTCTAGCAAGCATGCATGCTATCAATAGAATACATCGTATGTCATGCATTAGCACCCTGATTATGTCACATCACTCCAAAAAATTTGGCATTTTCCCACGTATTTTTTTTTTCCAAGGCACACCATGGTGGAAAATACAAATCACACACAGGATGTCCACGCAAAATGAATCAGGCTATTGTAGCGAGATCATGTCCAACGATCACGAATCTGCCAGTACAAATGGCATTTTACAAATAAGTCTGCCGAAAAAGGGCCAAAAATCCCAACTTTATTAGATGTTGCGGCAAGAATGAATCATGGCAAATAGTTTGATTTAAATCAACCCCAAATGTACCCAAGAAAACCCTAAAACTTTCCTTCAATTTTTCCCTCTATTCTCTTCCTCTCCCTCTCTGTAGACCCAAAACGTTGCCCCATAACTCCCTTCCAAATCGTGTCGATTTTGCCTGCCACCGTCCAACTCCGTATGGGTAGATCTCTCTCCCCCTTCTCTACCCCGTTGGCTTCTCAACCTCCTATCTCCCAATCTTTGTTTGCCCTTTTGTTTTCTTTGCTCCACCACACCTGCACGACCACCTCAACCCCTATCACCAGTAAGCTACACTCTCTCTCTCTCTCTCTCTCTCTCTCTCTCTCTGAAGATCCAAGCACAGCTATCGCATTTGGTTCCTCCACCAAAGCCCACGCCCAACCCCATCACACTTCTCACGGCAACACCATCATGAGCCTCACCACCACCACATGTCGAGCAAGCCACCAGAGCAACCCCAACATTGACAACCACCAGTAGCAGCCACTAATTTCCGCTCAACCACCCCAAATTCACCACAGTCCAGATCTAAGCCCTCCCTCTGATATCACTCCCTCTCTCGCACTTCCATTATTTCCCTCTCTCTCTCTTCACCATCATTTCAGTAGCTGTCGTTGACCACCTTAGAGAGCCACCATGTGGAGGAGAAACTGAGCCAAGCCTTATACCACGCCGATCCAACTCAGATCCAGCAAGGATCTCCATTAGTCCCTTAAATCCGTTGTCGCACAGCATCCTAGCCCTCACTATGTTGCCGTAGATTTTCTTTCCCAGATATATCACCTTTAGCCTCCTTCCCTCCAGACGCTACCTCGGTAAGCTTGTCTTCCTCCTACCTTGCCTTTTTATTTTATGGCTCACATACAAAATCCAATTTTACCAGATGACCCTCTGTGCAGCAACCAGTGCCACACAGATTCTCTCTCAATCCAAGAGGAACCACCACGATCGACGATTTAGGACTCAACGCCTTGTATAATCGAAAATTTCTTATCCGCGCTGTAAGTAAATTTCCAAACTGACCCTTGAAATACTAATGTGAAAAAATCATAAAACTTTATTTGTTGCAGTCGGATTGTAAATGGTAAAGTGGTCGAGGGCCTGTGGAACATTGGGACAATAACTGTAGTAGGTGGTGAATTGTTGGCCAAGGATCAGGTGAAGCGTTGGGAATCACGTGTAGTTGTGAAATTATAAAACCATGAAATCATGTGCTATGCTGTTTGTTTGCCGTACTTTGTTGTGCCATGTCATCCAATATTTACTTGTTGCATATTTGTATTTTATTTATTGCATGTCAATAAATTTTATAAATTGTACTACTTTCTGTGTTTGTGTTGGAAAGTTGAAAATTTGAGTGATGTCCCTTGGGTTGTCGCCAGGCGACAATAAGCTCAGATGAGATGGTAATGCTCTTGAGGCTACTCTGTGGCCTCTCTGTTGGCGGAGGTTAAGGCATAGATCTAGCTACAATTGGCTATGATAATTGTGTTGATAAAACCCTCTGGTAAACATGTCACTTTTAATTTTTTGTAGTCTGTAATTTTTTGCTTCTTTTGCAACTTCTTTGTTGTGATTTTGTTTTGGTTTTTTTTTTTTTACTTATAGAAGATTATTCTACTTAGCATATGGGTTGAGAAAATCTACTTTAGAACATTGAATCCAGTACTTAGTATGTTCTTTGGCCCGTGTTAGGTTTCAAAGTATTTCTCCTTGTACTCTCTGTCAGATTTACTTTTATGACGTTGTAAGATGTTTGGTTCATGTCTTTTGTTTTCATTCTCTTATTTATATATATCATTATTATAGTATGTTTGCTACTTATCCAAGAGAAAACTTTGTCATTATCTTTGTAAATATGATTTCTCCATACCAGCTCTACCTCTAATCTTGGATGTCATAACAAGCATGACCAATAAATGATTTAAAACTAAATTTCACATTTAACAGCAAAGAAAGGAACTATGACTTTAAAAAGCATTAGTTTGCTTCTGGAATTATCATAGTTAACTAGGTTATCATGATAGTTAACTAGATACCTATATTACTTTTTATCATCAAAGAGAGCAAAGATTGTATCTAGGAAAACTTCTTGGTGAGTCATTTTTTATGTCTAACATGATAGATATTATGATATGAATATCCATGATATAATCTTGATTATTTGTTTTTAACTAATTTCAAATGTTATTTCGGATCATATTGGATACTTACCTTATTTATCAAAAATTAATTGGCATTTGTATTTATTTAGATTATGATTTTTTCATTAAACTAGCTTATGAAGTTTTTTTCCACTTTGTTGATGCAGACATGGATACCACATTATCTTATTCGAAGGGAGAAAAGATGCAGACATGCAAAACCAAGTGTGGCGCCCCCAATCCCCCTTATATAAATACACAGGGATCGAGACGCCAGGATGGTGACAACACGGTCACACATCCCAACGAAGTGCCAGTGTGTGTACGCAACAGTGTACAAATATAATAACGCAGCGGATAGTCAACTAAGTACCAGAATTTAAATACAAATATTTAAAACAATTTATCTTTAAAAATTATACAGTCATCCCAAATATAATACAAAAGGTGAATACATAAACTGATAAAAACACATAACTCACTAAACGGGAGCAATCCCAGATCACTCCTCCAACGGAGCCAAGCTAAGGCTCGTCATCATCATCTGCATCAAAATCTGCGATACCATAAAATGGTACCACAGGTAAGTATAAACCAAACAACTCTCGGGATAAAAATACATTAATGCAACCAACAATATAGCAAAATACAGTTAACCATAAAATACCATTTTTTCCCAGAAAAATGATTATTTCCAACACACGCCAAAAAATCCCAATTTGGCCCAAAATAACCGTAAAACATTTTCCCATAAAATGATTCACACAAACAATCCATTTATCGGACACTGTAGGCGGGAATCGCAGGCGGGACTCTACCACCGTCCCTGCTTACCACCATCCCTACCGCGTGCACCGTAGGCGGGAATCACAGGCGGGACACAACCACCATCCCTGCTTACCACCATCCCTATCGCGTGCACCGTAGGCGGGAATCACAGGCGGGACTCTACCACCATCCCTGCTTACCACCATCCCTACAGTTCCTTTACACACAATAAATACTTAACAGAGCACTGTAGGCGGGAATCACAGGCGGGACACAACCACCATCCCTGCTTACCACCATCCCTACAGTCTCTTTTCCTTTTACTCACATGAAAATCCAAATCCAATAAATACATGAACATGTATGCAATACACGAAAACCCAGTTTTCTTTACAAACATGATCATGCATGCAATATGCGATGTACGTGAACAAGTCATAACCAACAACCACAATTCACAATGCAAACAAACACAACTCCGTCCACAATCCATCCGACTCCCGAAACTCCTCGGACTCAGTCCGGCAAAACAACCCAATTCACAGATAATATGTGTTAGTGCAAAAATATATTTAAATCACGAAAGTTCTTTAAGGAAAATACTTACAGTGCAATATAATAATTTCCGGAGGATCTCGAAGTTGCAAGTGGTGATTTCTGAGCAACACCACAGTGTAAAATACACTGTGGCCGTGGGTCACAATTACCAACTTTTCAACGAGGACAAACGAAGACCCAAGATTGATAGGGTAGGGCCTAGGGAGGTCGGTGAAGCCAATGGTGGCGGTGGTTTGCCGTGGGTGGCGGCGGAATGGGCGGTAAAAGACCAAAATGCCCAAATCGGAAATGTAGTTGGTGGAGCTTCACCGGTGACGGATCGGAGGTGGGGTTGGGTCCAATGGGTTGCCAAGAGGTCGGGGATGAAGTGGTAGGAAGATGGTGGCCAATGGTGGTGCGACGGCGGCGCAACGGCGGAAGGAGTGCCGCGGCTTCGAAGAGCTACTGGTGGTTAACGGCGGCACGGATGGAGGTGAGATTGGTGGGGTGAGGTCGCCGGCGGCTGGGGAAGCTAATGGGCTGGGCGGTGAGGGCCACCGCCGGCTCACGGCGGCGCTGGCGTGAAGGTGGCCCGCGACTTCGTGGGGGGCGTGTGGGCTACCGGCGGCGAGGTAGGGGCTGAGGTTTGGGAGGTGAGGTCGCCGGAGGGAGGGGGAGCTGGTCGGCTGGGCGGTGTCGCGCACGGCGGCGCGACGGCGGCGCTGGGAGGAGACGAAGGAAACGGGCGGAGGAGAGGAGAGAGAGAGGTCGCGCGGGAGAGGAGAGGAAATGAGGAAAAAAAAAAGAAAAGAAAGAAAAGAAAAAGGAAGGAAAGAAAAAAGGAGGGAAAAGAAATGAGGTCCAATCCTCATAACTTGGGTCACAAAAAAGATCCAACAGAGACGATTTTAAAACCACAAGTTAAATAAAATAATTTAAACGTAATGGTAAAGTCAAATTGAAATAATTAAATCCCACAGTAATTAATTTAAATATTAAAAGCAATTTAAATGCATAATAGTAAATAAATATTTGGAAAGCACAAAAAAATAATTTTCACCAAATAAAATCATAGAAATAAACTTACTAAAAATCCAACCAATTTTAAAATAAGAGGATAAATTTTTGAATAAAAAAAATAATCCTTCAGTAAAAATACACTGAAATACGGGGTGTTACATCCTCCCCCCCTTAAAATAAAATTTCGTCCTCGAAATTTGTAGGGCCAATCATCACTCTAAAGCAGGATACCAAGTACAACCAAAACACTCTTAAGAAAATCACACAACCTCCAACACCCAACGGGCATGGATACAACTTGCATAACTTTCCAAAACCCAAGAATAAACCACACATGGCATCCATTACGAAAGGTAAGATTAGACCCATACCTGCCGTAACTCCAGCGTCCTGAGTCCCTGGAATCTCGTCGCCAGCACTACCAGGAGTCACTGCATACACCCGAGCCTGAACTAGTTGCCTCTGATTAGTCCTACCACCGCGATGACCACCTTGATTCCCTTGGGTCCAATTAGGGCACTCACGAGCAAAGTGTCCTGTCTGACCACACTCAAAGCACTGGTTCCAACCCTGACGACACTCGCCCTCGTGGGCTCTATTACATCTACCACAAACTGGAGCTCGGCCCCCAATACGTATACCGGAAGCTGCCTGCGCTCTGGCCCCGATCCTTTGCACAAACTTCTGTGGCGACCCGGAGCTGCTCCCTTCACCATCAACGTTCAGTCGCTTCTTACCCGGAGGGGAATCTACCACAGCACCTCGCTCTCGCTCAGCAATTGAGGCCACATTGACCAACCTCTGAAAGTTCTGGATTTCCAAGCATGCGACCTGCCTGCGGATTTGAGGGCGCAACCCTTCTTGGAAACGTTCAGCCCGCATCTCTTCCGTAGCAATAAGGTGAGGAGCAAACCGCCCAAGCTCCATAAATTTCCTTGCATACTGCTCGACAGTCATGTCTCCTTGAACCAAATTATTGAAATCCCGAGCCAATTGCCGTCTCACCGAAACAGGAAAGAATCGATCATCAAATTCTTTCTTAAAACGCTGCCAAGACACAGCAGCCAAGGATCCCAACTCCATCTCTAAAAGTGACCGCTTGGTCTCCCACCAATTCGCCGCTTCACCTTGCAGCATATAACTCCCATATAATACCCTCTGGGCCTCAGTGCATCCACAGACTTCAAACGTTCTTTCCAGATCTTGAATCCACCTTCTAGCCCGTAATGGATCCTCTTCACCAGAAAAAGCAGGGGTCCTATGCGCTAAGAAGCGCTCATAGGTGCACCAGGCCTGCATCGCCCTGTACTGCTCTCCTTGCTGCGGACGAAAATTCTGTTGAAGAAACTCCGTCATCCTATTCAACGCCCTCGCCATGGCATAATTTCCATCACCCCTCGGTAATTCATCCTCGGGCTCATTAGCTTGCCTTCTTGGTCGTACCATTTTCCTGCCATAGCGTAACCCTTAACCCCACTATCAGTTTAAAACAAACTAAAAAAAAATATAATTATAGTAAAATAAATTAAAATACAACCATATCACATAAAATAAAATAAAATAAAATAAAACCAACAAAATAAAATATCATAAGAGAAAAGGAATAAAACAAATGAAATAGTACACAAGAAAATAATTGAAACAAGTAAAATTGCCTGCCATATAATAAAATAACTAAATAAACTAAAATAACAAAAATAAGATAAATAACAAACAATTAACGTACAATTAAAATAAATAAATTAAATTAAAATAATGTACTCCCAACAAAACAATTTCAAATCAAATTTTAAAATTTTCTGGTACTACACCTATGGGACATGTGGTTTTACCCAGAGCCGAACTGCTCTGATACCACCTGTGGCGCCCCCAATCCCCCTTATATAAATACACAGGGATCGAGACGCCAGGATGGTGACAACACGGTCACACATCCCAACGAAGTGCCAGTGTGTGTACGCAACAGTGTACAAATATAATAACGCAGCGGATAGTCAACTAAGTACCAGAATTTAAATACAAATATTTAAAACAATTTATCTTTAAAAATTATACAGTCATCCCAAATATAATACAAAAGGTGAATACATAAACTGATAAAAACACATAACTCACTAAACGGGAGCAATCCCAGATCACTCCTCCAACGGAGCCAAGCTAAGGCTCGTCATCATCATCTGCATCAAAATCTGCGATACCATAAAATGGTACCACAGGTAAGTATAAACCAAACAACTCTCGGGATAAAAATACATTAATGCAACCAACAATATAGCAAAATACAGTTAACCATAAAATACCATTTTTTCCCAGAAAAATGATTATTTCCAACACACGCCAAAAAATCCCAATTTGGCCCAAAATAACCGTAAAACATTTTCCCATAAAATGATTCACACAAACAATCCATTTATCGGACACTGTAGGCGGGAATCGCAGGCGGGACTCTACCACCGTCCCTGCTTACCACCATCCCTACCGCGTGCACCGTAGGCGGGAATCACAGGCGGGACACAACCACCATCCCTGCTTACCACCATCCCTATCGCGTGCACCGTAGGCGGGAATCACAGGCGGGACTCTACCACCATCCCTGCTTACCACCATCCCTACAGTTCCTTTACACACAATAAATACTTAACAGAGCACTGTAGGCGGGAATCACAGGCGGGACACAACCACCATCCCTGCTTACCACCATCCCTACAGTCTCTTTTCCTTTTACTCACATGAAAATCCAAATCCAATAAATACATGAACATGTATGCAATACACGAAAACCCAGTTTTCTTTACAAACATGATCATGCATGCAATATGCGATGTACGTGAACAAGTCATAACCAACAACCACAATTCACAATGCAAACAAACACAACTCCGTCCACAATCCATCCGACTCCCGAAACTCCTCGGACTCAGTCCGGCAAAACAACCCAATTCACAGATAATATGTGTTAGTGCAAAAATATATTTAAATCACGAAAGTTCTTTAAGGAAAATACTTACAGTGCAATATAATAATTTTCGGAGGATCTCGAAGTTGCAAGTGGTGATTTCTGAGCAACACCACAGTGTAAAATACACTGTGGCCGTGGGTCACAATTACCAACTTTTCAACGAGGACAAACGAAGACCCAAGATTGATAGGGTAGGGCCTAGGGAGGTCGGTGAAGCCAATGGTGGCGGTGGTTTGCCGTGGGTGGCGGCGGAATGGGCGGTAAAAGACCAAAATGCCCAAATCGGAAATGTAGTTGGTGGAGCTTCACCGGTGACGGATCGGAGGTGGGGTTGGGTCCAATGGGTTGCCAAGAGGTCGGGGATGAAGTGGTAGGAAGATGGTGGCCAATGGTGGTGCGACGGCGGCGCAACGGCGGAAGGAGTGCCGCGGCTTCGAAGAGCTACTGGTGGTTAACGGCGGCACGGATGGAGGTGAGATTGGTGGGGTGAGGTCGCCGGCGGCTGGGGAAGCTAATGGGCTGGGCGGTGAGGGCCACCGCCGGCTCACGGCGGCGCTGGCGTGAAGGTGGCCCGCGACTTCGTGGGGGGCGTGTGGGCTACCGGCGGCGAGGTAGGGGCTGAGGTTTGGGAGGTGAGGTCGCCGGAGGGAGGGGGAGCTGGTCGGCTGGGCGGTGTCGCGCACGGCGGCGCGACGGCGGCGCTGGGAGGAGACGAAGGAAACGGGCGGAGGAGAGGAGAGAGAGAGGTCGCGCGGGAGAGGAGAGGAAATGAGGAAAAAAAAAAAAGAAAAGAAAGAAAAGAAAAAGGAAGGAAAGAAAAAAGGAGGGAAAAGAAATGAGGTCCAATCCTCATAACTTGGGTCACAAAAAAGATCCAACGGAGACGATTTTAAAACCACAAGTTAAATAAAATAATTTAAACGTAATGGTAAAGTCAAATTGAAATAATTAAATCCCACAGTAATTAATTTAAATATTAAAAGCAATTTAAATGCATAATAGTAAATAAATATTTGGAAAGCACAAAAAAATAATTTTCACCAAATAAAATCATAGAAATAAACTTACTAAAAATCCAACCAATTTTAAAATAAAAGGATAAATTTTTGAATAAAAAAAATAATCCTTCAGTAAAAATACACTGAAATACGGGGTGTTACATCCTCCCCCCCTTAAAATAAAATTTCGTCCTCGAAATTTGTAGGGCCAATCATCACTCTAAAGCAGGATACCAAGTACAACCAAAACACTCTTAAGAAAATCACACAACCTCCAACACCCAACGGGCATGGATACAACTTGCATAACTTTCCAAAACCCAAGAATAAACCACACATGGCATCCATTACGAAAGGTAAGATTAGACCCATACCTGCCGTAACTCCAGCGTCCTGAGTCCCTGGAATCTCGTCGCCAGCACTACCAGGAGTCACTGCATACACCCGAGCCTGAACTAGTTGCCTCTGATTAGTCCTACCACCGCGATGACCACCTTGATTCCCTTGGGTCCAATTAGGGCACTCACGAGCAAAGTGTCCTGTCTGACCACACTCAAAGCACTGGTTCCAACCCTGACGACACTCGCCCTCGTGGGCTCTATTACATCTACCACAAACTGGAGCTCGGCCCCCAATACGTATACCGGAAGCTGCCTGCGCTCTGGCCCCGATCCTTTGCACAAACTTCTGTGGCGACCCGGAGCTGCTCCCTTCACCATCAACGTTCAGTCGCTTCTTACCCGGAGGGGAATCTACCACAGCACCTCGCTCTCGCTCAGCAATTGAGGCCACATTGACCAACCTCTGAAAGTTCTGGATTTCCAAGCATGCGACCTGCCTGCGGATTTGAGGGCGCAACCCTTCTTGGAAACGTTCAGCCCGCATCTCTTCCGTAGCAATAAGGTGAGGAGCAAACCGCCCAAGCTCCATAAATTTCCTTGCATACTGCTCGACAGTCATGTCTCCTTGAACCAAATTATTGAAATCCCGAGCCAATTGCCGTCTCACCGAAACAGGAAAGAATCGATCATCAAATTCTTTCTTAAAACGCTGCCAAGACACAGCAGCCAAGGATCCCAACTCCATCTCTAAAAGTGACCGCTTGGTCTCCCACCAATTCGCCGCTTCACCTTGCAGCATATAACTCCCATATAATACCCTCTGGCCCTCAGTGCATCCACAGACTTCAAACGTTCTTTCCAGATCTTGAATCCACCTTCTAGCCCGTAATGGATCCTCTTCACCAGAAAAAGCAGGGGTCCTATGCGCTAAGAAGCGCTCATAGGTGCACCCGGCCTGCATCGCCCTGTACTGCTCTCCTTGCTGCGGACGAAAATTCTGTTGAAGAAACTCCGTCATCCTATTCAACGCCCTCGCCATGGCATAATTTCCATCACCCCTCGGTAATTCATCCTCGGGCTCATTAGCTTGCCTTCTTGGTCGTACCATTTTCCTGCCATAGCGTAACCCTTAACCCCACTATCAGTTTAAAACAAACTAAAAAAAAATATAATTATAGTAAAATAAATTAAAATACAACCATATCACATAAAATAAAATAAAATAAAATAAAACCAACAAAATAAAATATCATAAGATAAAAGGAATAAAACAAATGAAATAGTACACAAGAAAATAATTGAAACAAGTAAAATTGCCTGCCATATAATAAAATAACTAAATAAACTAAAATAACAAAAATAAGATAAATAACAAACAATTAACGTACAATTAAAATAAATAAATTAAATTAAAATAATGTACTCCCAACAAAACAATTTCAAATCAAATTTTAAAATTTTCTGGTACTACACCTATGGGACATGTGGTTTTACCCAGAGCCGAACTGCTCTGATACCACCTGTGGCGCCCCCAATCCCCCTTATATAAATACACAGGGATCGAGACGCCAGGATGGTGACAACACGGTCACACATCCCAACGAAGTGCCAGTGTGTGTACGCAACAGTGTACAAATATAATAACGCAGCGGATAGTCAACTAAGTACCAGAATTTAAATACAAATATTTAAAACAATTTATCTTTAAAAATTATACAGTCATCCCAAATATAATACAAAAGGTGAATACATAAACTGATAAAAACACATAACTCACTAAACAGGAGCAATCCCAGATCACTCCTCCAACGGAGCCAAGCTAAGGCTCGTCATCATCATCTGCATCAAAATCTGCGATACCATAAAATGGTACCACAGGTAAGTATAAACCAAACAACTCTCGGGATAAAAATACATTAATGCAACCAACAATATAGCAAAATACAGTTAACCATAAAATACCATTTTTTCCCAGAAAAATGATTATTTCCAACACACGCCAAAAAATCCCAATTTGGCCCAAAATAACCGTAAAACATTTTCCCATAAAATGATTCACACAAACAATCCATTTATCGGACACTGTAGGCAGGAATCGCAGGCGGGACTCTACCACCGTCCCTGCTTACCACCATCCCTACCGCGTGCACCGTAGGCGGGAATCACAGGCGGGACACAACCACCATCCCTGCTTACCACCATCCCTATCGCGTGCACCGTAGGCGGGAATCACAGGCGGGACTCTACCACCATCCCTGCTTACCACCATCCCTACAGTTCCTTTACACACAATAAATACTTAACAGAGCACTGTAGGCGGGAATCACAGGCGGGACACAACCACCATCCCTGCTTACCACCATCCCTACAGTCTCTTTTCCTTTTACTCACATGAAAATCCAAATCCAATAAATACATGAACATGTATGCAATACACGAAAACCCAGTTTTCTTTACAAACATGATCATGCATGCAATATGCGATGTACGTGAACAAGTCATAACCAACAACCACAATTCACAATGCAAACAAACACAACTCCGTCCACAATCCATCCGACTCCCGAAACTCCTCGGACTCAGTCCGGCAAAACAACCCAATTCACAGATAATATGTGTTAGTGCAAAAATATATTTAAATCACGAAAGTTCTTTAAGGAAAATACTTACAGTGCAATATAATAATTTCCGGAGGATCTCGAAGTTGCAAGTGGTGATTTCTGAGCAACACCACAGTGTAAAATACACTGTGGCCGTGGGTCACAATTACCAACTTTTCAACGAGGACAAACGAAGACCCAAGATTGATAGGGTAGGGCCTAGGGAGGTCGGTGAAGCCAATGGTGGCGGTGGTTTGCCGTGGGTGGCGGCGGAATGGGCGGTAAAAGACCAAAATGCCCAAATCGGAAATGTAGTTGGTGGAGCTTCACCGGTGACGGATCGGAGGTGGGGTTGGGTCCAATGGGTTGCCAAGAGGTCGGGGATGAAGTGGTAGGAAGATGGTGGCCAATGGTGGTGCGACGGCGGCGCAACGGCGGAAGGAGTGCCGCGGCTTCGAAGAGCTACTGGTGGTTAACGGCGGCACGGATGGAGGTGAGATTGGTGGGGTGAGGTCGCCGGCGGCTGGGGAAGCTAATGGGCTGGGCGGTGAGGGCCACCGCCGGCTCACGGCGGCGCTGGCGTGAAGGTGGCCCGCGACTTCGTGGGGGGCGTGTGGGCTACCGGCGGCGAGGTAGGGGCTGAGGTTTGGGAGGTGAGGTCGCCGGAGGGAGGGGGAGCTGGTCGGCTGGGCGGTGTCGCGCACGGCGGCGCGACGGCGGCGCTGGGAGGAGACGAAGGAAACGGGCGGAGGAGAGGAGAGAGAGAGGTCGCGCGGGAGAGGAGAGGAAATGAGGAAAAAAAAAAGAAAAGAAAGAAAAGAAAAAGGAAGGAAAGAAAAAAGGAGGGAAAAGAAATGAGGTCCAATCCTCATAACTTGGGTCACAAAAAAGATCCAACGGAGACGATTTTAAAACCACAAGTTAAATAAAATAATTTAAACGTAATGGTAAAGTCAAATTGAAATAATTAAATCCCACAGTAATTAATTTAAATATTAAAAGCAATTTAAATGCATAATAGTAAATAAATATTTGGAAAGCACAAAAAAATAATTTTCACCAAATAAAATCATAGAAATAAACTTACTAAAAATCCAACCAATTTTAAAATAAGAGGATAAATTTTTGAATAAAAAAAATAATCCTTCAGTAAAAATACACTGAAATACGGGGTGTTACACCAAGTCAGGGTTGGAGATGGAAATCACATTTGCTGGCACTGTGTTTAGTGGCTGCATGTGAAGATAAAAAGCATTAAAGTTGTTATTTTCGTTGTTGACTGCAAATGTTATTGTTGGGATTTAGTATTAGATTGGTTTGAGTTGTTTTTGTATTTTAAATTGAGTTAAGCTTTACTGAAGTGCCAACAAAATTGGACCTTGCTCGGTCTTTGATTCTATGACTGCTGCATTTTCATCTATATTTTCTTTCTTGAAATCTTTTAGTGTTGATGTAAAAGTTTGTTAACTAGGATTAGATGACTATGACCTATTTGAACTATTGGATGAATGTAATTTGTCTTTATCTTTATCTATGAATATTTAAATTCAAAGATAAATAGATTAATAGATAAAGGTTTGTCTTTATCTTTATCTATGAATATTTAAATTCTGAGATAAGTGGTTAAATGGATAAAGGTTCAAAAGACTTTTGATCAAGATTGAATGTTCAAAAAGATAGGAGATATCAATTGATCTGGATAGAAAATTCAAACAAAAGATATCAAGCAGAAAAAATTCGAACTATCTAGAAGTTATCCAGAACAGAAGCTGAATAGAAATAAGTTACTGCAGAGAAGAACTATCACGACATGTCAGCAATTCATCAGGAGACGTCTTCGCGACAGATTCTATCTGTCAGCAGAATCCTACTGAAACTGGAATTCTTTCCAGATAGCTTATTTAAGGGATTTTACTGGTTAATATCATTAGAGATTTAGATCTACATATTTTCTAGAACACTTTCTAGTGCATTGTCTGGTGAGAAAATTTCTTAGTGAATTTTCATATTTGTGATCTCTCTTTGAGCGTGATCGTGCTTCGAGCATGGAGGATCGTGTAATTGGATTTCAGCCCCTAGAGTTCTAGGAGGAAAGCCAATATTTGAAGATCGCCAGAGGTTTTGGCTACTACCATGGTAGAAGACAAACGGATCGTTTGTCTGGGCAACTAAGAGAGTCAAGTTGCAAAGGTTTTATAATTGATGAGTACTTGTAAGTGATTTTCAAATAATAAAATTGACTTTCCGGAGTTTGGCTACCCAGTAGGGTTTTACGTTTAAAGAGTTTTTTGAAGGGTTTCCCTTCGATACTAATCTTAATGTTATGCAATTTATTTATTTTATGTATTTGATTGTTTATCAAATTAATTGCATGCTTGACAACTAACCAATTTGTTGAGTGAATTGGTAGATATTTCTGCTGCATTACAAGGGTACTTGGGTAATTTCACTTAGCAGACAAAATATCTTTTGGGTAATATTATTTGCCACATAATTATTTTATCGGAAATACTTTTTTCCCACGATTTCTTGCCAAAGGCCAAAATCACATTTTCCACGGTGAAATAATTTGTTTTCTCGCGACTAATCTTGTGGCAAAATGTAGGTATTTCCCACAAGTTGGGCTTTTGGTAGAAAAAAAAGACTTTATCTCACTAATTTTATTTCACGAGAATCTCATGACTGAAATTGTAGAGTAAAGAACTTTTCTTATGGAAGTCATATATTTTCCACCATAGTTCCTCTCAGGAAAAATTGGTATTCACTACAACAAAAAGACTCTTTAGGAATGAAAATTTCCATCCCAAATTATAGCCATTTCGTCCCAAAAGATTTTTTGGGATAAAAAAATTCGTTCCAAGCTCGTTTCAACAACATTGTGCCAAAAGATATATTGGGATGAAAATCACCATTTCATGCCAAAAAATATATTTTAGGAAGAATTTGAAGGAAACCATTCGAACACGTTCGAACGGGAATTTCTTTTGTCACAGTTGAAATTCGTCCCAGAATATCGTTCGAACGGTTATAATTTTACGTTCGAGTAGGATTAATGTGTTTGAACGATTGCAAAATACATTCGAAGAAAAATAAATTATACACATGTTCGAACGATATTAATTTAGCTTTCCGTTCGAACGTTAAAGGGTCAGATCGAACGGTATATGTTATGTTCGAACACTACGAAAATAAATGGAGTTCGAACGGTACGTGATCGTTCGAAAGGTACGTGATCGTTCGAACTCTACGCAATTAAAGCATTCGAACGTTATGTGGTCATTCGAACGATAACTATTTTATTTAAAGTCAATAATAAAAAATCAAATAGACATTCATAATATTTGGAAAAATACGTCAAAAACTATTTAATACTCACAAAAGTTTTATAATAAGTGCGAACTAAATAAATAACCGTGAGACTGGCATAGTTCGTACATAAATAGATAATCCCAAAATCTATACACAAAAAACCATCAATTGTTTGGAGGCCTGTACTGTTGCATAAGCTGCTGCATTTAGAGTTGCACCTATCTTCTAAACTCTTCTTGTTGTTCTTCATGTTGTTTGAGGCACATCTTCATGTCTGTTTATTTTACCAATTAAGCCTCTAACTCATGCTGCCTTGCAGTCAATTCTTCAATTCTGGAATTCGCATTCTCTAGCTCTATAGAAGTCATAAATGCAAACCTGGAAGAGGAGGAAGACGGAGAATGCTTTACACAACAACCCAAACTCATCAAATATCCTGAATATTGACCCAGGACTCGTGTAAAAATATCAATATCACTTGTTGAGAAATTTTAATCTGACGCAAATTCAGCAAGTAAGGCAACCATTTTATCATAGACATATATAAAATAAAGAATTAATATCTTCATAAATATTCTAATATAACTAATTAAAACAGGTTATAATACTTACATAATTTTCACGGGTATCAGGATGAGTCCACTCTCCATTACGATCAGTGTGCGATGCAGCATATAATTTTGTCAAATCATAATTGGCATCTGAATCTTGCTACAAGAAATATGTATTAAGATATAAAGTTATTATGATTATCCAAATAATTAACTATATCCAATAGAAAAAAATAGCAACACCAATTTCTTAGAAAGACGATGAAAAGATCTTGAGCCTGCATGATGATTAATTTTCAATTTTGATCTATTTGTTTTGCTTTTACAAAGAAATTGAAAATATTATGAAGCAAAATGACAAATAGAACAAGTAAAATAATTAAATTTAATTATACCTGATATGATGGATCCTCAAACATGTCACAAATTTATTCCCACTCAGAAGGTCGGACATCCTGAAAAGGATGTTGGCATGCATCTTCCTTCTTCTCAAATTTATTATAATAGTCATGACACCTCACCTTATATTTGTGGAATGCATTACCCATAAGCTCTTCCACAGTCTTATGCTCCTCTCTCCGACCAAAATTTAATTCGAAATCATCCTTAAAAAAATAGCCACAAACGCATTATCATTTATAATATTTTAAATTTGAGTAAAATATAGAAATTTATTCTACTGAATCAAGGTTTTAAATATTACCAAACAACGCTTCTTGATAAGCTCTTTAATATCTTGGGGGACTTTCTTCCATGAAGTCGTTGCCAAAGGTGTATAAATTTGTGTAAGAGCACCCACATGCGATGCAAGCCAAACTATTGGTTGCCATTCGCCTCCGGTATGTTCGTCAGGAATGTTAACCTTAATCTTACCCACCTTACGATATTTTTCCAACATCACCCCTCTAGTGATGCCTCGACCTTGACGAGATTGTACTGTAGACTCTATAAAATATAACACTGTAATCAATTTCTATTATATGTCTATTATAGGACCTTAATTAATAAATTTTATGAGTATTAGATTTTTATCTTATTATGTAAAGTCAATCTCTAATAGTGAGTCTGAAGGAGAGCTAGGAATAGGTGGAGATGGGTTGCGAACTTCCTTCCTCTTTGGTGGCATAATTTCAAACTACTGATACATTCAATAAGTAAAATATTTGTCATCAAGTGTAATGTTAACATATAATTGATCAATCATAATCTGTATCAGTTTCATTCGACAATTCGCTCTTATCATCTGTAGATACTTCAGATGATTCAACATGTTCCTCAACTGCCGCATCAACAATTTCAGTCTCAATATCTTCTCTATTTAATAGAATCATCTCATACTGGCTCAATTTAGAATTAAGTATTTAAGTATTATTAAATCTTAACTATTTGTATTTTAATTTAAAGATTTAGTAGTATTTTAATTTAAATACTTCATTTTATTAATTTAGTATTAAGTATTTAAGTATTATTAAATCTTAACTATTTGTATTTTAATTTAAAGATTAACTAGTATTTTAATTTAAATACTTCATTTTATTCATTTAGAATTAATTATTTAACTGTTATTAAATCCTAACTATTTGTATTTTAATTTAAAGATTTAGTAATATTTTAATTTAAATATTTAGTAGTATTTTAATTTAAATACTTCATTTTATTAATTTAGAATTAACTATTTAAGTATTATTAAATCCTAACTATTTGTATTTTAATTTAAAGATTTAGTAGTATTTTAAATTAAATACTTAATTTAATTCGTTTAGAATTAACTATTTAAGTGTTATTAAATCCTAACTATTTTTGAATAATTATTATTGACAACTTTCCTTATATATTTGTATTCTAATTGTAAATACATTGATGTATAGTTTCTGTTCAAACGGTTCTAAACTATGTTCAAACAAAGCATACATGTTCGAACAGTAAGCCTAAACCGTTCGAACGGGTTCATTCCAGATTCCAGTCGTCTTCAACAATAGAAAACCTCATTAATCACGAACTCACAGCAACACAAACAATAATTTCAAGAGCATACAATATCAAGAGCATGCAAAATATCATATTCAAACCAAAATGAGAATATAAAAAGCGTATCTGGATTTTTGGAGATGAAAAGGCAAGGAGATTAGATTATATGCCGTGTACCCAGTGCGAAGGAGCTCCCCAAAAAAATGTAATCCAAGAATCATTGAGTGAGTTGAAAACTCTTTTGAGTTTGGGGGCTAGATTGAGGAAGAATGGCTCTGGTTCGCGAAGGGGTTGATCTGTTTCGTAAGAGAGTGAGAGTGGCGCGCGGGAGGAGAGCGAGTTTGTGAGGTTCTGTTGTGTATTTGTAGAACATTTCCTGTTCGAACGGTTATTTACTAACCTTTCGAACGCGAAACTACGAAGCGGGAAAAAATTCCCTCCTAACTTTTCACATTTGAACGTATAAATAGAATGTTCGAACGGTAATGGATACATTCCCGCTCGAACAGTAATTGTTCGAACTCTTATAATTAACAGTTCGAACGGTTTGGTAAATGTTTAATAAAAAAAAAATTTATACTATATCTTCAAATAAAAGAACAACATTAATATATATATAGACATATTAGATAATACTATAGTTTAGTAACATAGTAATATCATATTATAATATATAATCGAGGATATTATATATTATATTATAGTACTAGCATAGATAGTGTCATCTAATTAAACCATAACTAAAATATAATATGTTAATATATTAGACTATAGATAATATATATATAGTATCATATATAGTGTCATCTAATTAGACTATAACTAAAATATATTATGTTAATATATTAGACTATAGATAACATATATATAGTATCATATATAGTGTCATTTAATTAGACTATAACTAACATATATTATGTTAATATATTAGACTATAGATAACATATATATAATATCGTATATAGTGTCATCTATAGTACTAGCATAAATAGTGTCATCTAATTAAACTATAACTAAAATATAATATGTTAATATATTTAGACTATAGATAATATATATTTATATATAGTATCATATATAGTGTCATTTAATTAGACTATAACTAAAATATATTATGTTAATATATTAGACTATAGATAACATATATATAGTATCATATATAGTGTCATCTAATTAGACTATAACTAACATATATTATGTTAATATATTAGACTATATACTAGCATAGATAATGCCATCTAATTAGACCATAACTAAAATATAATATGTTAATATATTAGACTATAGATAACATATATATACTAGCATATATAGCGTCATCTAATTAGACTGTAACTAAAATATATTATGTTAATATATTAGACTATATATAACATATATATAGTGTCATCTATAGTACTAGCATAAATAGTGCCATCTAATTAGACCATAACTAAAATATAACATGTTAATATATTAGACTATAGATAACATATATATAGTATCATATATAGTGTCATCTAATTAGACTATAACTAAAATATATTATGTTAATATATTAGACTATATATAACATATATATAGTATCATATATAGTGTCGTCTATAGTACTAGCATAGATAGTGTCATCTAATTAGACCATAACTAAAATATAATATGTTAATATATTAGACTATAGATAACATATATATCGTATCATATATAATGTCATCTAATTAGACTATAACTAAAATATAACATGTTAATATATTAGTATAGTATTTAAATTTATTGAAGTAAACAGTTCGAATGTATTTAACCGTTCGAATGGTATTGCATATATAAGTTTTCGCGGACGGTCATTTTCACGGACCCCGACCTACTAACAAAACACCGTTTTCTCCAACATAACCGTCCATCTCCGCAATTTAAAGTCGTCGTCGCCACCGCGAACAGTACCCAGTCGAAGCCTCTTCCTCTAAGCACTAGTATGCTATTTTTCTAACCATTTTACCGTTTAAATTTAGGTTTTTGATGGATTATTTGTTTAAATTAGGATAAAAAAATTTATCCATCAATACTCACCGTAGATTTGCTTAAAACCATTGTAGGAAGGTTTATTTAAGTCTCTTTGTATTAGTTTGTTGAAAATTCGATGGAATCGAAGGATTAGCATATCATTCGAATGTTGGGTAAGGCATTCGAATGGCACAAGTTTATTAATTAAATGTTCGAACGTTGATTTAGACGTTTGAACAGTACCCGTTCGACCGTTGTTTTATATGTTCGAACTATACAAGGAAACAAGTTTGCATACCGTTCTAACACTATTTTAGACGTTCGAACGGTATAATTAAATTTAGTAATATTAGTGAATCGATATTTTTATTTCATATTGAAATTTTATTAAATCTTAACGATAATAGATATTATATTATAATTAAATTAATATAGAAATTTATCACATTTTGTTAAATTTTTAATTTCTATCAATATTAATCTAATTAATATTAAATAATGTGATATTATTTTTATAAAATTCTGTTGTTCACAATATCTCACTTTATTTCGCTTACTATTCGTATGTAATTTAGTAATTAGTTATTTATTATATTTTTATCGTTAATGTTGTATTGATAAACTCGTTAATTGTAAATTTCAAGTTGATTAAAATGTCTTTTTCTTGGGTGGGACGTAAGCGACGCAATCCAGCTGAGACTAGTATCAGTCCAGGCAGGGAGAGGATTGTTTCACTAGAGCGACAAGTGAAGCTTTCTGATTTCCAGAGTCTTGTCTGGGAGGGTCATTCCCTGCCATCAGTCTTCAACGATCGTGGTTGGGGACCTATCTTAGATGAGCAGGAGGAATCATGGGAGAGCATATATTGACATTATTTCTGAGTTCTATAGAGAGCTCAGTGGTGCCAGCCCAGATGCCGGAGGGGCATACAAGATCTGTGTCCGAAGAGTTCCACTTGTATTTTCATGGGACGGACTCGCTGAGCATCTCGATATTCCTAGGCTGCCAGATGCATATCCAAACGTGGTGCCTAAAGAGTCTGATCCTTCAGTTGAGACGGAGACAGCTAAGGAGGAGGCACCAGTTTATACAGATGAGGTCGATACCCTTGCTGATCATGAGGTGAGGGATTTGGTTGTTTGTTTAGATGCCCCCCCGTATGACGGGACCAAGAGCATCAAGCAGGCAAATCTATCTTCTTTCTTCAAGATCTTGAATTTGATAATTGCCAACAATATTGACCCTCGGCAGCACAAGATAGAGGTTGGCATTGATCGGATGAAATTTATTATACGGGTCGCCCGTGGTATTCCTATCGACTTGGTGGGGTATATATTCGATAGGATTCGATCAGAGTTCTGGTACATTTTAACGGATATACTGCCATTCGGGATCCTGATCACTCGATTTCTACTATTTGCCGGTGCCATGCCTGATGTTGCCAAGCGTAAACGGGAGGCGATGGGACCGATCAACAGCACCACCCTCTCACACAGCACGGGACACTTGAGACTGCGTCTTCGTAGACATGTTCCAGACCCAGTTGATCCTCAGAGAGATGCACAGCCGAGAGATAATGGAGTATCGGCCGTTGGGACATCCAGACAGACTGAGGCATCAGTACATAGCGCTACTCGTGAGGACATGGCTGAGATCATGCGTGCAGCAATCAACGGACAGACATCAGCGTTGATCAATGCAGTACGTATGGAAGTCCGTTCTGCTGTGTCTGAGTATAGAGATTACTGGTACCATCTCTGAGTTACGTACGAAACTTGATGCCATGTCTGTGACTCAGGTCACCATCAATACTCGACTAATACAGATAGATGAACACTTAACTGCAGTCGAGGAAGTGTGCAAAGAGTTGGAGCCTTAGTACTTTCTATCTTTTATTTATTTATTTATTTTGTTTTTAGAATGGATAATATTTAGTGTTTTGTAAATTCAGTATTTAATTATGAATTAGTATTATTTTATATTTTCTAAACTAATTATTGATTCATATTATTCTTATTATTTAATTGATAAATTTCTTATAATTAAAAAAAACATATGATCACCGCTCGAACCATAGAAATAATGTTTGAACAATATTGATTCATCATTCGAACGGTAAAAATTGTACGTTCGAATTGTAGAGCAATTTTCTGCTATAATAATGTTACTTAACGCGCCAAATTGCATGTTCGAACAGTTCTTATTCATCATTCGAACGGTTAAATTGTACGTTCGAACATAGAGCAGTTTCTCGCTATAATAATTATACTTAACGCGCCAAAATGTACGTTTGAACAGTGCTAATTAATCATTCGAACGGTGAAAATTTTACGTTCGAACGGTTATAACAATTTCTCGCTATAATAATATTACTTAATGCACCAAAATATACATTCAAACGGTTAAACTTAACCATTCGAACGTTAAAACATTACATTCGAACAATTTCATTATTAGAGGTAAAATATTTCGTCCCTAATTATACCATTTGAATGCGTTCAAACAGTTTTTTTCTTCCGTCGTTTTTTTTGGAATGAAATCTAAAATTAGTCCCAAAAACTCACTTTTTGAAACGATTTTCATTTCATTCTAAAATAAAATCGTCCCAAAAAGTCTTTTTTGTTATAGTGATTTGTTGAAGTGCATGCCTGCATCTCTCATGACCACATGGACCAATAAAATCAAGCTGGCCGGTAGCCAGCTTTCACAACTTTAACTGCATGCTTGCGCAAGCTATTTATGTTAATGTACTTGTACGTGTTGAAAGTTATCATGCTTTATGTTAATATTGTCTTAAAACTAGGAAAATGATTTATAAGTTTTAGGGTGTGCAATTCTTGTATTCTCTTTGTAAAAAAGTGGATAAATCTAATACTAATAAAAAAATAAAAATAACAATAATAATAATATTTTTAAGTGAAGTACACGAGATTTGTATACTCCAAAATGTATCTAGCAATATTACTCTAAAAACTACTTTCAAAATGAAAAGTTTGTGCACAAACGAAATCATCCACAAAACCGATCATTTTAATCTATATATAATATATATCTGGAACCATGAATTAATCTGACATATATATATATATGTATGTATGTATGTATGTATGTATATTAATTTTCCTTAAGGGTTGATCATGCATCACCATATTCACATGGTTTCAACACTTATATATTTAAAGATTGAAATTAAGACCGCAATGAAAAGCAATAAAAAAAAGAGAGAGTTATACTCTACAATCTCAAATTGTCACCATTATGTAATTTTGCATTCTAAATTATCAAAAGTTTCAATTTGTATCATTCACTATCTCTTAACACGTTTTGTGTCGAACAATCTTAACGGTCAAATCTTAATGAAGTACTGTAAATTGAAAGTAATTTCATAGAGGCTTATAAGCAGACTACATATTATTAAAAATAGTTGAGTTTTGAAAAATAGTTGAGTATAGTCTGAAGTGCACAAGCGTTGCGCAGTCACTTTGAAAAATAGTTGAGTTATTATTAAAAAATTAGTTTTTCTTCATTTGGGTCTTATATTTATTCACTTTTCTCAAAGTGATTGTGCGATGCTTGCCAACTCACGACTGCAACTATCATTTCTCTATTAAAAAGACATCTTTGAGCTATATATAATATATTGCTAGCTGCTGCAACGTCAACCCATTTTCCCATGGTACATGGAACAGTATGTATATAGAGACTAAGGACTTGAGCTTTTACCCATAAGATCACTAGATAGATAGCTATATTTCATATCATATAAAAACAAACGGCGCCGTTTGTTAGTACATATATACGTACTACAAATAAACCAGCTTGTCTTTAGATGGAAACAGATCTTCATAGCAACAATCTTGAAGCATCGGATCCTTCATGAACAAAGACATGATATGAGAAGTAAAACCTACTCCAAATATCACATCATCAACTCCATCGAAGTACTCAAAACATAAGAGCTTGAGATGTTTGCAGCCCTCCAAAAGCATCTCAAGATTATCTCGGGAGATTTGAGAGACACTTATTCTCAAGTACTTGAGTTTAGATGCTAATTTCACCAACAAAATGGCAGCTTCGTCACTAATTTCCACATGATTGCAACATAGAGCAAAAAACTTGTGACAATTAGTGCTTATTGGGTTTAGGATCTTGTCAAGATAAGAGCAGCCTTCAACATATAACAACTCTAAACTCTCCCACCTTCCTATAAATTTGGGGATATGCTCCACCACGCCCAACATAAAATCACGAGGCAGATATAACCACTTCAGTTCTGGACACCTGTTGAATTATCATTTGTCAAATAAAAATACCTTGCACATTTCTGTCAGTAATTTAATTTCTAAGGTATTTTATGTTACTATACACTCATGAGATTAAGGCCTTACTTGGATTCAAAAAGCATCTTAACTCATCTCATATAATCATTACAACTTTTTCAAATCTCAAAACAAAAATAATATTCAAAAATAATATTCTAACTGTATTTTATTCAACTTTCATGTCATCTCATCTCAGCTCACTATCAAAACCTCTCCTAAGACTAGGCTATATCTCAAATCCACGTTAAGGGAGACCTTGCGATTGGACCTTACTTTGTAAGCTCTCAAATTCGTCTAATCCTCTCTTGAGGGCCGGCAATTCCCTATGAGTAAAGAAGCTATACAAGGACTAAAAAAGTTGTGAAATCACCACTTTTCCTAAGAGTTTAAGTTGATATAAAGAAATAGATTTAATTATTTGTATTATATTTTTAACACTCTCCCTCACCTTCAATAAGTGGTCACAACAAGCGAAATATATAATTAAATGAGTATAGTGTAAAGTCAATGTTCTTAACTTAGGATCTTTATTCTGATACCATGTGAAATCATCACTTGTCCCAAAAGCTTAAACTTTAAAATCACCCATTGTCCCAGCAATTTAAGTTTTAGAATCACCACTTGTCCAACTTAAACTTTTTGGACATATAGTAATTTTACAAGAGTATTAGCTTGCGAACTCCGCACCTCGCCATATTTAACAAGGAAAAAAATGTATTTTATCCATTGGCCGTTTGAAAGAAAATATGTGTTTTATATGTTCACTAGCATACTAAATACAATATTATTAATGTGAAAACCTATCGCATTAACTAATAATATTTAAATAATTATATTTAAATTTTTTTATAACTAAGATGAATTTGTAATTATATGTTTCCAACTTATAATTAATTAACATGATCACTCCCTACGCAAGAAAATAAGCGGAGAGGGGACAAGGAAATTTACTGTTCCGATGCATATTCCAATGCCTGCTCAGTGAAGAAGTCTGCAACGACTAGTGTAGTCGCAGACCTATGACTGCGGTCCACCACGAACCGGACGAAGGCAGCGACGACGTCAAGATCTTCTTTATTTGGTATGGTGAAGAAGTTATAAAAGGAAACTGAACGGAACGGTGGTCGGAGACGAGCCGGAGATGGTCGGAAAGATGAGAGGGCGTGAAAGTTAAGGTTCTTCCAACATATGGGGTCAAAACTGGCTTCGTTCCACGACCTGCACACCAAGGGAACTTGCATCAACAGTGCCTCTATACCTAATCTTCTCAACACTTCAACCAAGCAGTCTCTGTTCAGCTCTTCCCATTTCCTCTCCCCCATCTCTCTCTCTCTCTCTTTCTGCTTTTGGGTTCTCAAGTTCTTAACAACTTTTTATATATCCTGAGCTCATACGATCAGCACCAGCTGCATGCACCAAGAGTTTGCCCTCCTCTGCCTGAAATCTAGAGAGAATCTCTAGCTCCCACCTACCTCTCCGGCCCCCATATCCTTTCTCCCCAAAGCTCTCTACCAACCCTTCCTGATCATCTCCTCTTCCCCCTTATCCTCATTTTCCTGCCAATTTTCTGTCATTTAATAATCTTTCCGTATCTGTTAATTCGCTATTAGAATATAGATTCTTCTCAAGCCTTCCACCCTTTTTAAATGTCAAGATTATTAAAATCTATGTCATCTTAGCTACGAAATGTTCAACATCTCATATTTATAGAATATATATGAGTGTTTGTGGAATAATAATTGGTATGCATCATGCACGAGTATAAACATATCGAAAACACGTAATCCAAACCTAGCACGTAAGAGTCATGATACATTGAAAACGGCTATTGGGGAAAATGTCAACAAATAGTTACACACCATGTGCGAAAGACTTTTCGGCCGCGTTTAAATACAGAAACGATTTCATTTTATATAATTATTATAATTTTTTTAAATTCTTACACAAAATATAATAAATAATTTAATTTTTTCGAATTTTAAAATAATAATAATATTAAAAAATAATATTTTAAAAATATTTTATTTAACTTTCAAATTTTATCTAAAATCATCTTATTATTATCCAAACAGAGTCTTCTTATCTCTTTAATTTTTTTTTTTTCCTTTTTCTTTTGTTTCTTTCTTTTAACTTGTTTTGAGAGTTCTGAGCAGTACTTGTTGAAGTACAAATTTGAATGAGCCTTCATCGAACAAATAAAAAAGGGAAAAAACAATTGTACTTGGTCAAGAAATGACCAAGGAGATAACTACATGCAGGCTTACTTAATTAGTTAATTGGTTCTTGACCAAGGAGATAACTACATGCAGGCTTACTTAATTAGTTAATTGGCGGCTTACTTCATAATTTAATTTTTCTTTCAAAGTAGTTTTAATTGTTTGTGTAGACTCAAGGAAATTCTTTATCCCAAAATATAAAAAAACAGAGGATCGGAATTGGTTAGATTGTAGAATTACTTTTATTATAAAATAGATCTAACATATCATATGAAATTATATTAGTTTGTGAGTTTACTTTCCTAAAATCTCTTCGTAATTGTAACACTTCTCCAAACTTCAGGGCTATTATTATGTAGCTAATTCAGAGCATAGCAAAGGCAAAAAAATTAATTAGTGACCATATTGAAAATAGATAAATAAAAATGAAACAAGAACAAGAACAAAATAAACATAGATTGCTAACAAATATGAAAATTATATTTATAAGCTAGCGTGGAGGATGTGATGTACTTTTTATTTGCAAAATAAGTGTTAAATTAATTCCTTACAAATTAAATTGTATTTGACGTGAATAGTATATCCTCTGTACAAACTTGTAGAGCATAATGGGAGAGGCCAGTCGACAGAGACGGGCTTCTCAGCATTCTAGAATCAATGCACTCTAGTTTTGTTATTTATCGAATGATGTGTATATGCAAAGTCCAGAGGCCCAAACACAAAGATGGAAAGTATATATTACTGTCATTAAACAATATAATTGGTATTCAATACGTATGATGCTATAAAATCTACTTTCGGCAACATTCTCATGGCAGCATTGGCATGTTTACACAATCTATAATTAGACTCGAGTCAATGCTGGCATTCAAGGATAAATAATAATTATTAAAGAACAAAAGAAAAAGGAAGAAATGATTGAGCTTTTAAAGAACGTTCCAGACAGAATTGCAGGCTTGTTACCGTGTTAGTTGGCCACTCTCTTGCTTTCCTCCTAACAGAAGAAGTTTGCATGTCTCAAGTAGACAGATAACTTTCCTTCTCAACATAACAAGCAATCTTGAATGACACTACAGCATAAATATTGTAGGATAAATGTTGTTTTTCATATCGGTTTTGTCATTCGCAATTACTGTTGTTAAGAGAAATACTCTTAACACAAAATGATTATACAAAAGTAATCCTATAAGCTGACGTGATTTGATATAGTTCATCAGATTATAAAGTTACTTTTATTGTAAAATAAATCTAACAGATCAAATAAAATCACGTTAATTTATAAGATTATTTTTGTGTAATTTCTTTGTGAATATAGCGATACTCTTGTGTTAATATAGCGTCTTTTAAAAGATTGTCGCATCAACGAGTGTAACTAATGATGACAAGTTTTAGAATGAAATGTAGCATCGTTGAAATGCTATACACAAACGATGCACTATATGTTTTCCCAAGTAAAAGAAGAAAAATGCAGTAATATGTTATACATTAATGGAATTGTCTTCAAAATAGCCGCATGGACATGGCTATGCATAGTATAACATATCTTCACGACAGAGATACGTGAGTTCTAGTTGATCTTCAGGTATCACAGTTAGACAACTTAGATTTCTTTCACTCGAGCGTATCTTACAAGAATCAAGATGAGAAAATGTTCCTTAGATTTCCTGTTTTCCGGACATCTGTTGAAAGTAAATGGGAAAACAAACCTCTGTTTGCTCAAACATCCACCAAAAACCAAAAACCCTCGACTCCAGAATCTGATTCTCCACTGCGAGACTAAAAAGTCACCAGGAAACTGTGAATGATTGTGCAGTATTTACAAATTTGAAGAGGCACTTCTCCCACGCCGAGAATGCACAAACAACCCAGCTACTACCTTACCCAACTATCTTCTAATTTTTTAGTCAGTTGAAACTAGACACCGAGCTAGAAATGTGAAATCTGCTAACAACCGAAGCTTCCCCTTTCATAAATGTTTATCAAATGCCACTATTATCGTTGCTGTTGTGAGAAATCTCAAGTGCTGCAACTTTGGCACGATATGCTGCTGCTGCCATAGCAGTGTTTACCCTCTCACCCTGAGGAAGCTCACAGGCTTCACTCACAGAAGCAAATCTTACTTCAGCAGGAGGAATGAAACAGTCTATTGAAAGCCCTGGGACATTGAAAGCCACTTCCTCTATTGTCCATGCTTCTTCCATCCTGGTTTTTGTGTGGCTCATTGCTGTTTCTCCAAACCTGAAAAGGGTTACTACTGAACGACCGGAGTGAGCGATCATGACTCCCTCAACGGGCCTGTAATCATCAAGGAATGAATTGATTGTAGTCTCCCAATACACAGCATCGCCTCCATTATTCTGAATGCGGGTCAAATGGGAATCTTCCAAGTGCACTAGGAGCCCTGTTTTCTGGCTGAAGTAGCCAAACAAGACGTGCCTTATGATCTCTGCCGGGCCTTCGCTCCTGGCTTTCAGTGTCACAGGATCGGCACAGAGCTTGAGGATGAAACAATCTTCTCCATTGATGTTCTTCTCTCCAATGCATCTTGCATTGGTAAACATGCTTGCAGTGGTTCTAGGGTCAAGTCCCTGAAGAAGGGAAAACATATAAATGAACTGCCTATGTGGGACGTGGTGGGAAGCAATTTGAGGAAATAGAGGAATACTGGAGAATTAAGCCCATGAAGGCTCACCTGTAGAGCTCTGCGCAACGGTCTAACAGGCCCTTTTGCAGCATGTGCACCAAGCCAAGGCGTGTGCCTCCAGACAAGCTTCCCATTGCAACCAGCATGAACCTTGCTGCCACCAAGTGCAAGCTCTACATACCACATGTCTGGATTCATCTGCCACAGGACAAACCCACCCGATTCTGCAGCTTTGGATGAGTTCCGGTTCCTTATGACCCTGTTGGCCGTCTCAAACTCAGAAGCTATCATCCTCACCTTCCCCATGGCATAAGCATTGTGGATGGTGTTTTGAAGTTTTTGCCCTCCAGAAGCTGCAGTGTACTGCTGCAATATGTACTGAGCAGACGAACTTTCCTGCAAAGTCCGCCAGAAAATCATGTTTCATTAGCTGAAGCAACGGGAAAACCTCAAAGAAATTGGAAAAATTGCTCAGCTTTTACCACGAATCTAGCCAGAAAAATGCTCAAACAGCATTCATCCCACTTCCTCAATTGTTAATTGTATATAAAGGCATCAAATGCTCCGATTTCACTATCAAAACTACTAAATGAAATCCTTCAGATTCGATTACACGAGCAAATCCACAAATATTTTTATATATTAAACGGACAATACAAATTTTAAGTTTTTGAAGAATAGATTTGACTTCAAAGAACTCATTCATGTGTAGTGGTGATAAACAATTCAAGAAGCGTGAAAAAAAAGTGACCTACATCCATTAAAACATTCAATAAAATTTTTTACAACCTGAGGAGGCTCACTAACGTTAAAGAAACTAAACATTGAAGTCAGGGAAAAAAATAGAATAAAACATTCAAGAAATTAATTTTCTTACTCTAAATGTAACATGAAAGAAACTAAACGAAACAATGAACACAGATAACACTGTCAACAGAGACAATAGAATATACAAAAGTAAGAGAAAATATAAGAAAACTAACGATTGGAGTGTCTTTGATGCTAAGGTGAGGGAAAGGATCGGCGGAGCTAACGTGCACGGGTGCGAGCGGCGCACCCAAGACTCCAAGCAACAGCCTCAGATCCGAGCGTTTATAGGCAGAGCACGAGACGGAAGGCGCCCTTGAGAGCTGGCCCATCTTCATCCACTGTCCCCACCTTCCTTCCATCCTTGAATCCTCGCCGTCCGTGCCGTCTGGACCTTCCTTCAACGGCGACAAGGCCTCAAGCGGCCTCAAGCTCCCGGATCTCGGAATCAACGTCTCCGGCTGCGCATTGTGGTGGCCCTTCCTCCTCCGCCGCAGCAAGCTCGACATGGGTGACCCACTTCTCGCCGGACTCTTCGCCCTTGACCTCCCCGGCGACAACCCTCTGACAACCTCCTCCTTCAGCGCCGAAAAGAAACCCTGCTTCCTCTCCATTTTTACACACCCAAACCCCCCTCCAAACTCAATGACACAGATAAAGAACTGAATGAGGAAGAAAAGAACGATCAGAGTGCTCTTAACTCTTAAGAGCGAAATACTAAAAAGACAGTGAGAACAAAGCCTACTGAAAAGCTAACTGAGAGAGAGAGAGAGAGAGAGAGAGAGAGAAGAATGCCGTTTTGAAGAAGGGAATTGGGCAATGATATGTAGGCCAGTAGACTGTTGTTATCCTGCGCCCTTTTTTTTCATTTAATATTCTTAAATATATAATAATAAATTTTATAACTTTTTCTCTTCGTGGGGCTGGGTTCTGAGAGGAAGGACGAGACCCTGGGAAAATATTTTCTCGTGATGGAAACTGAGATGGAAAATCTTCAACCATGTTATTTTTTAACTTCCCGTGAGTCGGATGATACGGCAGGAGAGCTGTGGTGTTCAGAGTCTTCGGCGCCGATGGCAACGGTCAAAGGACAAAATTAAACAAATGTTTTGTTTCTTTAAGGAAAATATTTAATATGGAATTTTTATTTCTTAGTGCACATCAATGATGGGCTTTATGGTTCCATAATCAGCATACTAAGCACGCGGCAAAGATGGGGGCGTGTTTTTTCTTTTTTCTTTTTTTTTTTTTAACTTTAAATGAACGATTAATATTGATATATTTTATATCTTATATTTATTGAGTATTCTTTTAAGATGGCAAATAATGCTTAGGCACTCCTTCAAGATAGACTCGAGTCATATTTTGATGTCAAATTCATTAGGGATAAATTAATACTAAGGTCGGATGTTATGTTATGCTGAGTTAAGTTGAATTGATATCAATTGAGTTATTTATAAGTAGTAATGAGTTGAGATGATAGAGTAAATTTTGTGAGACCTATCTAAAATGAGTTTAGATGTGTTTGAATATTAAGATGAGTTTAGATGTATTTATAGGAAATTAAAAAAGGTTGCACTGAGTCACGTGTATAAAAAAGTGTTGAGTTGAAAATGATTGTGGGTCTCACGTGTACAGAAGTTTTGAGTTAAGATGGGTTTAGTGATTTGAGAGTTGAGTATTTAGATATTAGATTCAGTTTAAAATTAAAGATCCCAGTTCAGTCCAAATTCTAAATGGGACCTAAGTCAAAAACAAGAATAATCGACTCAAGTCTTATCCTTCTTACCGCGTGTTTGTAAAAATTTAACTCATGATCTCTTATTTAATAAATCGCATGAAAGTAAATCTCCTGTCACTAAACCATTACTCTTTGGTGATGGCATGGTGGTGGGTTGAAATGAGTCGGGAGAGATGAAGATATTGTTAGCGTGATGGGTTTATTGGGTAGGTTGTATTGTTTTGATACAAGAGAGGGAATGAAAAGAAAAATGAATTAAACGGAAGAAAAAGAAGAAGAGATGATTGCATCTTGAGACTTGTATGTTAGGGTTATAAAGTATGCATCTTTTAACCCTACAAACACCTCCCTCTTGCATTTACAAGATACTTAACTAATACGTACGCCCGCCTCTTTGGGTTAATTGGTGGGTTTTTCGTCATTTTCTTGGGATAGACAAGAATTCAAAATTTACTTGGATAGTATTTAAAGGAAAATAATATATTAATTAATTTCACCTAACTTAATTATGAGAATTAGTGAAACAATAACAGAAGTTTCAATACTCTTTTAGAGGTGGGATTTAGATTATGATTGAAATAAAATAACCAACCGAATAAACATTTGCCTATGCTATTAAGGATAAATCATGCATAAGAAGTTTATATTTTATCCTTAGTTTGCCTAAAAAAAACATAAAAAACCAAAGTGTAATGCATTTCCTTTCTTTACTCGTCCCTCAAGGGAAAAATATAGAAGAAACTTACTAGTTCACACCCCACATCCTATTTAAAAATATATATATATCAGGTGTGAGGGTGAATAATGGCTGATGCATAGTAAAACTCAATATAGAATACATCTATTCAGACATATGTACCTAAAAACCATCAACAAACGTAGTCGATGTTGAATAAGATTAAAAGAGACAAAATGCATTAGCAAGACTCCCAAAACTAGTGCTAATTAGAAGAGTCTATAATGATTATAAACAAAATTATTTTACTCTTTTACTAGTGAAAGAGGAATCCTAGAAGGAAAGGATCAAGGTACACTCTTTTTATTATTTAGAAAAAACGACAAGATGATTTTAAAAGAGAAAACGAGACATGTAACCGATTCAGTCTGATTTTAGGCTATATATGTAGCAAACTAAGCTGATTCATTCAATTTCGACTCTAGTTCAACAAATCACCTATATATTTTAATCTTGCGGGTGGACCCTAACAATACAAAAGCACCAACCATTGGTTGAGTGAGTTGGGATGGTCAGAAGTCTCTTTGACATCAATTGATCATACAATATAAAATATTAGGTGATTCCATTTGTGGGTCATACAAAGGATTTCTTAACATGTGAAAGGTCGACGTTGATGTAAGCTAGGCACTTCAAGTACTACAAATCCCTTTACTCCAATAGGTTTTATGTAACCATAAATCATAAATTATCAAACTAATTTCAATCTGGTTCATTTGAGATCTTTCGTAATGTTATATATATATGTCCCATTTCATATGTTGGTCTAACTCTCTTGTTCAATATCATAAAAAAGTGATATTACATACTCTTCATCTTAAACTTTATCATTTCCGTTTTAGACTTATTGATGTAGCTCATTATAAGTGGTGTTGATACATTTTTTTTGTCGAGGCTGAATGCCCAACAATATGGTCGAATAATCCATGGTGGTGTTATACTTTAATGCTCATTCATTATTTAAATAGTAAGTATAAAAAAGTAAATAGAAAGACATAAAAATTTACGTGGTTCGACGTTAAGGTCTACGTCTACGGATCTTTTGAATGCAAAATCGATTGTATTTGATGATTATACAAGCACTTTTAGCTCAATATATCTCAATTAATGTCGTATCTATGGTGGAGGAGAGGCTAGGGAAGATGAAGATGATGCCTAGCCCCTTAGAATTAGAAGTTGAGAACTCCCATTTACCTTGTCCCTTAGTATATAGAAGATTATGCTTATTTCTTGTCCCATAACTTTATGTTCTTTCTCACCTCATTAGCTGTTTTTCCTCTCTTTTACATCTTGTCTAGTTTTATGTCTCATGTTTTTCCTCTCTTTTACATCTTGTCTAGTTTTATGTCTCATCTTTTAGACCGATTTTTGTCTCTTCCTAGACAATGAACTTTCAATAAGCAATGGGTTGGGCTATGTTACATTTTATTCCCAGCAAGTGGTTCCATACACCAAGTCGTTAATCAACCAAATGAAAGCCACTTAAAATGTGTCTTAACTATGTGTAAGTGGAATGCAAAGAGTGACTTAAAATTGCCCAAACATTTTCAAAGTGATCTCTGATTATCATACCATAATTACAAAGAAGAAGGAAAATTTTATATACCGTACTACAATATTATTTTCACCTCACTATATAAGATATGACATATTTATTATTATTGAATGATCTTTTATTAAATAGTGATAAAATATGTAACATCTTAACTTATTAAAATGAAAATAGGATTTAAGTGTAGTGTATACTATTACCTATCGTTACATCAAAATAATTTTTTTTTTTTTTTGAAAAGTCTGATGGTATCCAAAATGAATGAGTTATGTTACGTATAATTATTTTTACGTACTCTTTAGATATTTTACTGATATAATTAGTTAAAATAATTCTTTTATATTAATAAAATATACAATCAATTATATTAATAAAATACGAAAGGTACATAAGTAAAGTTTTTGAAAATGTATAGCCGCCTTTTGTGTGTCAAAAAACGTGTCCATTAGGCATTATTAGCCATTGTATAGACGCAAAAAGCTAATTATCAATCACATCGCTAATCACGGAAACATGCAAAAACAGGTCTTTAACTTCAATTTCAAACTGCATTTACAGCATTTTTGTCGTTTACGCTTGGAGTTTATATTTGGCTGTGACTGCAAACTAACATTGACTTAACTAGACAGTATTAATTGGACATCTGTTGCTGACTTTTGAAAAAGCACTCCCTGACAAATATTATTGATCATCAACCTCATCAAAATTAATAATTTAAAAAAAAAGTTTATAATAAACTAACAAAAAAAATTATTTAACTAACTATATAAGTTAAATCACTGCAAGAAAATTAAATATTTTTTTACAAATTATTTAGCACGATAATGATAATTTGTGACAAAAGTAAATTCATTTTAATAAAAAATAATCATTTTTATTGAAATAATTAATCATAAATAAATAATTTTCTTGTAGTAAATATTCATTATAAATCATAGTAATATCATTCAATTTAATGACTTTATTTTGATCTTATCAGGAAATAACAAAATAAGTAAATGGTTTGGGAATGAGATTTTCAAAATCATAATTGAGTGATGAGTGTGGAGAGTTTATGGAAAGTTTAATGCTAACATTCTCGATTCAAATATAGAGAATGGTCCTTAAATGACAAGCTTCTCCTACCTTAATGTAGATGGTGTACTATTTCCTTAATGGGGATAATCCTCAGGTATGTGATGGGTAGTCATGTGTTGATGTTAGGCAGTCCTACCTTTCATGTCCTCCCAAGAAATATTGAAAAGTTATATAAATTACTTACTTATTTGAGAAATTTGAGAAATTAATCTCGTTTGTTTTCAGAGATGAGATAAGATGAGTTAAGATTAAAGTTAAAAAGTAGAATAAAATATTGTTAGAATATATTTTTTAATATTATTTTTATTTTGAGATTTGAAAAAGTTGAATTGTTTATTTTATTTTATATAGAAATTTAAAAAATTTATAATGATGAGGTGAAATGAAATGAGATGAGATGAGATGTTTTCTAAAAATAAACAATACCTTAAGTTGTCCGAAAATATGAATGATGTTGCAGTCTCGGGATATATCCTATCTTGAAATGTTATACCATTAAAATTGTTTATATAAATGCTAATTTTTAATAATACGCGTGGCATTCCTTGATAGAATGATAGTACCACATGTCCGTATTCCGAAATGTCTTAATATTACCACATGTGGTAGGTGATATCAAAATATTGTTAAAATTAACGTCCGATAGAATAACGATTATTTAAAAAAAAAAAAAATTTGATCAGCGTAAAGTAACTCACACCGATCAAGTTAGACTTCAACATTAAATATAGTGAGATTGATAAGCTAATGTCTATATTTATCCAAATAGTAAAGAGTCGGATTACTCTGTCGTCTAGAGTTAACTGTTCAAGTTGACCGCTTTTTTATTTTAAGGTCTCGTTTGCATTCAAAATCTACATCAACTCATCTCATCTCATTATTATAACTTTCTCAAATTCTCACATAAAATATAATAAATAATTCAATTTTTATTTTACTATTCATAAATCATCTCAACTCATTTCTGAATCTAAACTACTATAATTTTTTTTCTTTATTTTTTTTTATATTTTTTAAATATATTTAAATATTAAAAAAATTGTCAAGCGGTCAATTTAAATAGTACAATTGAGAGGTAAAGTAATTTTTTCAATGATAAAAGTGTTAGAAAATTGTAATAAATATTGGTCCTTTAGCTTTTTGATTGTACGTGAAGTTAGGCAAGAAGGCTGGTCCCATCGACACAGGTAGAAGTAGATTGGGCACCAAACGAAAACCACACTTCACCAAGTCAATACTCAGAAACAGATACTCTCAAGCTTTCAAAGACAGGATCAGGTTCCAGTACTGTTGGCTCCATTACAGGAAAAAGATAAAGGCTGTTTCACACAATCACAGAGACTAATAACAACCCTAACAGAACCCAGAATAGTCCATACACACATATATATATATATATATATATGAAAAATGATATTTGTTAGTTTAAGGAGGTGTTCTTATTTTAAAAAAATAAGTAAATATAAATTTATATAAAAAAATTAATTTTTTAACAATAAAACTTATTTTTTTAAAAAGAAATGTAAATTCATTACTGAATTTAATATTTTACATCATTTATAACTGTATTTAATATTATTTAATATATATATATATATATATTTATTTATAGTGGCTGTGAGAGCATATCAGACAAGAAGACAAAAATTGCTTTGGGCTTCTCTTTCAACAGCTTTATTGTTGTTGGTCTCTGTACCCTTCAATCGCTTTTATCATCGGCGGATGGGCCATTGAATCTTTCTTTAATATTTATCACCTATTGGCTACAAATCAACCAGGCTTGCCGGTTGCGGCTGTTGAGCCGTATCTCTCCTATTTTTTTTTTTTTTAAATTTTTTTTATCAAGATTATTTTATTATTGAAGCTTTCATTTTAGAGAAATGATTTCGCAAACAAAATAATTCTACGAAAATAAACTGATATATATTGATATGATACGTTAAATTATAAAATTATTTTTATTATAAAATATGTCTAACGTATAATCATGTGAAGCAATATTAATTTGTAAGTTTTTTATTTATAGAATCTATTTACGATTATAGGACTTCTCTTAATTTTATGTGTAAAAAATTATATACAAGTTGTTTCATTTGCTTAAAACTATCTTAAAATTTTTAAGATATTCTTGAATATATATGAACCAAAAGATATATCCCTAATTCCACAATGCTTGGAGTGATTATTGAAATCATCCATTCAAGGGATTGGCTTTTAACTCTTTCAATTCTATTCTAACCAGTACTGCTAATTTATCTGACTTTGACATTGAAGGTATCCTCCATTAGAATTTTTTAGTTCTTGTTTAGGCTTTGCAGGTGTCAGAGAAATCTCATACTCATCTGGTCTAAGCACTTGAGAAACTGTTGAAACACATAACATAGGATGAGTTGTTTTTTTAATGTTTTAGAATAAATTCAACTTTCATTAAAAATAAAAAAAATCAAATCAAATCTATTCGTTTGGTTTTTCATATTATGTTTGAAGTGGAATGAAGAAGAATGTTTGGTCCATCCCAAAATATTCAAAAAGTATTTGTTGAGTGCAACTCTAGACTAATCAAAACATACTGTTAAGTACTTCAAAAAAAAAAGAAAAAAACATACTGTTAAGTGCCATTTTACTCCATTTTCATGACTTCAAGTAGAGGCCAAAAAGAGAGAGAGAGAGAACAAAAGGGGGAAGAACTAGATCAACAAATTTGCAAGGGATTTGTGTTTGGGATACACTACAAGAAAACTTCTTATTTATGGTCAGTTATATTTTCGAGAAAATAACTATTTCTTATTAAAATGAGTCTATTTTTATTATAAATAGTCATTCTCGTCGCAACTAATCCGTCACAAATACTCGTTTTTCTTGTAGTAATACATAAACATTATTTTACATTCTCAAGCTAGGGAGGAATTGCATGCATGATATCTCAAAGTATTCAAATATTGAAGTTTCTGATCGAGAAATTTTGGGTTACCCTTTGTGGATCTCATCCTCTTCTTTGTTTCTACCAAGTATTTAAAAAGAAAATTTTACCTTTTTCCCATAGACGAGAGAGGAATCAATTTATTTCCTTTTCATAAGGCTACAAGAGCAGTACTACACTTTCCCAAAAAAAGCTCCTGCACTTCCCAAATAGCACATTTTATTTATTTATTTATTTATTTTATATATATTTTTTTATCATCATAAATATTTTTAAAAAAATAAAAAAATTCATAATATCATTAAAAAATACTTTTTTAATCATTAAAAAAAAAAAAACTCATTCGGAACACTTTTAGTGTCCCGAATTCGGGACGTTTAGCGTTTCTCAAGGCTACAAACATATTATCTGGAGCTATACAAGCCTGCAACTTGCCCGATTTGCTGCTGCAGTCTGCGGATGGAGCTCGAGGTATATATTGTGATTATAGTTTTTGTGCATATACAGACTCAACAAGGGTTGCGGCCCACAAACTCTGAGCACCTGCCCGGGGTGTACGACCCCTAACCCCCCTCGTTTACGGCCTCGCCCAATTTGGCTACAAAACTAGTACAACATCCATACTGTGTAACGAGATGCTTACATAAAAAAGGATGCATGCAATTATGCCATGCATCTTGTTGATCTCTTTTCTTTCCAAGGTCCCCATGGCTGATCAACTAATAGTTGAGCAGATGATCTATAGACCGTGGTGTTGATGGTAAAGATGTGCATCCTTGACTTGATTTAAAAATATAATACAAATAATTAAATCTACTTCTTTCTATATAAACTTTTGAAATTAGTAGTGATTTTCATATAGTATCAGAGTACAGGTTCTGAATTCAAATTTTAACTCTACATTTTATCTCATTTAATTAAATATTCTATGTGTTTGAGCCCACTTATTGAAGGAGAGTCTGGCCCACACATGAGAGAAGTGTTAAACTTATAATATAAATAAGTAAATCTATTTATTCCCATTAACTTCAATTTTTTTGTAACATTAGTATTGATTTTCACAATTAATAAAGAAATTTTGAAATAAAAGTGACACTAAAATTTAACGTGGTTTGACACTAAAGTATAAGTTCGCACGAGGCCTAGAGGTGAAATCAACGATAAAAAGTGTAATGTACAAGCTCTCAACTTCTAAATTTGCTCTCTAATATAATGAAAAAAGATGAGGCGAGTTGAAAGACAACCTCTACGCTTTAATTCTTGTATTTATCTTGTCACATCAACATGTTTCCAATATTTGTATTATGTTTGATCTCATCCTAGGTTTTGTCCCCAATACATCATGTTAAGATAGTAGGGGTGGACGGTATTGGACAGCCTATGATGAATCTTGTATAAAAGGTCCAGAACATGGCTGGTGGCCGTTTCAAATGCTCTAATTAAGAAGTTTTTAATACATCAACCATAAATTAAAGTTGGGTTTTCTTATAATATCAACCATAATGTACGTGCATGTATGTCTTGTTCATATTCCATGCATGCATGGTGATCTCATGTGGGCATGCATGCATGCTAGGGTATAGTTACGATGGTTTTAAGATTCTTCCCTTCATGGCCCAACAAATAAGTAAAGTCCATTAAACAAAAGGCTCTTCTACATATTCAAATCCTAACATCTTTTAATTAATTTCAGGACACATGCATGACTTCTGATAAAACATAGATCAACACGTAGCATCAAGAATTTAGAAGCGAGACTAATTACGAACCGACCCAGAACTTCAAGATAATAAATAACAGCCCTGCTACAAGCAACCGGGGGTAAGGAACTCCCGGGGAATCGGCTGAGATATATTAAAAAAACAGACTAATGAGTACCGGAACTTGATCCCCAATTTTCGGCACCAACTGCAGTAGTCTCGCTTTGATTTTATAAGCTAAGCTCGCCCTCGTTCTAGCAACTCTCCAGTTTCTTCTACAACCTCCTAGTAAGGTAAAATGAAAGCACCCAACCCTCGCTTAGGGCTCCCAAGTTTATTGTTGGCTCGCCTGTGCTTTCGTGGAGAAGCTTATTTTCTTCTATAAAATGATGGGTATGGTAAAACGAAGGGAGGCAGAGGACGGAGGTACATGCATCCCTCCTTTCCATGACAGTTTTGAGTTTGTCGAACAGGAGCTTGCAGTTATCAATTTGAAAGGGAAACAAGGAGTACATTTATAACTTGTAATGGTTAAGAATCAATACTTAGAAGAAGATCCAAACAGCACCTGAAGGTTGTCAGGATGATATGAGTTATTATAGTGAAGACCAACATGTTATTTCATTTACGGCCAGAAAAAAATAGTATCAATGGATATTTTTTTTTGTCTATTTTTTTTTTAATATATCTCAGCTTTTGGAAGTTTGGATTCACTCCTTTTTCACCTAAATCCCATAAATAATAAAACTGTTGTTTCTTTGTACAATAAAACGACTTGAAATCTCTCTCTCTCTCTATTTCTTTCTTCTTTTTTGTTTCTTTCTAGGTTTCTCTGAATTCTTGATTGTACTTTGTAATAGCAGCGTACAACTTTTTCTTCATGGGTGAAGTTCAAGTCTTGGTGGAAGATCGTCTCTCCGCCTCTGCCTCTGCCTCTCCCAGTCCCTCCCTTTGTCTTCCCCACGAAAGCACATGTGATTCCCTTTCTGTGCCATGAAGCTTTTCTTGCAAGCTTCTATTTGCCACATGCTCAAATATCATGGCCCCTTGTTCTGAAATCATGGAGATTAGATCTAAGAAATAGAAATCTATTGGCCTTCAAACAACCCACGGTAATGTCCCCATGGAGATGGAGAGGGATGGATATAGAGTTACGATATGGAGAGTAAGAGGGAGGAGAAAACAAAATGGAGAGGGAGAGGGAGGGGGAAATGAAATTTCGAGGGAGAGAGAAGGGGAACGAAATTGAGAGGGCCGAGAGGAAGAGGAAAATAAAACGGATGAAAAACACACCGTTTTGTTAAATGACATGGACACGCTAGTTGCACTAGGTGGTTGCATCCATCATTTTTTTTACAAACCATATCTTGACGTGTAGGATTACATCATCACTTTAATATATAAATTAAATAATAAAATTTATCTTGATTAAATTTTTAAGATAAATAATAGTTTTACATGGTATCAGATTCTCACTTCTAAGTTTGAACCCATACGTTAACTTAATTCTTTCCATAAATTTAAGTTTTTAAAATAAATACTTAATAGTGATTTCACATGCGCATGCATGTAAATGAGATAGAAGCGGCCGGGCAAATGACAAGCTAGACACGATCGTTATAAACAATACTAGTCTTCAAGTAGTTAATGGGAGAAAGAAAACGTTAGAGCACTCTCATTTGATCGTACAAATGTAAATAAAGTGAGAAGTTTGGCTAATAGAGCATAAAAATGTGTTGTATTGGATTATACAAATGTAAACAAAAAAAACAAGTCCTTGGGTCATATTTGGTGTTTACTATAGCTGTACCAAAAGCATTAAAAAATTATTTCTTCCCTCATAAACACTCTCTCTTTGAACTTTGATTGCCTGGGAAACAAAGTAATTAGTGTAAAAATTATTTTTGAGTTTTCAGATTTTAGGTTGTTTTAGGGAATAGTTTTCTAAAACCAATTTTTAAAACCACTACAATGTTCACATCTATATATCTTTTTTTTCTCCAATTTCCTTTCAAAAGGCTACCCCATATGCATCTTTTACTTATTAATTATCTAGGATGTTTACCGTTTGTATCTACCAATTATATGTTAATTATAATTAGATTTTTACAATTTGTCTCTATCTTCTTTTGTTAGGATTTTTACCGTTTGTCTCTACCAATCATATGTTAATTATAATTAATATTGAATTACAATTTGTCTCTATCTTCTTTTGTTAGGATTTTTACAATTTTTTTTTTACTAATAGACAGATAATCCAATATATGTGGGAATAGGTTTTGAATAGAATAGCTAAATGCAAAATCAGGAGATATTGCTAGTGTGTTTAGAAGATATATAAAGTAGTACTCAGTCCTAACTTAATTAATTTATTTTATCCAATCTTTTTGACATTATCTAGCTTTGGGAAGAGAACGTACTTCCTAACAATAATATTTAGTAGATTATATTTTAATATTTTCCTCCTTAAAAAAATTTACTATAACTTAAATTCAATTTACTTATTTATCTATTTTTGCTCAATTTAGCATCACTTTTCCTAATTTCCCCCACATGCATGTGAGCAGTTTTACCTCGAAACAAACATAATATTGCATGTTTCTTTCGAGGTAAAATGTACATTTTTCTTACCAATATATATTTTTGAATGAAAATAAATTGAGAAAAATTAGTTATTAATTAATCTTCCAATACTTGCTTGAAACCATGAGATTGATGTAAAAACATTTTGATGTATTTTCTCTCTCTCAAAACCTATAATATATATACCAAAAGCAAATCTTTCCTCACAGCTCCTAATAGATTCGGACTAATAATACTTTCGGGACCACGTAGAATCTCCCAGCTTGTGTTTGGTAGGTTTTCATGTATATTATAGGAATGACCCCCGCAAGTTGTAAAAAAGGGAGGTTTCATCAAGTATTTTTATAAGGAATTCATTGTTGTTAGTGGTTTAACCTTCGGTCATGACTTTGTGATGTGAATAGACTCATTAATTTCATATGAAATAGTCATTTTGATAAAAAATAACTGACAACAAATAAATAGTTTTCTTATAGTGCAGATGAAAATGGAATTCGAATACACAACTCTTATTGTGAAATCACCACTTATCTCAAAAACTTAAACTAATGAGAATAGTTAGATTTTATTATTTATTTTATATCTTAACACTCCTCCTCATGTGTGGACCAGACTCTCCCTCAATGGGTGACCCAACATGTGGAATATTTAATTAAATGTGATAGAGTGTAGAGTCAGGGTTCAAATTCAGGACCTCTGCTCTGATACTATGTGCAATTACCACTTATCCCAGAATCTTAAGTTGATGAGAATATGTAGATTTTATTATTTATTTTCTATCTTAACACTCTCATTCACGTGTGGACCAGATTTTGGACAAGGTATTGGGCATATTTATAGGAATAAACAATCATCTCTTATAGAACTGGTTTTATGAGATGAGTTAGGTCTATAAATTTCTTTATAATATTAGAGCTTACCACATGACAAATAGAGGTCCACACTACTTATCTGGTGACAAGAATCAGAAATAAATACTGACATGTATGTAAGGGAGGGTGTTGAGGAATAATCTCACATTATCTGTAGACAATATATTAAATATTTTTATAAAAAATAAAAAATTATCTCTTATAAAATTAATTTTATGAGATGAGTTAGATCATAAATTTCTTTGATTATATAATTTGTTTTGGGTGGAGTTTACCCGGAATGTATACATATATATAATTTGCAATGACTTACCCTTTTTTGGTTAAAAGCGTAGGTCCCTCCTATGTCAATGCCACCTGACTTGGTCGATATTGAATTGGTGAATGATGACTCAGATTACTGTGATGAAACGGTGTCTAGCTACTACCCCCACAACAATGCTTCCATTAATTGACAGATCGAAACCTACCGAGCTCGCGGCAGGTGCCATGCAGTGCCCACCTTACACAGCTAGCTACGTACATCAAATTAATGCAAGTTGCAGAGGGATTCTCCCATTTGTTTTGTCCACCAATGAAATAGATCATCATATCATAATTTAAAGCTGGATCCACCAGCACAGGACTTTGATTTTGAAGAATAACAGTTCTGACTACATATGATAAAATGTAAACTATATATAATACTGTTTATATACTGTTCAGGTAAATAATAACGCTGTTGATCATATATAAATATATATATATATATATATATAATTTCATGGCCATGCAATTAGAACTTTATCGTTGCAGAATGCTCGAATTAACTTGGTCTAACAATAATGAAGAGGGAAAATAACAGCATATATAGGCATGCAGATCACGCAGAGATCAGAGAGAGATCAGAGGGAGAGAGAGAGAGAGAGAGAGGAGATAATTGTTATTGGGCCTTATTGTTCATGACAATCACAAAGCATATATAATACCTTGGAAGATTTCTGAATGTGACGTCTTAATTATAGGCTGATGCCAAAAGATATGGCCTTGATCTCAAAACTGGGTATCAGATTGCGACGACTCCTCTGTCTTATTGTATAACTAGGGGACTATACCCATTGCATGCATGCGCATGATGTAGCTAGCCCACACGTACGTACACGTTTAATTTAACCCATAGAGGTGGGGATTTTTAAAAGGGATGTCATGGGTAGGGCCGAAGTTGGTTTCATTAGGTTAACCCAATTGCTCGTACATGATTTTCGAGCAAGCTGGCTAGCTATACCCTAATTTATGATTGAGAATTATGTATATTTCACTGTCATTTTATTTATTTTAGATAATTAATGCTTTAACTATAAACTGATTCTATCAAAATAAAATATTTATAAATTAACGTGATTTAATATAATACGTTAAATTGTAAAATTATTTTTATTATAAAATTAATCTGTTAATGTATCATATAAAATTATATCAATTTGTATGTTTATTTTTATAAAATCTCTTTATAGATGACTGTAGCACTTTTCTTTATTTTAATGTATTGACGTCGTATTCTACATTACTATTAAATCCGGTTCTTTTTCTTTTGAAAGGTATTTAGTAATTAATAGACATTAATATCACGTACTATATATCGTTCTCATTACCCCTTACATGATGTACTTGGGCAAGCTAGTAAGATCTGGTGGAATATATGTTGAATGGAAACCAGCTCAGCTCGGGTGAGCGAAAGCGAAACGGAAAGAAAATTGAAATATGTTGCATACACGGGGTCGTTCAGGTATCAACGATGGAAGCAGCTCGATCATTAATCCAACCAAACTAGTCTATATGAGCTAGCTGGCGGGGTTCTCTCTTTTCTACCTACCTTTTTCATCTTGCAGAACGATTCATGAAATGCGGAGGTTTTTTTTTTTTTTTTAAATGATATTATCAGTGATAAAAACTGCTAAGATGTTAAAGAGTGACTGGGAATCAATAAATTCTTTTACAGAATATTAACTCAGGTTGCGTTTGGATGTTAAACTAAGCTCAGTTGAGTTGAGTTCTATATAAATAGTAATGAGTTGAGTAGTAGAAGGAATTATGTGAGACCTATCTAAACTGAGTTTAAAGTGTGTTTGAATGTTAAGATGAGTTTAATAATTTTTATAGAAAATTAAAAAAGACTGTGGGTCCTACATATAAAGATGTTTTAAGTTGAAAAAGGTTGTGAATTTCACGTGTAAAAAGGTTTTGAGTTGAGATGAGTTTAGTAATTTGAGAGTTGGGTATTTGGATGTTAGACTCAGTTTAAAATTAGATTGAACTCAACTGTGCTCAGCTGAGTTTGGAAACCAAACGCAGCAACCATCATTATGGATCTCTGAATGATATTGCAGGATTGGTCTTTTATTTATTTATTTTCTTAAAGAACGACACTTCAATTTTATTAGTAACGCTCTCAATTTTGTCGAGTACGATGTAAAAAAGATAAAATTTATGTGTTAACGTCGTATTTCGTATTTTTTAAAACAGGCTCCAACAACTCATGTCATCAGAAATGGGCTTGCAAAAGGTAAGGGGAAGACAATTAGGAGAGGGCGGCCTTGGAGTTGGGAGTCTTCGATGCCAAAATTAGTACAATCTCTTAAAAGTTTGTAAATATGTAAAAGAGTCTAGGGATCAGAAAATTTTCTCGTATCTAGAGCTCGCTATTTATACCGAGGGTCGAGGGGTGCAGATCGTGTTTGTCTCCATGGAGTTTGTGCCCCTCCTATTATTTTTATTGTCAGATTCTTTTAATGCAGTGTGGCTCTACGACGACACTATAAATGTGGCGTGCAGATCGGTAGTGGCGGCATTAATACAACGTGGTTTCCAGGCTTTGCTTTATCCCTGATGAGTCGTAGATGTTCTGATGTCAATGGATCAAAGGTCTTCTACATTTCCCATTCTGTCTCATGCAAGTTCCTAGGTTCAGAACGCGGCTGCGAAATGTCAAACTGACATGTCCTATCAGTTGCTCAATTCCTTTCCCTGGAAGACGCCTTGCTCCCTGTACGTCCTGATAACCCTTGGGTCAGGTATTGGGCCAAGGCCCAGTAGGCTTTTGTAAAGTGGAAAAAATCCCCTTACAATTACCCCACCAATTCCTCAAGTTCGGGAGAAATTCTTTCTTCATTCATTTAACCTTTGCATTGTGAAGCTACTCAGCCTTTTGGTTTTAAGCCAAGCAACGGATGATCTCCCACTTACGTGGTTGTATTACGACGGTTATTTCTGGCATTGATTGGTGCCCATTTGGTTCTTTCATCATGACCACATGTCAGGCAGTCATTTATTTCGCATGTCGTATCAGTAGATACACTCTGTTGAAGTTGCGACAATTGAGAGATTCTAGTGCTTTGGAGGACACGTGGAGTTATGTTGCCTCGGGAGGTCAACCGTTGATCTTGCTTATATAAGGCCACTTCCTCCTTTTGCAAAAGTTCACTTCACTCGTCTTTGTTTTGCTTTATCCTCTGCATTCCTTGCTCATTGCTCGAGTTCTCCATTCCTTTGTTTTCTTTCAGTTTTCCTCCGAAATTTCTTTATTTTCCTTCTGATCTCTCTTGGCTCTGAAGAAATCCCCACACTCATCTGGACAGGTTGGGTCCTCTGGCGATGCTCGGGCTACCGCTGGCCACGATGGTGCCACCCCAGAGGAATTTGCTGAATTCACGTGGCGATCGGTGGTGAGTCCTGCCGAACTGGAGTCGTTGAAGGAGACTTATAGGGTCCCTTCAAAAGTGGAGTTCGTGTTGCCCTCCTCCAGCGAAAGGGCAGTGGCTCCAAGGGCTTTGGCATCAAAGTCGCAATGTACCCCACCATGTTCACCTACAGCCTTAGGCTGCCCTTTTGTTGGCCTTCCTCCTAGCTTCCTCCCAGCTCATGGAGAATTCTTGTTTTGTGATCATCATTTGGCGTCGTGCGTTAGAGGAGGCCGGGTTAGACTTTCTAAACCTCACAGCACACAAGTTCTTCATTACCTACAACATTCTGAGGAAAGGTCGATACCTCTACGGCTTCCAGTCGGTCCAGGAGTTGGTCCGGATAGAGGCGCGGCATACCATTGTGAAGGGGTATAATCATCGATTCTTTTTCTTGTCAGGCGATGGATGGGAGTTCCCGGTCAGGTAGGCCCTCAAGCGTCGGTTTCCCGTAAATGCTATATAGGGCACCATTGACGGGTACATGATCCGTCGACCTAAACCAACCCTGAATGAGGCACTTAGGCTCAGGGTCATCCGAGCTTGGGTGGAAGCGCATCCAGAAGACATTTCTTTAGAGGCTCTGCTGATCGAGGACAACTTTAGTCAATATCTGGCCCTGCCAACCAACTTGGGCTCTGACTCGAGCTTCCCATTAAGCCCGGTCGCATTGCATGCTCGCAGCCACTACCCTAGCCCGCTGGTGGAGGGGAAGGGAAAGAAGTCCTGGAGGATTTCCCCTATTAGATCCGACTCTAACAATATTCTCATTCCCCTTAGGGATCCGTCTATAATGGTGTTTGTTATTTCAACCCGAGCCATTGGTGCCTAAGAAGATAGCAACGACAATGAATTTTCCTCTCACCATGCGGTCGATTCAGTGTGTTGTTACCGAAGACGCTCATGTGGTCGAAGTCGTCCCCTTCGACGATATCGAAGTGGCGGGGACTGTTGTTTTGGTTGGGGAGGCGATGACACCTGGGGTTCCTGCCGAGGAGGTCATCGATGAGGTTCTGGTGGAATTTCGAACGACGATTGTGGTAGGTCACACCGATAGTGTCCGCGAGATGAAGAGTAGGCTCAATAAGCTATTCATGGGGGTAAAATCTTTTACTTACACACTCATCAGACTCTTCGTTTCTTTTCCTGCCTTGATCTTGATTCAAACTTGTGTGGCAAGGGTTGGAGCGTCTGGTGGCCTTCATCATGGATGGCCAAGAGGAGGTGATGAGTGAGAACGGGACACGTTGCTAGCTTGCGCAGTTGGCCTTAGACTGTGAGGCGAAGGAGCGAAAGCATAAGGAAGAAGCCAAGAAGGCCCTTGCCGACTTGGCAAGATTCTAGGGTGAAGTCAGCACTCTTCGCATCGAGGCCTCACTCTCTTCTATGGCGAGGTAGGTGGTGCAGTAGTCTCTGACAACTGCCAGATGGAGCTTGAGCAATTGTAGGCTGAAAATCGAGAGTTGTGTCAACAACGGGACTCTAACAGATGGACGAACAAGTGGCTGACAAAGAGGGTTGAAGGCGCCGATGAGTCTCAAATTACAACAATGAATTAGCTTAGCAATAAAATTTTCGTAGATGTTTGGCGTCCCAGGGGTGTAGTAGCTCGTTCCCTTGAGAGTCTCGGAGATGGTAGGAGCCCGAGCGGTTTGTAACTGTGACCACATAGGCGCCCTCACATCGGGGGCCTAGCTTTCGTTTGTCCCGTGTTGTTGTTCCCGTCTCTTTAAGTACGAGATCCCCAACCTTGAATGTTCTCAGGTGCACGTGCTTGTTGAATCATCTCTCGGCACTTCTTTTGTTGGTCGCGATTCTTATTTCAGCTTCTAGTCTAACTTCTTTCAACAAATCCAGTTGTTCCTCAAGCCACCTATCATTGAATTCTTGCTCGAAGTACTGAACTCTGTAGGTGGGGAATCCAATCTCTACTGGCGGCATCGCCTCGTGGCCGTATGTGAGGGTAAAGGAAGTTTCTCCGGTCAGCATTTTCACTGTGACCCGGTAGGCCCACAGGACAACAAGGAGTTCTTTTGCCCATGGCCATTTTCTGTTGTCGATCCGCTTCTTGAGCATTCCCGTCAATGTTTTATTGGTCGCCTCAACTTGCCTATTGGACTGGGGGTGTCTTGGGGATGAGTACCGGAACTTGATCCCCAATTTTCGGCACCAACTACAGTAGTGGTCGGAATCGAATTGCCTCATATTATCTTATATGATAGTACATGGGATACCAAACCTGCAAACTACCGTCCTCCATAGGAACTATGTGATGTTGTTCACTGTGATAGTTGCTAAGGCATCGGCCTCGACCCACTTGGTAAAGTAGTCCAGTGCCACTACCACAAACTTGACTCTTCTTTTGCCCGGTGGAAGTGGGCCGACCAAGTTAATTCCCCATTGGGCAAAAGGTCAAGGCTATGTGATCGACATCAATTCTTCCAGTGGGCAATGGGGCACCTTGGTGTATTCTTGGCACTTCCAACATTTCCCGCATATTCCTTGGCATCCCGCAAAGCCTGAGGCCAGTAATACCCCGCCCTCATTACCTTCCTAGCCAATGTCTTTCCTCCTGAGTGGTTCTCACAAATCCCCTCGTGTATTTCTTCCAACACATATTGCGCTTCTTCCGGGGAAATGCACCTCAAGAAGGGTGCCAAGTGGTCCCTCCAATACAAAATTCCCTCGATCAAAGTGTAGCACGCTGCTCTATTTCTAATCTTCATGGCCTTTTGTCTATCCTCTGGAAAACTCATTGGCTTCCACATACCTGAGTATGTCATCTGCCCATGCTGGGGTCCGGGCAATATTTCTATTACCTCGATCCCAGCAGCGGGTACTTCCATAGTCCCAATAGTGGGTACTTCCACAATTTGGATCATTGTTTATTCTAGCAAGGAGGAGTTCTCCTGTCTAGCACCACACGGGCCAGCTTGTCTGCTTTCTGATTTTCAGCCCTCGGCACTTACTGAATCTGAACATACTTAAAATGGAGGCATTCGGCCTCCATTTGTGCTAGATATTTTTTTAATTTTTCACTTTTTACAGCGAACTCCCTATGCACTTGATTGACTACTACCTGAGAATCAGCCTATACTTCAATTTTGGTGGCGCCTAAAGACCTGGCCACCATTAGCCCTGAAAGCAGTGCTTTATATTTTACTTCGTTGTTCGTCGTTTTGAATTCCAATTTGATGGCATAATTTTGCTCCTCTCCTTTGAACTTAATGATATGCACTCTCACTCCCACTCTCCCTCCAGCCCGGCAAGATGAGCCATCAAGGAATACTTGCTAGGGCTTCACAGAAGGTGCATCATCGTTCTCTACTGGGAAATCGGTAAACTCAGCGACAAAGTTCACTAGCACTTGTCCTTTGATGGTGTTCCACTATGCATAGTCGATGTCGAACTCGCTCAATTCCACTACCCAATTCATAAGCTGGCTTGAGGCATCTGGTCGTTGCCGCACCTTTTTTAGAGGGCTTCTGTGAGGACCCTTACTGGGTGAGCTTGAAAGTATGGGCGCAGCTTGCACATGGTTACTACCAGCGTAAAGGCCAACTGTTATATTCTAAGATACCTAGCTTCAGCCCCCTCGATAAGCCCGGCTGGTGTAGTAGACTGGCCTCTAGACCTCATTCTCCTCACGTACTAATGTTGACGAAGCAACATGAGGGGAGACTGTCAGGTTCAGGGTTAGCGTTTCCCCACACCGGGGTTGGCTGAGGAGCGGTAGGCTTGTGAGGTACTTTTTGACAGGGGTGGCAATATGTGACATGACCCGTTATCCCAACACGAATACAACACGATAAAAGCGGATTAGGGTTTAGCCTTAACGGGTTTGGGTCAAAATGGGTTGACCCCTTAAGACACGATTGCTTAATGGGTTGATAACGAGTCAACCCGTTTTGACCCATTATAACTCATTATGACCCATTATGAAAGTTAAAGTTACAATTATACCCTCATACCTAAAAATAACATTGTTGAAATTTTAATTTCGATATTGTTATTGTTTGAATTATAATTTTAGACTTGTTGTTAGTTTTATATTTTTTTTATAGATATTGTGATTTTAACATTTATATAAAATTATACTAAACTTTACTAGGTCAAATGGGTTAATTTTGAGTTTTTTCAATCAATTAACATAAACGGGTCAAAACAGGTTGACACGACACGGCCCGTTATGTTACTGGGCCGTGTTAAGGTTTGAGATTTTAACACGATAAGCTTAACGGATCGGGTTAGGGTTGACCCATATAGTATAATATACATGTCTTGACATGACACGAACACGAACTGTTAATACGATTTGACACCCCTGCTTTTTGAGGGTTTTGAACGTCAGGTTGCACTGGTCATCCCATGCTTGCATTTTCCGCAGGACCTTGAAGAAAGGCAGGCATTTGTCGATGGATCTTGACACGAACCTATTGAGACTTGTCACTCGCCCAGCCAGCCTTTGTACCTTAGTTATGTTTCGAGGTGGGGCCATGTTGAGGATGGCCTCCACCTTTTCAGGGTTGGCTTCGATTCCACATTCGGACACCATGAATCCCAAGAACTTTCCTGATCCGGCATCGAAAGAGCATTTTTTCAAGTTTAGCTTCATTTGATACTATCGTAGTATAGGGAAAGTATCCCTTAAATCGCTCAGGTGCTGTTCCATGCTCCCACTTTTAACCAACAGGTCATCCACATAGATCTCCATGTTCCTTCCTATTTGATTTTTGAACATACGATTGACCAGTCATTGGTGGGTCGCCCCTGCGTTCTTGAGCCCAAAAGGCATCGTCGTGTAACAATACAAGCCTCGGTTAGTGATGAATGAAGTCTTCTCTTCATCCTCAGAGTTCATACGGATTTGGTTATACCTGAAGTAAGCATCCATGAAGTTAAGCATGCGATGACTAGCCGTAGAGTTGATAATCAGGTCGATGTGAGGGAGTTGAAAGCTGTCTTTCAGGCATGCTTTGTTGAGGTCAATGAAGCCAATGCACATTCTCCATTTGTCGTTTGGCTTCTCGAATAAATCCATCGTTCAGCAAGCGGTCCACTTCCTTAGTTATGGCGATGTTCTTTTCTGCCTAATGCTTTGACTTTTATGCCTCACTCCTTTAGCCTTTGGGTCTACGCAGGCAGTGTTGTATGACTTCGGGCGCTATTTCGGGCATATCCTCGTGGCTCTAGGTAAACACGTCCTAGTGCTTGGCGAAAATCTGCTGCATGGCGCTCCAAGCTTCATATGTCATTTCGCTATTAATCCTCACTGCAACTTCTGGTCGAGGGGGATGAGTTCCAACGGCTCGCTCGGTCTCACCCTTCTGAGCCTCTACTCATTTTGGACCTCGTTTTCGACCAATGTGCATTCAGGAGGTGGCGGTAAGGTGCAGTCACCTTTCGCAGTACATACCTCGCCTACCTTGCCATTCATAGGCATCTCTTTGTAGGTGTGTGCATCACTTTCTTCCTCTATGCCCTTTTCACTCCCAAGAACTTGGTTATTTTGCTGGTTAACTTTCATGTCACCGATAATATTGGAAAGGTTTTGAGTTGTCTGGAACGAGTTGCCTTAGTCACGCAAAGTACACGTATGACCTAAAAAAAAAAAAGATACCACAGATGGCGTTACTGTTAACGTCAAGTTTCGCACGCCTTTGGACCAAACTCCAACAACTCAGATCTTCAGAAACGTGCCTGCAAAAGGTAAGGGGGAAGACAACTAGGAGAGGGCAGCCTTAGGATCGAGAAGTCTCCAATGACAAAGTTAGTATATTCTATTGGAAGTTTGTAAATAAGTAAAAGAGTCTAGGGATCAAAGAGTTTTCTCGTAACTGGAGCTCGCTATTTATATCATGGGTCGGGGGTGCAGATTGTGTTTGTCTCCATGGAGTTCGTGCCCTTCCTACTGTTTCTGCTGTCATAATTCTTTAATGCGACGTGGCTCTACGACGGCACCATAAATGTGGTGTGTAGCTCAGTAGTGGCGGCATTAATGCAGTGTGGTTTCCAGGCCTTGCTTTATCCCTTGTGAGCCGTATATGTTCTGATATCAATGGATAGAGAGTCCTCCGCATTTCCCATCGTGTCTTATGTAAGTTCTCAGGTTCAGAACACGGCCTTGCGATGTTAGATTGACTTGTCCTATCGGTTGCACGATTCCTCTCAGGTATTGGGCCGAGGCCTAGTGGGCTTTTGTGAAGTGGGTAAAATCTCCTTACACTATGAATCACAAAATTTCCAAAACCAAGACTATTTTTTTTTTAACTAACAAAACTTTCTTATATAAGTAATGTTATACATGACTACACTCTCATCCCACTATATATGTATGATGTAATACATTTATGACCATTGGATAATCTTTTACTGGATAATTCTTTATCATCCAATAGTCATAAATGTGTCACATATTACATTGTGTGATGAAAGTGTGATGATAATGTGGTCTATAGAAATTTACTATATATTAAGAAATTACGACTATTTGATTTTCAAGAAATAATTAAATTAATTTTAGAATAGAATAATTTCTAACTTCTTATAAGAAAAAACCGGGAAGAAAAAAACACAGAAAATATATAACATAGAGTACTACTGAAGTAGTTGCCAATATATATATTTGAAGGATTGAACTTTACTTGTAAGAACAGACAGCAGAAGGTGGGTGAAATGCAATTCATCGACCAATTTCCATGGTCAAGGTTCTGTTTATTACATACCTTTACTATGGACAGGTCATGTGAGGTGGGCTGCACAACTTTTATTCGATACAGGGATGGGGGCCGACCATGGCCTCCTTTTCCGCACCGCGCGCGCTCATGCATTTCTGCCTAGATGATCTCCTTCCGTGCGTGCTTCTGTGTTCCTTAGTAAATTCCACAGCACTCTTGAAACTAATCCTGTGATCATTATGATCAACTCAACAAATTAAAGTGTCCAGGTGCCTTTGGTGTGGAGTGCAAACTTGCGTGATGTGAAATTGCTCACAGTTCAATCAGTTTTACTCCCTAAAAAGCTTGATTTGGATACCGTTGAAGCAAGGCAATAAAGACAAATATGCATGCAAGCATGATACATGAAACATTAATAATGGTGGATCAAGCTGGGATTATTCCTTTGCACTCATGAGCTCATACATACATACATATATATATATATATATATGAGGAGTACGAGTGCTATACAGATATAAAGGTATTACATGACAAAAGTAAATTTATAAAATAACATAATTTTATGTGATCCGTTAGATCTATTTATTGATAAAAGTAACTTTACAACTTAGCTAACGTACCATATGATCAAACCACATCACTTTGTGAATTTATTTTTGTATAATCTTTTTATAGATAAAGTATTTATATATATATATATATATATTAGATCAACAAGTAAAACTGAGAAGGAAAGAAATTTAAGATAAAAAATAATATTGCTCGTATAAAATACACGTACGTTAAATCAAGCTTATTCATGAAACTGCCAACTTTATTTTACCAAACCGAATAAAGGGAAAGCAAAATAGGGTTGTACGTTTACATTAACAAAATCTTGAATCTTCACGTAACGGCCTTCAGCTAGCATTGGATCAATAAAACAAATTTACGTTAGCTAGCTAGTTTCGATTCGTACGTAACGTCCTTGGCAATAGGCCTCCTCCCAACAGCACAGCACAAAGTAATTAACAAGGCCAAATAAATGCATGAGCAAATAGGTAAGAACATTTAACTCGACCTGTTTGGATATAGAAATACTTTCAACATATTTCATCTCATCTCATTTTAATTTTTTTAAATTCTTATACAAAATATAATAAATAATTTAATTTTTTCAAATCTCAAAATAATAATAATATTAAAAAATAATATTCTAATAATATTTTATTCAACTCATCTAAAATCATCTTATCTCACTGTCTCAACATGATTTTGTCACAATAACATTTTGAGAAGTAGTACGATTATAAATAGATTTTATAAAATTAAATTTTTAAATTGAATTAATTTTATGTAATATATTAAATTTATTTTATAATAAAAATAATTATACGACATAAGGTATGATAAATTCATAAGATTAGTTTTATAAAATATTTTTATAATTAAAATATTTCTCTAACACTTCAACGTCACTTCACCTACTCCTCATACATTTCACAATAAATAACCCCACGCTCCCACTCCACCGCCTCGCATTTAACAACTCTTTGGCTAATTTAAGTACATTCCAGTTCCTTCCTCACATCTTTTTCTCCATTCTCTTCTGTTTCTGTTCATTCTCTTGAAGCACAGGGAAAAATCATGAAGCCTATCTTTGCAAGTTTCCTGCTTGTGTGTCTTATCCTCGGCTCCTCTTTCTTTGAGGCCACAGAAGCTGGTTCAAGTAAGAAGCAATTGATCAACTTCTCCACGCTTTCTTAATTTTTCTTGTCTTTTTTGAAGGAAAATCTGAAATTTCCTAGAAACTTTTGCTGGGTTTAGTTTGATAATGTGCTGATTAATTATTTTATTTTGTTTGTTCGTTGATGGTTTGTTTAAATGCGAAAAAAATCAAGGCTTCTGTGACTCGAAGTGCGCGGCGAGGTGCGCAAAGGCAGGAGTGCAAGACCGGTGCTTGAAGTACTGCGGTATTTGCTGTGAAAAGTGCCAGTGCGTGCCATCTGGGACCTATGGAAACAAGCACGAGTGCCCTTGCTACAGGGACCTCAAGAACTCCAAGGGCAAGTCCAAGTGCCCCTGAAAATCTCCCTTTGCTAAGTTGGGATCATGATTTTGAGTGATCATGTCATGGATCTCCAGTCAAAACTATTAACGACTGTTATGTAATACTCAAAATGGACATTATTAGGTCATAAAAGTTTGAATATCATCAGAGAGAATAAAAGGCCGGCCGGGGGTCCTTTATTTGCGTGTTTGTTGGGGGTACTGCAGATCTCGTTGTCATAGTCTTTGGTTATGCTTCTTGGAATCTGTCCATTTTGTACTACATATCACATTAGCTATACAATAAATAAAATGATTTGATTTTCCTCTTACTGAAAACATTCATGAGTGCTCTTTCTCTGTGATCTGCAGCAGCTTCTGCACCGCAGTTACTTATTCTTTATTTCTTTATGGTTCTATCGACCCTCAATGACCAGTCACCCATATGTGCAGACCTCATTTCATGGAAAAAGTGCATATGCAAGACTTCAAATGTAATTAAAAATTACTACTCAACACTTTCAAAACATTTCTAATTACCTGAATTTTCTTCATGAAATTCACAAAAAAGAAAATTATGGATTTTGGTTGGTGTTGGTGGTAATACATTATACATGCAACTACTGTACGTCGATCCATCTAAGAAGATTTATATCAGTCATAAGGTTGGTAGAGTTTGGCTTACATCCTGTTAATACTAGGATAAACCTTAATGATAGTCTAAGGTCCTGTTCAAGAGTTGAAATGAGTTGAATTTGTTATAAATAATAGTGAGTTGAGATGATAGAGTAAGTTTTGTGAGGTGTACCTAAGATAAGTTTAGATATATTTGAATGTTAAGATAAATTTAGATATATTTATGTGAAATTAAAAAAGGTTGTAAGTCTCACGTATAAAAGGTATTGAGTTGAAAAAAGTTATAAGTCTCACATGTAAAGAGGTTTTGAGTTGAGATGAGTTTAGTGATTTGAGAGTTGGGTGTTTGAATGTTAGATTCAACTTAAAATTAGACTGAACTGAATTGATCTCAATTTGGTCTAAATTTCAAACCGAACTTAAGAGACATTAACAGACAGTAATTAATCTAAGAATAGATCGAGGACTGTCATTAAAGGTTCACGTGTAAGTTTGGTCTGGTTAGGTTTAGGATAAATATGCATGGACAGCTTGATAAACGCGTCATTTGGAGTACATTGCAACCCTTTTTTCCCTTATACGCACAGACATTATTATTTTCAATGTTGTCCCTTATTGCCTTCCAACTGAAAGAATTGGGATCATACATATGCGGGGGCATATTCACGTGCGTTGTACTATGTCACAGGCAATTTTGGGTCCCTGTTCTTTTACTTTTACTATGCCCACCTGACACATGCAACATGAGTACTCTCCTAAATTTCCTTCCAAAAAGCCCTTCATGACTTGAGTTGACCGATTGTTAGCTTGCAGCCACCACCAGCACAAAAATTTCATGAAGCTTTCTTCTGTGGTTCTTGTCTTTCGGGTTCTCAACTTTCTGCTGAAGATTGACGTTGGAATCTTATTAATTAACTTCGTATATTGTAATGATAATATGACGGCCAAGGACTCAATTGTTTTCTGTGTTTAAAATAACCGGAAACGACTCACGTCTAAATTGTTTGACTTCTTGGAGTTTCAACCTTACTGCATGTTTAATTAAGCTCACCAATATGTAGACTGCATGTAGTATTGCAGTGAAACAACGTCAGATTGATGAACAACAAAATAAAACTCAGATCACTACAAATTGCATTAACAACAGGCAAAAACACTGCAAATCTTCTATGTTTCTTGGGCGCGCGCGCCTCATGGAAGCTGAGAATTTACCTGAGTTTTTTCAGGAGTACTTGAGATGAAATGTACTTAGACTATAGACAGTCCTAGTCCGTCTGGTAGATTGTCACTGCCAAATTATATCTTACTGTACACAATATCTGCAGTACAGATTTGTGTTTCCTAAGGTACGTAGTTTTCTTTTGGGGAGCAAGTTGGAAAACAAATACATCGATCCCACATGGAATTAAATTAACATGACAAAGAATAACAACAAAAAGTATTACGGGGGGGGGGGGCGTTGTGTGGTGGGGTCACAATATCCGCCATTAATATGATTGAAATGCAACATGGATAGATGGAAAGGAGTACCAAGTCCATATATAGACGGTGTGGAAGGCGGGCATGAGCGTTTGTTTAATTTTTTTTGTTTTCCTTGGTGCAATATGTAGATTGAATGAAGTATAAGTGGGGTATTGAGAATTAATGCAGCCATGCATATTTAACAGAGTTTTCATTTCAAATGGTTGATGATCATGTCGACTTAAATTATTGATCAGATGGAGGGGTTGACCTCGGACATCATCATTAGTACTGGCTTTAATTCAGGAAAAGAGATGAATTGGCATGCAGCTTGCTAATGCATGCTTATCACAACGAACTTTCTTCTTATTATGATCTTGAACAGTACCAGAATCAACATGATATATAGCTTATTACAAAAATTAAAAACACAAACATAAAATTAAAGAAATAAATCATTTTTCTCTTTTTATATGTTTAGAAGTCTTTTTTTATTTGAATATCTTTTTTATTTTTTTATTTTTAATAAATCGTAGAACATGAGATCGACTACATGCCGCATAAAAAAAAAAAAAAAAATCATCTGATAAATTTTAGATGGCGAAGCATAAGCTCTTGTTTATTAACGGCCTTACCATAGTCAGAAATACTTCCCTCACCCTCGGCTTTTAGAGAGAGAACATCTCCCTTCTTTCTAGAAAACTCATTACTTCCGAGTGTTTCCGTTGTGTCTCTCACTCTCCTTTCTGAATCGTTTCCGAAACCGCTTTGTATATATGCTTTTATGGTAGTGTTTTTTTCCCCTCTACCCTCCACCGGTTCAGTTTTGGTTAGATCTGCCGTTCTCCGATGACCACCTGTAGACACGCACCCCACCACGCAACCCTACAAACATCGATCTACTGAATGACGCAAAATCAAATCGCGGCGAAAATGCAGGCGGGTGACTCGCACGCGCGGTTTGCTTCAGTGCATGGCCTTCACGCGCCAGTGCACCTCGACGAGCCTGCCGGTTGCACGCGTCATACCAGCAGATTCCTCACCTCGAGATCTTTCAGATCTACCCCACCTCACCTCTCAACCATCGATGCGTGAGGCCACACGCCACTACAATTGCGCGGGAAGACAGATGATCTGCCGCTAATCAATCCATCTGATACCATGTTTTCTACTATGTTAATGTTTTTCCTAACCAATGATCTTGAAAAAGGGAATACGAATTCCTCTAAGAAATATCTCAAGACAACAAACTGCAGTGCACCTACTTCCACCGCATCCAATGGTGTAGCCACAGTTCGCATGGCTATGCAAACTGTAAAAACTGTCTTTTAAGACGGTGCCCTCTTTGTAGGGTAAGGGTGGGGACCAAGAAATTGGTCCCAAAACCCTTTTTTTTTTCGTTTTTTTCCTCCACCTTTACACTGTGGTTATTGTACTAAGGCGTTTGTTGGGGGAATCTCACCCCCTCCTCATGCATCATGTTTTACTTATCTGAATGAAAATTTATTTGCTTCGAAAAAAAAAAATCACTGCCTCACTAGAAGCTTCTTCATATTCTTGTAATTAAGAAGGTTATCTGTTGGGACCCCACCCCACTTGTGTGTATCATCTGTTATCAATGCAATCTTCATTACAAAAAGAAAAAGTAACGTTCAAGCTATCAACACCTGATCTCCATGCAACAGTTATGTCATCCTCTTTGCCAATAGAAGGGGTTCTGGTTGCCTTGCAAAGGCGAAATTCTTGTTGATCATATATGTGTAACATGTGCTACTTCCACTGGTGGGTTCCTTCGAATTAAGCATTGAGTTATTTATGGTCCTCTGGTCTTGACTACTTTCTACCATGATTTATTTCCCTTTTGATCTTTGTGTTTGAATCTTCGTTTGCTAAATTTGAGGAAGGATGTTGAGAACTTGTGTTGGTTGACTGTCAGTTATTTGTGTATTTGCCTGAGAGACGGGTGGGCTTATGTATTCCACTCGTAGCCAAGGTCCAAAAGGGAGGCGTGTGGGGGGTGATTTGAGATAACAATAGAAAATTTGTGAATGTCCTAGTCTACCACATGCGTAACAAAAATTTAAAAGCCTCTCATATTTGAATGAAATCCATGATTTTTGGTTGAGAGCTCTCGGTAATGAAAATCCTTGCTTCAGTGGGTTGGTGATGTCTATTTCGACTTTCATTCTGATGAATTTTCTATAAGCTATACCGAACTATGGGTCTTCATCTACCTTCAACCCTATTTCCTGTGCTCCACGACGCAAGATCATTGTTCACATATAGTCCATCAGCCGCTTTCATCCCAACAACACCAACCACCATAACTCAGCTCAGTTTAGACTTTCATTTTTTCACTGTGTGCACTAACTCAGTCAAGCAGAATTTACCCATCTCACCCACTAGAGCTCGATATGGATTATTTGATATGATGGAAACCAGCAGTTAGGATTAATATCTCACAACACAGCAAGAAGATCCCCTCCCTGGAAATCACAATGGTGACAGTGGTATGGATTTTCCCGAGTGGAGGACCCCCCCCCCCCCCCCCCCCCCCGCGGTTGCGAGCGGGGGCAATCTTACTCCAGCCCTCATGCTGGGTGCAGCCGGGTAACATCTATTATTATCCTAGTGAAGGCCTCCCAGAACAAGATGTCCGCAGAGCTCCCGTTGTCAATGAGGATTCTTCGGGCGGTGAAGTTGGTGACCAATATAGTCACCACCAGCACATCGTCATGGGGGTACAAGACCCCCTCCTCGTCAGCCTCCATAAAAGAGATGACTGGGGTCAATTCACCCCTTTGGTGCTTGGCAAGGTGGTACAATACACCTCGTGGTACAGGCCCGCCTAGCGTTTGCCTATCTGCTTGAGAAGGAAGTGCCCCTGCCTGCGAATCCTCCCACTATGGTCCGGATTTCCTCGAGTGGAGGTTCCCCCACGGTAGCAAGCGGGGGTGATCTCGATGCGGCCTTTGTGCTATGATCATCGTCGAGGGCTTTCTTCCCTTCTACGCTGGTCGACAAGATCCGCACTTATTTCCTCAACCTCCCCTTTTTTTCCTGCTCTAGTCTTTAGGCGGAGGGATAATATTGCCTTGTCCGCTCCACGTGCTCCCTTCTCCCTTGTTGGGAGAAGCAGTCCTCGGTGTTGTGCAAGGTGGACCTGTGGTATGTGCAGTAACGGTGAGCAATACCTCGGTCATTGCCTTCACTAGAGGCGAAGGTGTCGGCCTCGTGGTTGGTAAATGTGGGTCGGTCGAACCGAGATCCTAGTCCCCTTGTCGGAGCTTCCTCCTTCCTTTTGTCTTGCGAACTCTTCTCTGGCTTCTCGTGAGCCTTAGCCCTAGTCGGGGCCCTCGCCTTCCTCTTTGCTCGCTCCAACTCCTTCTTTCTTGGCTCCGTCAGGGCTCGAAGGGTGTCCTTAGAATTGATGAAGTTGTCGGCCTGATCCATGAACTCCCACAGCGTCACGGGAACCCTCCTTGCCAACTCAGCCATGAATTGGGATCGTGGCCAGACCCTTCCCAGAAGCGTCGCTAGAGTTATTTTCTCATCCTGGTTGTTAGTGATCATGTGCTCCTTATTGAACCGAGACAGATAGGACTTCAAGCTCTCCTCCTCTCCCTGCTTGATGGTGAGGAGGTACACTGTTGGGCACCGCCTTCTTCGACTCGACATGAATTGGGTAAAAAAAAGTCGGGCCAACTCGCCAAAACTATCTACCTATCCGGGCTCTAGAGACCCGAACCATACCCGTGCTGGCCCCTTCAGGGTCAGCGGGAACGCCCTGCATGCCACCTTGTCCAAGAAGCCATGCAAAGTCATGTGAGCCTTGAAGGTTTCCAGGTGCTCAAGAGGGTCCCTCCCTCCATCGTACATCTTCATGGTTGGGACCCTAAACTTTGGTGGTAAGGGCACGGTCATCACCTCCTCTATGTAGGATAGGCCAGTGCTAGTGAGCAGTTAGTCCACCGACGACGATGTGCCCACCTTCCTTGCAATCTCTTTGTACTTTCCTTTGAGATTGTGAAGCTCGTCCTGCAGGTTCTTCCTCTCCTCATCCTTACTTGCTCCAGCTCCCGTGTTTCAGGACCCCATATGCTCGCTATCGCTAGGCTCCGCCTCCTCATCCTACCCTCGTTAAGGCTTTTTGAGTTCCTTATTCTCCTTACAAAGAGTTTTCATCTCATCGGTCAACTTCATCACCCATTCCTCCATAGTTTTCAACCTTGCCTCCATAACTTCATCTATGTCTCTTCCAAGTTGTCCAAAACATGTTGTCGCAGGCATACAAAGTACACGCAAGATCTATAGCGATCCCACAGACGGCACCAGTGTTAACGTTGTGTTTCGTACACCTTTGGGTCAATTCCAGCAACTCAAGTTTTCAGAACTTGGGCGTATGAAAATATAGAAGAAGGTAGCTGAGAGAGTGTGGTCTTGGGAGTCTCCAATGCCAAAGTCAATAAAGTCTCTTGGAAGTTTGTAAATAAGTAAGAGAATCTAGAGATCAAAGAGACTTTCTTGTACCTAGGACTTGTTATTTATATCAGGAGTCTGGGGGGACAGATCGTGTCTGCTCCCATGGAGTCCATGTCCTTTTACTATTCCTTATGTCAGAGTCTCTTAATGCGGCGTGGCTCTACGACGGCATCATTAATATGGCGTGTAGCTCGGGTAGTGGTGTCATTGATACGGTATGGTTTCCCGATTTGCCTCACCTCGCTGGCGTTCTTTGTGGTCTGCTGATGTTCCCATGTCAGAGGATTAAGGGTCCCCCTTACTTCCCACCTTTTTACGAGAACAGACACTCAAGGGCTGGACAATGTTCGAGGGGTCTCCAGGACGGCGAGTCTCATCCCCCTGCAGTACGCGCCCTCATGGAGGTTGCGTCTAAGGGAGTCTACCAGTGGGTCGGGCCGAAGAGTCTACTTGTTCTAGGTTGGGCCTTCGCTTCTTGTTCCCTTAGCTGCCTTTCTCGAGCCTGCTAAGACAAAAGGGGGAAAAACCCCTTACAATTAGGATTAGTGGAAGAGAGATAGCAGGAGAATCATTGTCAGATTCAGATGGGAATGATTAGAATCATCGAGGATGGACGAGGAGAGTGTGATTGAAGAGGAGAAGATGACGAATGTGAGCCAAGGTCGGAGCCATGGAAGTTGCAGCACGGCTCGAGAAAGAAGATGATGGTTAAGAAGAGATGAAGAAGGAGAAGGAGAAGAGAAAGAAGAAGAAGGTGGAGCTATTGTAAGACCAAAAGGAAAGCCTTCAAAAGCGCGGCAGATAAAGATTGAAAGGCATTGCCTTTCTCAATGACTTGAAGGTAACCATTAAATCCGAAACAACATAGACAAATACAATTTTGTATTCCCACGTCAACCACTTCTAACGTTATACATTGAACTGCGAGAACTTGCAATAATCTCTCTTTCCATTTCTGCCATAAATCTCATGACATCCGACGTTGAAGTTTGTTGACTAGGAACAATGCCGCAAATATTGCATCAAGAGATATTGTCGTGTTGATGGAAACTAAGAGCGCATCAGCCATAGCAAAAAAGAAATATTGCTACTTTATGTTAGAGAACATTTAACATTCTATTTCAACTCATCAGATAGGATCTTTTTAGGCCTCGCACACATCACATGGATTTTAGGTACCTAACAAAATAACAATCAAAGTGTTGCAAACAAGCTCATCCTCCAAAAGAGAAGATGCATAGCAACTAAGAAAGACCTTGGAATATGCCTAGTAAATTCAAAAGAATTGAGCATTAAGTTTACTGTATTGTAACAGTAGGATGACCTTGGGATATAGAGTCTTAAGAACATAAATTGTATCATCCTTATCAGTTCCCATATGGAGGGTTGGTATGTAGACTTAGACTTAGCTTCTTCTCAAGCTGCAAATTAACCACTGAATCCAACTTCTTACTTCTTGTTCTGGCACTTCCTTTCCTTTCCTAAAAAACACGGGATCTGCTTAAAACAACCATAAAATACAAACACTAACAACCACATAAACACTGAGACATTCATAGCTAAGAAACCAATCCATCAGACACCTCAAATATAGGGGAGAAAACAAGAAATGGAGATTTTTTTTGTTAAAATAGGTTGTAAATTAATTATAGGAATGTCATTATTTTTGTAAGATCTATTTAAAACAGAGTTGTAAAAAATTATATATTTTTATTATTTTCCCAGACTAGCAGGCCTAGTCCCAAACACAGCAGTAACTGAAGGTGAACTAAATCAGGGTGCAAGCATTTGGTGCTTTATGATGCCTTAAAATCACGTAATTCATCACTCTATGCTTGAGCAGATGCCAGAACAATGAGCAACAAATGGAGGGTGAAATTGAAGAGAGAGAGAGAGGGGCACGGCAAGTTCTCAGCAGAATTCCCTTCATCCTATTGTATTGATTTCAATAAGGGAACCAGCTGTTGCCACTATTGACTATGGTACATAGCTAGCTGTTACAACAATGAATAAGTGAGCAGTTTATTCTATTTTACTGGGGAAATCAATATCACACTGAAACTTATACAATAAGGGTGATGATTCATCCTGCAGGTTGTAACAATGCCACTGTCCACACTCTGAAATGGAGAGAAGAGTATCTGGGAGTCATCAATAGATTAGATGTTAACTCCAAGAAGCTCCATTAATTGTTTGTATCTGTATACTACCATTCGAAATGCACCAAAGTTAGAGATGGCTATGTAGAAGAAATGCTTCACTCCTGAAGAGCATCTAAATGGCCCTCTTGTGCGAAAAACAGCTATATTGAATGGCAGCATGATTCAGGAATTCTATAGTTTCTTGAGGCACGTTGACATCAGTTTGCAGTGAAAGCCAACCTCTTTGACAGTATGGAAATCAAATCACAAGGTAAGCCACCACCTCGTAAAACTAGATAGATAATAAATGCTATATATGCAGCTGTGCCAGCGCAGACCACAAAACCAAACAGCAGTCCATTAACTTCAGATACGAAAAAATCTAGCAACAGATACCCATTGATCACAATTACCAGTGCAGCCACAGTCCATGCCACCCTCTGCAACATTAATCCTCAAATTAGAAAATGAAGTTACATAATTGGCAAGGAGAATTTAAAAGAAAAACTCAATGTCACAGCATACACTTCCAGTTACAAATCTTTAAATAAAAAAAAAAAAAAAAAAAAAAAGGGAAGAAGAGAGAGAATCTAAACAGGAATCATAAAGAGAATCAAGTACAAGGCTAGAACTTTTTTAGCAAAAAGTTGAAACTACTAACAGTTGATTGGCTGAAAAGTATGAAATTTCTGAGGCTTATCCTGTTTCTCCCATCGTAAATTTTTTCCAAAGATACAAGTTGGACTTGGACTTGTAGAGTATACATAACCCAAATCCATCTCAGCAATAACCAATACAAGTAATAGACTAAATAGATGTCTCTTTGCTTATGCCAATCCTTAAGCCTTGACCTAGGAGTCATGTACTACTCATATAGCCACGAGGCTACAAGCTTATAAGCTGGAACAGAAGGCTTTCAATGCAAAGTGAAAAATAGTATGCCTCAAATGACATGGTAGTGAGTCATCCACATAAATCAGCATTCCTATGTTCCCCGCTAGAGTTGTCTATGGCTTTGGAATGTCTCTACAATTAAGAAAAAAGGCAGAGTAGTGAAGTTCATAACTTACCTCAAGAACAGGCCCAATTTTGAAGACACCCATGACCTGCTCCTTGGCCACCAATGTAAGAAGGGGGATAAGCGCAAAAGGAATCTGTATTGACTGAAGCACATTAAGCCATTCATTCAAGATATCCAATGAAGACTCAGACGTATTAAATATGAGAGCTACAACTATGGTTGGGACAATTGCAAAACTCCGCGTGATCAATGCCCTCAGCCATTTCTTAAGGCGTAGGTTAAGAAAACCTCCCATGATAAACTGTCCAGCATAAGTTCCAGTTATCGTGCTACTCTGTCCAGCTGCCAATAACCCAATACCCCAGATATAAAGAATTGGGAAGTGTCCTCCTCCATACTTATCCTGAAGATACTGCCCTGCATTTACTAGTCCAATACTATTTGCTTGTTTAGTACCATAAAACCCCTTCGCAAAAATAGTCGTCACAAACAAATTGATCATAAAGGAGATTGATAGTGCAACTGATGATTCAATTGAGTAGTAGTTGAGCGCTTCTTGAACCTGTCCTTTCTTGTTGGAATCAATCTTCCTTGACTGTACCAAAGCAGAGTGCAAGAATACATTGTGAGGCATTATGACACAACCCACGACTCCCACAGCCTGCCGAATTGTCTTTGAGCTTAATCTTGGAATCAAAATACCTACACGTTAGGATCGAATTCAGCTAAACCTATGGCTCCAGTCAACGATGATACCCGATAAAATAAGCAAACCATTTAATATCCAACAGAATAAAATTGCGTTACCCATTAAAAGTTCTTTTCCACTGGGTTTTGTGTCGCCAAACATCCAGGCAAAAGATAGAGCCATGGTCGCAATAAGAACTGCAAAAACAGCTTCTAGCTTCCTCACTCCATAGTTCTCAAGAAATAAAAATATGAAACTGTCCAGAACAGAAAAGTGAAGAAAAAAAGGGAAATCCCAGTTAACATAATGAACCATCATTTCGCCTAAGCCAAAAGGAAAAGGAATAGGTAATACATGGCAAAACGAAATCAAACTGCACACTGTTTATGTCACGCACATTCAAATATGTTATGATAATCAGGGTAATTTAGGTTCATAACAAAATACCAAGAAGAAAATTCCCAAATATTGTGCGGCAAAGGTAAGCCGCACAGTCAAGGAACAATATTTCTTACCAATCCGATGCCGTAATTATAACTCCGGCCCAAAGGGGCAAGACTCCGTTGCTAAGAATCTGGATAGCGATGGCACTGCCAATGACCTCTTGAATATCGGCCCCAATCAGGGCCAGCTCGGCCATGAACCAAAGCACCAACCTAGCCCAGTCAGGGTACTCGTCCCGACAGAGCTCGGCGAGGTGCCGACCCGTAGCGACACCGACCCTAGCAGACAGGAGCTGGATGAGCAGACCCATAACCGTGGCCCACAAGAGCAGCCACAGCAGTGAGTATCCGGCAATTGCCCCGGCCTGCAGATCCCCCTCCAGATTCCCCGGATCCAGAAACGCAATGCTCATCAGGAACCCCGGCCCCGTGAAAAGCCACAGCTTCTTCCACGAGAACGGCGGGACCCTGATCGTCGAAGGATCCTCGACCTCGGCCCCGTCAAGGTTGACCACCAGGATCTTCTCCCTCGCTTCGTATGCGACCTCATCGTCTTCGTCCTCCGGCGGTGACGGAGGCTTGGATTGCAACAACCGGCTGGCTTCTTCGTCGTCCTTGGAGTTGGACTCGTCTTCTTCTCGCATTGTATGGGCAGTACTCATCGCAGAGTGGATGGGGCTCGTGGCGTGCGCGAGCGTCCGTGGGAAGGAAGGCTTTTATGCTGCAGCAGCTTGTTTGGTTGCAGAGAAAAGTACTACGCTGATAACGAGTTGTTGACATCTTTAAGCGTTTATGGCCATTGGCAAGATTGAGACGTCGTTCTTCGATCCGGTTTGTAGCTTTTTTCCATCATTTTCGCTATAAATATAAAAAAGAAGGAAAATGCCTCCTTATTAATTCCATCCTTCTTCGAATCTATTCTGCTCACGCGTCGTTCACAAACACAATACATTGTCCATTTTAGGTGACGTGAGAGATGAGTTGGGATGAATTGAAATAATTTATAAATAATAATAAGATTTATAAATTAAAATTTATGAATAATAATGAGATAAGTTAATATCACTTTTGAATCTCAACGGGACCTTAATAATAATATTCGTATAAAATAAAAATAATTAGATTAAGCAAATCTTACTAAAATAAAGAAAAATTTTACTTATGAGTCGGCTGAATAATATATTTAATAAAGCATTATATGAAATAACTCCAACAGGTTGGTCTAAGTGGTGAAGGTTTTAGTTTTGGAATATCATTCTCTTCAAGATTTAAGGTTTAACACTGTATAGGTGCAAATAATTATTTGAAGCCACATCTTCTTGTAAAAAGTCATCGATTTAACCAATTTTATATATAAAAACTTTCGAAGATGCAGTGTACGAGATTAAAATTTATTCTGTAAGAGTGAGTCTGAAGAGCTCTACCTTAGAGAGGTTTTTGACATAAAAAATAAATAAAGTATTATATGACATAATTTGATTTGAAATAAAAATTTTAAAATTTAAATCTTACAAATTAAATCTTATTATTTAAATGATGTGCATTATAAATTTTATATATCGCTTCGAGAATACAATAACTCTAAAATAAATAATCCCTTTTGGGTTTTGATCAAAAGAATACCATAATTTGTTGAGTTCATTTCTTTTTAAATATTATTTATATATTTTGCAGATGAATGTGCGAGTGCACGTGCGTAAAAATACGAGAAAAAATTTATTTGCAAACTCGCTAATTATCAACCTAAGTACCTAACAAACCATTTATGAGAAGTTTATATCAATTAGAATAAAAAATAACTGATGTTTTGATTTTGTTGAAAGTAGCAAAACTCGAAGAGAAAGTCTACTTTGCCTCCTCAATTTGACATCTCTATTTGACCCCTAGTCAAAATTTATTTTTTTTTTATTTTGACCCAGCGGTCAAAATGGGGCGGCATAGTAGCCGTCCCCAAACCCGAAATATAAGTAGCATCTAGGGAGCATATTCCCAAGTTTCACATCTTGTAGTGCCCACTATCTATTTTATATTTTGAATTATTCTATTTCAAAACTGGTAAAGAGCATATTATCTATATTATTTAAATGATAAGATTTGATTTATCAAATTTAAAATTTATCTTTTAAATTAAATTATGTCATGTAACTATATAAGCACTTTTTGTAGGTAACACACTAGCTTGTATATAGAAGTTTTCTTATACTTTAAGCAAATTTTCATCTATCTTCATTTTTTGGTAAGAATATACAGTGCTATTTATCACCATTAATCCCTTTGGGCATGCACATTTCTTCTTTTGTTATCCACGCATATAAAATTACCGGATTCTATAATGATTTCAAAGATATTATTGCGTAAATGAGATTTCTAGACACTACTATCATATTAGATAAGAAAATGATATTATACCATCTAAGTTTGTCCCATCAATTTGACCATTCATGTATTTTTTTTTTTAAATTACTTAATGGTTAAGGAAGTAATTATTAATATATTGATTTTTTAAAAATGTTTAAAGATGTTTAAAAAATATTTTTAAAAAAAAGTACAATTTGTATTAGGGGACACACCAAGTGAGCAAACTTGAGTGACATGGTATCACTACCCTATTAGATATACACTATAATTTCATGATTTGTTGCAAGGGAAACAAAATATAAGAGAACAATTGGAGTAAATACACCTTGTGCCCCTCAAATATTACATGGTGTATTATATTTTGAATACTGTTACAGTTATAAAGAAATTATATAAAAATAATCTCATAAACTGATATGATTTTATGTAGTCTGTTAGATCTACTTTACAATAAGATTAACTTTACAATCTGATAAATTATATCATATCACATCAGTTTATAAAATTATTTTTATATAATACATTTATGATTAAAGAGTATTTCTCCGACCTATCATGCTCTCTAATTATATATCAAAGACTACAAAATCTAAACGATATTCACTTTATAATTTTTAAGCATTTGAAAAAGATGCAAAGTTGTTTTTCTTGAGCATGTCCACATTCATCACTCATCGGTGAGAAGACGGCAAGTTCAAAGACGGCAACTTTGGCAGCTTGTGTGTCTTGAGAGGTGGTTTCATGACTCATAAAGCTGAAGTTTGTGAATGGAGGGACTTGCATGCAGGGTGTGCTGTTCTGTTCACCATCACTTCATAATAATGGAAAGTTTAAAGCTTAGAAAATTTGAGAGTCTTGTTGAAAGGTGGTTCATGAATCATAAAACATGAAGTTCGTGCATGCCTACGTGGTCCATTATGTGGGTTTACCATTTTTAATGATGGGTGACAACATATGACACTTATGGATATGAATGCAATTTCTGTTTGTAGCTTAATTAATTAATGGCTTGGAATTTGCATACCAAATATAATTGAAAAATGATATTTACAGTTATAGAATGTACAAGTCTCATGCACTCTTTTTGTAAATAGTAGGTAAATCTGATATTTACATAAAAAAATTATTTTTTTAATGATGGACCTCACTTTGTTCAAATAGGATATTCACGTATACTTAGGGACCATATATATCATTTTACTCATTTTGATTAGCAAATGTTATTTTTCTAATTATCATATTTATTTGTTTTCCAAATTTGTATCCTTTCGTGTTTATTTAACTTTTTTAATTAAGTGACAGGTGCTGAATGTTGATTGGTGTTGACATGGCAACTAATAATATATTAACGAATTTCTAATAGCAAAGACTAATTTGATATTTATTAAAACCATAAAGAGGAAATGTTCAATAAAAAGAAGGGGAATAATTTGGTTTTAAAAGAATGTACTTAGCCCTAAATTTCTCTTTTCTTTTCAAATAAAAATAATAATTTATAAGATAGTATTTTCACCATATTTATACTATCTATGTCAATCTAAATTAAAAGAACTACTATAAATACAAAGATATATATAAAATAAACTCACAAATTAATATGGTTTTATAGAATCCGTTAGATTTATTTTATAATAAAATTAACTTTACAATCTGATGTACCACATCAAATCACATTAATTTATAGATTTATTTTTATATAATTACTTTGTAACTAAAATATTTTTCCTAAATTAATACTTGTACAAAAAATTTTAATTACATAATATGATACGATACGATAAGATGAGAATACCACATTATCCAATAATTTTCAGTATAAAGTGGCGTAGGGAGTAGGGGACATCAAATGTTGATAAAGGGGCATCTCAAATCCCAGCCACTCGATTAAAAGGCAATATGGTTGGAACACTGTTATTGGTTATCATCTTCATCGATTCTCTTGCCTTTAATGTTCTCTGGTTCCTAATTTCTACTATTTAAGCAGCGCATGGTATATTTGGAATATATGCTCTACATTCTTTTCTTTCTTTTTTATCACATGATTGTGATTGTGAACCGTTCAATGTGAACATGAGTTCTAGTAGTAGAGTTCCAAAAAAATTGGACTTTTTGCGAGTTTTTACATGAATAATGCTATTATGCCATCTCATTTAGAACGCTCATGTATTTTATTTTTTTATTTTTTTTTATTTACTGATTAAGAAAATGACTATTAATGTATTAGTATACTTTTAATTTTTAAAAATATTTAAATATATTAAAAATGTAAAGAAAAAAATAAAAAGTGAAATTTGTACTAGTGGACACGCCCAGTGGTCAAAGCTGGGCGGCACACTAGCACTATCATTTTTACTTTTCTTCTAAAAAATTGCTACAGATACAAAGAAATCATATAAAAGTAAACTCACAAATTGATGTGAATTCATGAGATCTGTTATATCTACTTTATAATAAAAGTAATTTTACAATCTGGCGTATCTCATCAAACCACGTCAGTTTATAAATTTATTTTGTGTAATCATTTTGTGGCTAAAGCATCCCATTTCTTCTAACAGCACTCTGATATGGTGATTAGTGAGTGTAATTTTTTGTGAGCTTTTAGAGCCGTTGCCCCCCCTAAAATCTCCAAGAGTTTTATATTCCGTTGGCATTCAAAACGAAACATTGTTTGTGATATGTTGTATAGGGCTAAAGTCACTCAGCTAGATAGAAAATCGAGGAAATACACTCCAAACCTTCAATTATAAGACATTTTACACTTTACATCACAAATTATTTTCTTAATAAGTTTTACAAACTATCAACACTAATATTAGTGTATCCTCAAATTAAGAACAAATAATATACAACATTCTTCAGTCAGAGTCAGATCTTAATAAAAGATGCAAATTACTAGAGCTGAAACTGTATCCTCAAACTACTAATGGAAGATGCACATAATAAAAACTTTATAGCTCGATGATACACAGTGTAATGACATTGGTAATTGAAGGGTGTAAAGTGCTTTTTCTTTACTTTATTTACCATTTATATATCTATCTATCTATCGATATGCACACACAATACACAAGCACAATATGATATAACCAAAAACCTAGAGAATGTAATAATGTCTAATTACACGATATTGCACCAATTCAGAGAAAGTAATAAGGTTGCAGATTTTCTAACAAGGTAGGGTGAAGAGGGGAAAAATTGTATATACGTGGGTTTCGATGATTTGCCCCTAAGTATGCGAGGTTTGCATCGGTTGGATTTTCTTAATTTGCCTAGCATTAGGCTTTAATGTCTAATTTGTTTGATGTCGGTTTTATGTTAGTTGGGATTTATTTGTTTTAGGGTTTTCCACTAGAAGGTTTTTAATAATATTTTGGATATATATTAAGAAAAAAAAAAAGACACGATATGATATAAATAGTATAGTTTTGGATGTATGTTGGTTTTATGTTAGTTGGGATTTATTTGTTTTAGGGTTTTCCACCGGAAGGTTTTTAATAATATTTTGGATATATATTAAGAATAAAAAAAAAGACACGATATGATATAAACAGTATAGTTCTAAAGCCCTCTTCAGAATGCAAACACTGATCTTATTATTATATACACATTCAAGCCCGAAACAATCAGATAGAGCTAGATTTGATAATTAGGACTGTTCATTTGGGTTTCAGTCCGGCGGGAACTCGAGTTTCAAAATTGGGTCAAAACTCGGACCAAGTTGACCATGTCAAACCCAAGCTGGAACTCAAATTAAAATTGATTTTTAAAAATTCAAAACCCGGGTTCAAACTCTATTTATTTAATTTTTTAAATCAAACCTACATGTTCCTTAACCACCAATAAAAAATCACATGGAGAAGTAAGTTAAAAAAACTATAAAATTGATGATTTATTAGACATAATATACATTTTTCTTCTAAATTTCTATCCATTTAGTTGTTGGAAAGAAACAAAAAAAGAATCAAAACATTCAAACTGGAAAGAAAAAAAAAACTAGGCATTGTGTGTATCCAAATTTGTTCCAGACCAGAACCCGTAATTGGAACCCAAATGATCAGATTTCAGACCGGATAGGAAAAAAACACAACTTGGATGAACAGGCCTACCAATAACACCCACTGTTATTAATACCGTACCGTACCGACCACTAGGCCGGTACAGGTACTATATATATTTCGTACCGGCATAAATACCGGCCGTACTAGCCAATATTTCGGCCTGTACCAACCTGTGTACTGGCCAATATTTCGGTCTTAATTTTTTTTTTCATTTTTTCACACTATAAGCTCAATTTTTTACTCCCAATTCAAACTAGACTATTTATAATTTATATATATATATATGTATTTATATATAATTTATTCATATATAGACTATTATTTTGAAATATAATTTATATACATATATTTATATATATAATTTATTCATATATCGATTATTCCGAAACGATATACAAAACGGTATCGATATCAAAATATTTCGTTCCAATACCTTGACCAGTACAGCATCAAGTACGGTATTCAAAACATTGATAACACCACCATTATCATGCTTTTTCAAAAGAAAAATTCTACCTATCATATTTACATCACATCATATATAGTTTTTTTTTTTATTTTTTTTATTTTTCTTTTATCATATGTGAATTGTGATATAAGGATAATAAGTAAAAGAAATTAATTAATTTAAGAAAAATAAAATAAAATAAATATTTTAAAAAATAAAAATAAAAGTAATATATAAAGACGATAAATAACAAAACTATTCACAAAATATGTACAATTACCGCGTATGGACACTTGGGATTTGTCCTACTTACAATATAATCCTTTACTAAAATCTACCTCAGATCGTAACACATTTTTCATTTTTTTTTTTTTTCTTTTTTCAGTTAAAAAGTGGAGAGCGATCAATATAGCTTTCCACTCTAAACGTGACTTTAAACGCCCACACTCGTTGCGACATATTCAATTTAAGCCATAACAACCAACTCCAAATGGAACAACCCGTCACCACAACCCTACCAAAATGACAGCATACAAAAGCTCCCAAAACTTTAATTTACTTAAATTTTACGAAAACATATCATTTCAAACCTGTGAGCAAAGGAATGATGCTTAACCTTTGTTAACTGAGCTACCACCTCGGTGGTAACACATTTTTCATCTTAATTACGTCAATTGGTCTAAAAACTTGACATTTGACCAAAGAAATTGGGTGTAGAGGGCTGGTTTTCTTGTTCCGTACAGAGCTAATTTCGGTACAATTTGACATTTTATTTACCACTCAACTTCCATCATTCTCTGCATCACATCATTACTGTCAAGACTCAAAAAGACAACGAATTTCTGCGTAACGATTCCCATTAATCTGATGTTTTTGGATCACAGAAGTACTAATTGATGCATCATCCACAACAATAAAGAAGACAAAGTTATCACAGGAAGTTCTAATGGATGAATTAGAGTAGAAGTGATCCAAAAGCATTAGGTTATAACGATACTTTTGTCAAAAGTATTCATTTTGAAGGAGAATAGAAAATGGGTTCAACAGTCATTGACACGCAAAATAACCCAAAAGTGGCAAAACGATGCAAGTCCTTATGGTAACAAACATATCCTGAAGCAGAAGAACCTCCTAAGCCCTCTCACCCCGGATTCTCCTGGCAAGCTGAATGTCCTTGGGCATGATTGTGACACGCTTGGCATGGATGGCACAGAGGTTAGTGTCTTCAAACAGTCCAACGAGGTACGCCTCGGCCGCCTCCTGCAATGCCAGCACCGCGTGGCTCTGGAAACGCAGGTCAGTCTTGAAATCCTGTGCAATCTCGCGGACTAGCCTTTGGAATGGGAGCTTCCTGATCAAGAGCTCTGTACTCTTCTGGTACTTGCGGATTTCTCTGAAATTATACGTACACAAGAATTAGCACCACCAAAGCATACAATCCATTGACAAAACGCTTATAAGAAAAACACACAATTACTTACCGTAGAGCAACAGTTCCGGGGCGGTATCTGTGGGGCTTCTTCACCCCTCCGGTAGTCGGAGCTGATTTGCGAGCAGCCTGAGACCATTCACAACACCGACTTTGTTTTCAGAAAATATCGTAACCCGCAAAAATGAAAATCAAATAGAACTTGAAAAAAGACTGCGATTTTGATTTAATCAAATAACCATACCTTGGTAGCAAGCTGTTTCCTAGGAGCCTTACCGCCGGTGGACTTGCGAGCAGTCTGCTTTGTACGGGCCATCTGCAAAATTTAAAGCGCTACGAATCACAATCTAAAGCTCCGACTTTTACTTCGCAACCAATTCTTCATAAACCCGTAATCGAAATATCAGACATTACCGTCTCTACCAAACCCTAATTTGAAAATTCTTTTGGTAAAAATTGGGGGGTTGAACAAACATGAAACAAAACCAGCAAAAATAGAAATCTAAATCCGAGCGAGAAACTACAACTATCACGAACAAACAAAAACTCGAATTTGAAAACATTAATGTAAAACCCAAGGCACCATATCAAGAAAGCTTTCCTTAAAAATCGCAAAACGAAAATAAAAACAATGAATAGCAGAAGACACAAAGAGAGAGAGAAAGAAAGAAAGATGCTTGCTTACCTCGAACTTTTCCTCTCTTCAATGGACGGAGAACACTGCAAAACGAGTGGAAAGAGATACCGTATTCTCGAGAGAATGTGGGCACCGAAGAGAGAAATCTTGGAAGCGGAGGATTCAAGGTCGCCTCCCTTTATACAAGGCGAAGTTCCTCTGGCCCCGATCGAACGGTTAGAAGTTGATGTGCTTTCCGTTTCTTAATGAACGGTTAAGATCTGCATTGTCGAATGCGCTACGGATTGTGAAAGTGCAATTCTCCATTCCTATTGGCTCTCTCTTTCCTTCCCGCTTGTAATGTTTGAAGTGAAATACCAAGAATTTAACACGTGCCTCTAAATGATTGGGTGCCTAATGAAATTGCTGCATTTCATACAACAGCAGATTTCTTTTATAGAAAAAACCAAAATTATTATCATTTAAAAATTAAAATACATCCATCCAAATTGTTATTGGATGTCTAAATTTGAAATTTAAGTTATAGCATCCAACAATTTTAGTTTTTGTTGTTTTACTCTATGGTTCTAAAATCTTTTAATAGCTGAATTTCACCTTTCCTTCCAAAAATTCTATTAGTTTTTAATTTTTTCTATTTATTTTCTGAATTTACAAAATAATTGTTGAAAGTTCATTCTATAGTTAAGTGTTCGTTTGGATAGTGAAATAATATGACGTAAAATAGGATAATTTAAGATAATTTAAATAAAATATTATTAAAATATTAGTTGTTAATATTATTATTATTTTAAAATTTGAAAAAATTAAATTATTTATTATATTTTATATAGAAATTTGATAAAGTTATAATAATGAGATGATATTAGATGGGTTGAGAGTCTTTCTGTATCTGAACAGCCTAAGGCTGCGTTTGGATGTTGAACTGAATTGAATTGAGTTAAGTTGAGATGATAAAATATTATTAGAATATTATTTTTTAATATTATTATTATTTTAAAATTTGAAAAAGATTGAATTGTTTATTATATTTTGTGTTGAGATTTGAAAATATTATAATAATAAGTTGAGATGAGTTGAGAAGAATTTAAATTCCAAATGTACCCTTAAATGAAAATGGCATTTTATTTTAGCAATATACAATTCATAAATTAAAAAAGAATATCATGTTAAAATAAATAATAAAACACTTAAAATCAGATATTATTTTAGTATAAAGTCATGAACATTTAATTTAAAAATAATTCTATTCACGAGTCAAGTATATACTATCTATATTAATATATCATGATTTAGATGCGATTTAGATAATGAGTTGAGATGAAAGTTAAATAAAATATTGTTAGATTATAATTTTTTAATATTATTATTATTTTGATATTTAAAAAAATTAAATTATTTATTATATTTTATGTAAAAATTTAAAAAAATTAAAATAATAAAATAGAACGAGACGAAACATTTCTTGAATCCAAACGAAACCTTAATTTGTAAAATTTAAATTTATAAATTCTTTCTTACAAATAAAATTCTGCCATATTAATCGTATAAAATATATTTTTACATCAGTTTATAAAAAGTGTTGTAAATTTATTTTTATAACTCTTTTGTAAAGTTAGAATTTACATCAGTTTACTGTTTGGATGAAATTGTTTCATTTCATACCTTTTCATTTCATTTTATTATTATAATTTTTTTAAATAAAATATAATAAATAATTTAATTTTTTTAAATTTTAAAATAATAATAATATTAAAAAATAATATTATATTTAATTTTTAATTAAACTATCTGTTATCGTTATACTATTTCTCTACTTTTTTTTTTTTTTTTTTTTGTCGGAAAATTTGTGGATAATCGCCCCCAAGACTCGAGATTACTCGTCCTGAACTCGCGCTCTCTTCCTCGGCACAGACGGAGATATAGTGACGGTGTGAATCCATGGGTTTACAGAGCTGTATTGGAGGGACGACTTTGCAAACCCTGAAGCTCGCTTCTATTCCTACATTGTCTTCTTCGCGCTTAGTTTCCAGACCAGTACAGCTGAAAGCCCTTACCCTAAACTTTTTCCTCCCCTCCGGCCATGGCCGTTCGAGGAGATCCCCGTTTCCACTCCTCGCTAGAGCTCTCTCGGCCCCGGCTATTGCGTTCCAGACAGAAACACCTACGGAAGAAAAGGGTAATCCACTGTCCCAATTCTTAGTAGTGGAATTCTTTTTCTTTGAAAAGAAATGTGATTTTGATTTAGAAATGTGTTTTTGGTAATGCAGTCGTGAAGCCTCAGTGGAAAGCTGCTATAGACTTCAAGTGGATAAGGGAGAACAAGGAAGCGGTTGCTGTGAACATAAGGAATAGGAACTCCAATGCTAATTTGGAAGCTGTGATTGAACTGTATGACAAAATGTCCAATCTTCAAAAGGTTATATGCTTCTTCAGAACCAGCCTTCGCCTAGTGGTTTTTGTTTCTATAATTTGGAAGAAATAGGCATTGGTGTTAGACAAAGTGGTTGTTCATCATGCCTACCTCATTTATTGCTCATTGGGTGTTGCGGTACTAATAGACTAGTAGAACTATGGAGGAGGCTCAGAGCCTTGAAGTTTTATATAAAGATTTTTGTTGCGAAATTCAATTTGGAGTAGATTGTGCTTCGAGCTATAATATCAATAGGTGCTTTGTTTATATTGCATCTAAAATATGAGGAAGAAGCGAAGACTTGGAACAGTTTTCTTCTCAGTTTATTATTGCTAATTATCACTCGCAGATAGCAGGAAGTTGAGCGGCTTCGTGGAGAAAGGAATGCGGTGGCAAACAAGATGAAAGGGAAACTGGAACCATCTGAACGTCAAAAACTCATAGAGGAAGGTATAATTTAAATAGAGTATAAGTGTTATAGCAATCCCTGATTTTAGGATGTATTCCTTAGACCTTTTTATTTGTGCTTTAGGGAAAAATCTGAAAGAAGGACTTGTTGCCTTGGAAGAAGACCTGCTTAAACTTACTGATGAGCTTCAGCAGGAAGCACAGTGTATACCAAATATGACTCATCCGGATGTTCCAATTGGAGGAGAGGACTGTTCAGTGATAAGAAAGAAGGTATCTATTTTCTTTGCTGCGAAGGGATGGATGCATGTCGTAGTCCAGGTTCATTTAGCTTTCATTTCTTATTTTCTAGTTGCTTTTGTAGGTTGGTAGCCCACCTCAGTTTAGCTTCCAAATCAAGGATCACCTTCAACTTGGGAAAGAACTTGATCTTTTTGATTTTGATGCTGCTGCAGAGGTACTCTCTCTGTTTAATCTAAGGTATTAAAATGTCTCTTAGTTTGTCTGTGCTGGATCTCTATCGGAATGCTGAAACTTTCAATTAGTGGGTCTTATGTAAAGCTACAGGTCTGGAGGGACTCATATTTATGTATTTTAACAATGTTCAGAGTTGATTTCAGACTGTAAATTAAGTTGGCCAAAATGTGTTCAATTTCAATATGATCTCCATTAACAATTAAGATGTGGGGCTTTTTTCATTATATGACTATCTAGCCCCATTTGGATATAGAAACGGTTTCATCTCATCTCATCATTACAATTTTTTCAAATTTCCATACAAAATATAATAAATAATTCAACTTTTTTAAATCCCAAAACAATGATAACATTAAAAAATAATATTCTAACAAATATTTTATTCAACTCTCAACTTTCGTCTAAAACAATCTCATTTCATCTCACTATCCAAACGGGGCCTATATCTAATTACGGATACACTGGGTCTTATTCATGTGCGAATAACCTTTTTAGTTCTTGCATAAATTGGAAATTTCCAATTTGTAATGTAGCTTACACTATACAGAAGCAAGAGTTTTAGATAAAAAATAGTTGGCTTTGGTAGCTTTTGGTCCACTTAGGCCTCATTTGTTTTCGCAGATGAGTTGAGATTGAAGTTAAAAATTGAATAAAATATTGTTAGAATATATTTTTTTAATATTATTTTTGTTTTGGGATTTGAAAAAGTTGAATTATTTATTTTATTTTGTATGAAAATTTGAGAAAGTTGTAAAGATTAGATGAGATCAAATCAGATGAGTTGAGAGAAATTGTGGAAACAAACGAGGCCTTAGTGTTCGTTCTCTTTCCTGTCCTCATCTAATATTTGCTTGTGTGTACAGGTCAGTGGCTCAAAATTCTACTACCTAAAAAATGAAGCAGTTATGTTAGAGATGGGCCTTATTAACTGGACACTCTTAGAAGTCATGAAGAAGGGCTTTATACCTTTGACAACTCCTGAGATTGTAAGGTCCTCTGTGGTTGAAAAATGTGGTTTCCAACCTCGAGGAGCAAATACCCAGGTTTGTACATATCTTGCCTTAATCCTTTATTGCTCTCTCTCAGATGTCAAAGTGGTGCCTAAATGTGTTGGTTTCAAATTTTAATCTTGGCTTAATGTGGTTGCCCATCAGATATTGAGTTGATGGCTAAGGGGATGCTTGGGGAATGAGGTGAGATGAAAATTTTGTAAATAATAATAAAATGGTTTGTAAATAATAGTGAAATGGTTTGAGTTAGGATTCTATTGGGTTTTGAAAAATGAGAGAGAAAAAGTTGAATAAAAAATATTATAAAGTTAAAATATTATTAGAATATAATTTTTTAATATAATTTATGTTTTGAGATTTGAAAAAATTGAATTGTTTTTTGTGTTTTGTTTGGAAGTTTGGAAAAGTTGTAATGATTAGGTAATGATTTGATGAAAAAGTTGAATATTTAAAATTAAAAATATGTGTTTGAGTTATATTTGGAAAGAAAATTATGAAAGTTCAGATAATTTGGTGAGAACCTCCCTTGAGGCATTAAGACTTGCAATTCGTTGTATATGAAGGCGGACCTCATTTCTTCAGTGACGTGTTTGAAGAAAGGGCAGTTAGTTTTCTGGGTTTCAGGATAGTAGAAATTTATTGTAATTCATATATTGATTTGTGATCCTCTTGCCACAAATTTATTAGGTGTATTCTATTGAGGGCAGTGACCAGTGCTTTATCAGCACTGCAGAGATTCCCCTTTTTTGGGTTTTTTTTTTTTTTTTTGGGGGGGGGGGGGGGGGGGGGGGGGGGGGGGGGGGGGGGGGGGGGGGGGGGGGGGGGGAGGGGGGGGGGCGCACATAGATTTTACTCTTGCTCAACCACACTTAAACCTGTGTAATTCCTTCTATATGGAGGCTAACCGTTCATATTTCAGTGCCTTTTTAACAAAGGGACAACTAATATTTTGATATTGGGGATAGTCTAACTTCACTGTAATTCATATATAGATTTTTCTAACTCTTTGACATTTATCAGGTTTATTCTATTGAGGGTAGTGACCAGTGTCTCATTGGTACAGCAGAGATTCCAGTGGGGGGGATTCATATGGATTCTATTCTTGCCGAGTCACTGTTACCATTGAAGTATGCTGCATTTTCCCATTGCTTCCGAACTGAAGCCGGTGCCGCAGGTGCAGCAACAAGGTAAATTATAAGCATACATACTTGTTTATTGTATAGTTCTATGATTAGCTACATTGAAATTTCAGTTCAAGATTTTCTTTTCCAGTTACCTTCAATTCACTTAAATAATACTTCTAAAGGTCCTGCTCCTTGGTGAGGTTCCACATCATCACAAAATGCATATAAATAATAGTTCTACCAAATCCTTGAATCTGAAATCCTAAAGGCAACTGTCCTAGAAGAAACATAGGCTAATTATTTCAACCAATTTTTAAGTGCAAATTAAATTTATGCTTGAAAATCTACGAAGTGATGATAAAGACACAACGCTTCTCACAATTTTTTACAACTCTGTTTTAAATGGAGGATTTTTTGTAAAGTGATTTATAAAATAGTTATAGGAGTATCATTTTTTTTTACAAAAGTGCCCTATGTAAAACAATATTGTAAAACTATTGTGGAAGGTCATGTACCTCTAAACACATGCCGTATGTCCACTCTTGGGGAAATGCTGTTGATTTTAGGCAGGGACAAGTGCCCTATATGATTGCTAATTGTCTTATACCGATCACACCGATCAAAAAAAAAAAAAAAAAATTGTCTTATGTTAACCTGTTGGAAATACTGAGCAGGGGTCTTTATCGAGTCCACCAGTTCAGCAAGGTGGAGATGTTCGTCTTATGCAGACCAGAGGAGAGTGACCTCTACCACGAGGAGCTCATTAAGATTGAAGAAGACCTCTTTTCATCACTTGGATTGCACTATAAGTGAGGGCTTTCAGCAGTCTCTACTGATTTGTATATTGATTTTTGTACCCGTCATGATAATTTTGAGTTTCTTGGTAGAACTTTGGACATGGCTTCGGGGGATTTAGGCGCACCTGCTTATCGTAAATTTGATGTCGAGGCATGGATGCCTGGCTTAGAACGATTTGGTGAGGTATTGTAATCGGCTTCCTTTGCTTATGTGGCTACAAATTTTGATTGGAAATGTTGCTTTCTGAGATAGACAACAAGTGTAGTTATGTTCAAATATGGGTACCATCAGTAAGCAAATTTCAAAATATTAAATCCCACATGTAATGCTTTGAACAGATATCAAGTGCATCAAACTGTACTGATTATCAAAGTCGCCGACTGGGAATCCGATATCGCCCATCAGAACCATCATCAGCTAGTCCTAAAAAGGGTAAAGCAAACCTTGCACCACCAAGGTTTGTGCACACATTAAACGCAACTGCCTGTGCAGTTCCACGGATGATTGTTTGCTTACTAGAGAATTACCAGCAAGAAGACGGCTCTGTTACTATCCCTGAGCCATTGAGGCCTTTCATGGGTGGGCTTGAGATTATAGCTCCTAAATCCAGATAGGTTGAGGTTATACTCTTTTATTCATGTATTGTAGTTGCAGCATCAATCTTTGCCGATAACTTTTACGCTTTACTGTGAACAAATATGGTTAATAAAAAGGCATGCACATGAATTGGTAAAGAAGTGCCTGTTGTTTCACGATGCATGACTTACTACGGAAAAACTCTTCTGGAAATTAGCATTCTCGTATTACTTGCTCCATCATTCTCTCTTCCAAGTCTACAGGTAAAATCTTCACTCTATTAAAGTTCGTTTTACGGTGTTTTACTTGGGGGATGAAGTTGAATTTTGTGGCAAACAGCATGCGTTTGTGGTTCCTACCATATCAAGGTGGTAATAGAGTGTTGGATGGAACAATCATATGCAATGCGGGTGTTGTCATGGCAAAATTCTTTCTTAGTTCGTACATGAACTTGATTACAGAAGATTAATATGTCACTGATCAAGGTTGGTGGTTTTCCAATAACTTCGAGCTCGAGCCTGTGCTTGATTTGAAATGGTCGATGATTCTGATTACTATGGTTTGTGGGTGGCCCAGGTTACTGATAGGAAAGGACCTAAAGTACCATGACTGTTTTGATAACTATGGGATTGAGATTGCATATCCATCCCCTTTACTAACTGTGGGGTTCATCTTGCACAAATCCATCTTCTTTAATAACTATGATGTTCTGAAATTTGATGCCCTCGTCCTGAAACCAACTCTTTTGAGATTATATGTAAGAGGTAACCACCGTACTCTAGTCTCTAATGCCCTATTTACTCTATCACCTCAACAAAGGCTCGAAGACATTAGTGCCACGAAAGAGCTAAAAGAAACGTAGGCAGTGAAACGAAAGGAAAAATCTTAAATTTTTTCGTTTTTATTGAATTCAATGACTGAATGAACATACATAGAAGTTGCCAAAAGAAGAAATACAGCTTGGTGTCCCCGACCAATTCCCTATGCAGCTCATTCAATCCAGGCCAACTCCAACCAAAAAATAAAAAAAAAAATGTGCATGTAAGGCCGCCATCTCACATGATTGCGTTCCTGCCCTGCACCCTACTTCAATTTTCCTCTTCATTCGTATATTTGCCCTAGCATTCTAGGGTTTGGGGTATATCCATCACCCATGGCAGCAGAACAGCTTGAGTTGCTTCAACTTCTTGTATGGAAAGCAAGTGCCACCAACCCTCCAGCACAGGAGTCGCTTATCAAGAGCAACAATCTGCATCATCTGATCTACCTGATTATGTGAGAGGTGTTCATATTTGGCGACTCCCTCTGACATAAACAATCTGGTAAAGGGTTTACATAAAAGGCTTCTTCCGATCGAAACCTATCCATGCCCTTTGTTCCAGAGATGGGGCCTTTTCTCTTCCTTGGAGACCCTTGCCTGTGCAACCAATATGACAAACAAAAACCAAATCAAGGTAAATTTAGCGCCAAATGAATCATTACACTATAAGATATTTGAGAAAATGAAAAGAATAGAGTTCCAGCATAACTCTTCACCATCAGAATAAAGAAGAAAAGAAGGGAGGGGGAATATGAACTCCCCACTTCAATCCTGAAACGCGTGCTACAGACATGAAATTTTGGACCAGCAGAAGACCACCCTCAAAGACCACCCATTCACGGTCAGTAGGGGGCTCAAGCTATAGAGTCTCATCACTCTGGCGACTTAAAGGAGTGATCTGACACCCTAGCCTATCAATTACATTAATCACACACATGCATGTGTGTGTGTGTGTATTTGAGTGTAACCTCACCTTCCATCAAACGTCGAAAATTATCTTCTTTCTTTTTTTATTATCATAATAACAATGGTGTGAAAAAAAAAGGAAGAACGGAAAAGACTTGCTTATGAGAGCCAATACTCCAAGCCTCTGCTCTTAACGACTGTAGAAAACTATGTGATAGTGCGCAGGAAGGAAGTTACTGTAATGTAAATTATACCTTAAAGGGTGGTGTTTAGAACAATCCTGTAGAGAGTGATTGACGGTTAAGATATCCTACCTAAACAACAGATAATACATCTGCTGTCTCACATGAGGCCACAACTACTTACAGAAGCTATAGACTCATCATCACTCTCACATACCGTCTTCTATGGGCTTCAATTGTTCGATTTGATAAATTTCGGCCTTCTTTCAGAGTTCCCCGCTCAATTTTGTCAAACAGACGAACAAGAGTTTTCCTGATGGACAAAGAAAAAAGCAAGTACATATTAATGTGAAGCAATTGATGGGAGCATATGTGGTTGATAGTAATTTATTAATCAACAGAATAACCCTCAACAAGAAAGTGCCATGCCTGTCAGGTGATATTGTTTTCCTATGTCCAAGAAAACGACGATGACCTTCAACTGCCCTTGCCATGTTCCCAGAGTAAGATGGGATAAATACATCACTTTCGACAGATACAATGTAATCAAGTGCAGCAAGTTGAGAAGCATGATCCATAAAAGGCTCCAGCTCCTCCACAGATGCCAATTTTTCCTGCAAGTGAATCAATTTTTTCATCTTTTTCTCGGTTCTTAGCAGCCCTCCCCAAAGTAAGCATACATGAATATAAAAAGGAAGCAAAGTTAGAAAACAGTGCATATTTTTAAAACTTAACCCACAGAGAGAGAGAGAGAGAGATTTAGTAGTTGGAAAAAAAAGGAGAGCATGATACTAAACTTCAATTTTCCACAAATTGAATTTAGTTCATGAGTGATTCAAGTGAGCTATATGAGGTCTCTACATGATGATTGGTAGTGCATATCTAATTTCTAAGCATCCTTTGATATGAGTTGGTTTTTCCTTGCAGGATCTTTCATTTATTTAAGTAAATGTCACCCAACTTGCTTCTCTGCTGTGAGAAAATTCATCCAATTATCACTAGCTTCTCTCTCATTAATGTCAGTCAACTATAAATAAGGGAACGCATAAAGCATTGATATTGTTCTCGCTACAAGAACTAGTACTTCGAAACCATCAGAAGCTTGACGGAGCAATTAAGTTCCATATGACATAATCTAATTATTCCAACACAATCCAATCAACTTCAAATCCAACTCTAGTATTAGACGATCTCCATTGGTATACATGGTCAAACTGTTTGGCATCCCTAGCCTGAATCCAATGGTTTCACAAATGTTGCGTATGCAGGGTACAAGTGCCTGAACCAGTAGATGGCTGACAAGAGCCTGAAGATTTCCTCTGCATCACCTATTGCTGTAAACAAGACACTTTTTCATTCACATTTTCTATTTGCAAAGCAGAACACGTGACATACCGTTCAAAATTGGAGTTTGTGATGATAATAAGTGTCATTCAATATCTGAGTACTTTGAGAAACCAAAAGCATTAGAAAGTGAATCACATATCCAGACCAGGCTTCTTTGATACAGACATTTTATCTCCTTAATATGTAAAAATCAAGCACAAGAACGCAGTTTCATACCTTGCTCTTTAATATGGGATAGCGGGATCGCAGATCAGCCATATGGGAATCACCCCCATATATCTCTCCAGCAGCAATGTATATAGGGGTATTTGATGGGTACCCAAGAGCAGAGAGAAAAATTCCAACTTCCTTGGGAGTCAAGGGGCAGTAACCTTTGGATCTCTGTTCCCCAGAATCGATGTCCTTTATTTTCCAGTATGCAGTGTTCTCCCTGGAAGTACAGAATTAAAATAATACATACAAGTGTTGACATTACAGATAAAGGACTGTTCTATAAGCGAACTCAGGGAAAAAAAAAATATTATCCAGGACTTTTTTAATAAGTAATCAATTCATTATCCAGGTTAAAAGAATAAGCATCTCATACCTGATCATCCTTAGCTCATACGCTTCGGCTGGAGACAGACCGTGTGTGCAGCCACTAAAGGCAAGCATGTCCTTCTCATACCGTAAATGCAAAGCAATGTAACGACCATAGGACCTCATCCGATTGACCAACAACTGCAACATTGAAGGAAAAAAATACTGGTCAGAAGAGAGATAAAGCCACTCTAGAAACCAGATGAGCATTTCGTTGGATTACTTTTCCCAATGCTTCAATTTGAGGTGAAAAACGGAGGGCTTCATAACAGGCACGGCAACGCAATTTCTGAATGTCTGGAGGAAGATTGTTATTTGCCAAGCGAGAATCAGATTTGGCAGCACGAATAACCTGAAAATAAAAAGATTGCATTAGAAGAAAAAAATAGGCTGACCAGATAGGTGAATGATTTGAATTCAGAAAAAATAATGCATAGACCAGAAGCATTTAAATAAACATACCTGAAAATCCTCCCACATGCTAGCTATCTCATCCCGGTAGTAATCCATGCCAGACCAGCTTCTAAAATGCTTGACAGCTCTAGTAGCAGCAGCCAGTTCCTTAGGAAGCTTTTTTACTACTCTTACATCATTAGCCAGAGCATTAATAAAATGATCTTCGTCAAAAACGTCCGAGAAGTTACTGCAGATTCAACACAGGTCTTATTATCGCATCATTTCTGTAAAATACAACACTCTTTCTATTTTTTATTTGGAGGGGAAGGCATTCAAGATTTCTACCTAGAGTCCTGCCAAAACGACCGTTTATCAAGTTCTGGAATAACAAGGGTGGCATTTATGATGCGGGCTACAGCTACCATGTCACATATCTGCAATTCGAGGGCAAGTAACCTTATTCAGCTTTTAAAACTAGCCATATAACCCATAATGTCCAGGCATATGTCAGATAGCGTGTAACATTCTCAACAATGCCACTCAACTACAGTATAATTTCAGAAAGTTCTCATATAAATTCAAAAAATGCACATGAACAGGGTTTGTAAGCAGGACAGGAACTAGCAGAGTCTCTCACATTAAATGAAGTTTTTTGAAATGAACATCAAAGCAGGGAAAATCACGCAAGTCTGTTGCATATTAACATGCATGTATGCAAGGCAGGGTGTCATATAGTTGACAACCATTGTCATTGCTAATGAATGTATCAAAATATATGTAACACTGCAATTAAGAAGCTCATAGGAGGCCTAGGCTTGACATCCTTTTCCCCTCGATGGTAGAATACAATTTGAAATTAGAACACATATTTATAAGTCCAAATAGAGTATATCCTGTATGCTGCACATTATTATAATTTAGTCCGACTGCCTGGGCTAAATATTTCCAACCCCCGCTATTCGGATCAAGAAGTAGCATGAGTAAGCCACATAATTGACTATTAGGTTCTTAGCCAAGAAAGCATAGAAATGTGTATGTCCATTGAATTTGGTCACAGATTGACATCAATTGGATTAGTGAATGTTGAAAATGGTATTGCAACATGGTTAGAATAGATAACAAAAAACTTGAAGCTTTATTGACGGATTAGTTGAAATTGATCAGGTAATGGAGCGATGTTTCCTATTTCCTAAGTTTAATAAAAGCTATCAACAAACTGGTAACAAAAATAAATTCAGGACCTTTGCATCCCTAAACCCAGTACAATTTGTTAATGTAGGGAAAGCAAAAGGTTTTTTTTTTATAAGAAAAAATGTGATTGAAACAAGTAAGTAGGCATAGCCCAAGTACACAGGAAATATTCGAAAGTAGAAGATTTTTGAACTGCTACAAGCAAATAATGATGAAACAGGACACCTCTCTTCATATCAATTAAAAGAGACCTCAACACTCAAGGTTGTCAAAAATATTGGAAGGAGACCTCCAGTCTCAGTAAGGTTTCATAGTACATAGCTTTTGGGATTTATTTCATGTACAATGTCATCAATCATACAATCAGAAGGAAAATATGTTTAAATGTAAATAGTACAATAGGATTTGATGAAACATCTTCTCAAACTGGATTGGGACTGGCTATTGAATTTGAAGTTTCCAGCTTCCACAACTTTGCAGTCAGACACGTGCGTGCATGCGTGCGCGCACACACAACATGCATGCATGTATGTATGCACATGCATACTACTATCAAGTGCAATGCATGAGATAAAAAAAGAAGGAAGAGACAGGGCATGAAGCACAGACCCCAGCACGCATTTGGTTGAGCCCACCGTTTGTATGTACAAGAAGGTAACCCCGTGACTCTATAGGAGCTGGATAAACAAAAGTGAATCAAAAAGTGAGTAAACAAGCATATCACATTCGCCAAGATATTTTGACTCAAGCCCCTTCCTTACTTGCATAATTAGCAGTAGGCTTTACGCAGGGCACAAAATCACGATTTGGTGGAGACTTCCATAGTTTGTACAACTCCAAGGTCCCTCTAGCACCAGCCAACTGTCAATTCTAAGGGAGTGAAAACATGAAATATGCATGACTACTTCGTATAATTCATACACCTAAATCTAAGAGACGAGATTCAAACCACTAGCAACCACAGCACTAAGAAACTCAAAGAAAAAATAAATCCATATGTTTGAACGGACATAAAGTTATCCTTTCATTTTGGCCGCTTGAAAATTTGAAAAAAAGGAGAAATTAGAGAAGTTGATGTCTTCAGTGTTATGCTTTACACTGAATTTGCCTCCTCAATATAAAACTCTATTCAACTTTACCGCAATAGTTTTGACAGTTTCAGTCTAGCTGAGTACCGGTTCTAGATCATTATAACTTAAAGTTCATGATGTTGAAATTTCTTTTATTCTCCTATTTCTAACAGCAACCAAACACAGCGCAATAAACAAAGTAAATCATATACTGGGAAGAACCATAGAAACAGAAAACCTGACGAGAAGATAGCGGCGCTTTTGACAAATGTGGCGGAGTGAGCTCTCGCGTCCAGCTTCGCACCGTGCTAAATCTCTGGTGTTTGAATTCATGTTGCTACAAATTAATAATAAAATGATATCTTAGATCATCGTAACACCTAACCAATGAGACCAAAACAAATTATAAAAAACTAAAATATAAAAACCATGTAAGAAACTTTCCACATTGGTAGATAACACAGTGATGTCTGCAAGTTAATGAATATGCATAGTTGATCTCGAAATAGACATAACAAAGTAAAATAATCGAGTAATATATTCTAAATTTTCGCTGAAATTTCACAGAAAGCAGAAACTAGAAGTTTTCAAACACGGAGCTCGAACAGTTGGAGATCACGGAAGTTTCCAGAAGGAAAGCAAAATTCCCAAACGAAAAAATGCAAAAACCCTAGTTTCAAAAGAAAGTAAAGAACAAAGAGAAAAGAAAAGGATATAGCAGGCCAAAAGAGTGGAGTGATTACCGTGGGGAGCTTGTAGGGGTCCGGGAAGTTTGGGACTATGGAGGAAGAAAAAGTGTGTAGATGGAAAGAGAGCAGAGCCACTAGCGCTATAGCACAAATGGCGAAAGTTAGCACCTTCCGCAATAGAGCCAACGGTCTCCATCTACGCCTATGCATCTCTAGTGTCTTTCTTTCTAGAACACTCTGCAATACTCCTATATCTCCCAAAGTTTATCACACACTGAGAAATGGCGGAAAGACATTTGCCCGATTCCTTTGCCCTGTGTGACACGTTTGGTGTCGCTCTCCGGTTGCTTGAGAGAGTGATTGATTGAAGATGATGGAGATGACGGTGAAAGCAAAGGACGGCACAGGTGATTGGGTTATTTGGGTGTCTCTCTGTGTATTTTGTTCATGTGCTCTCATTTCCCCAAACTTTTGCTGCTAATTTGTACAGCTAATTGAATTCTTTAACTGAATTCTTTACGCGTTGTGGTAAGATGAATTCTTTATAAATATTAATAAGTTAAGATTGTAGAATAAATTTTACGAATTTAATCGAGATATATTTAAATATTAAGACAAGTTTAGATATATTTATGAAAAGTTACGAAATGTTATGGATTTTGCATATAAAAAAGTACTGACTATTGAGTTGAAAAGATTATGGGTCTATGTAAAGAAGTTTTGAATTAAGATAAATTTAATAATTTGAGAGTTAGATATTTAAATGTTAAATTCAATTTAAAATTAGACTGAAATGAATTAATTTCAATACGAGTACGAAAATGATAACAAAACTTCCTTGAATGATCATAAGCATCTTTTGATAGGCATTAAATATTACTAAATTATTTATAATAATAAATATTAAAAGAGCACGTGAGAAATTAAAAAAATTAGAAAATATAAAATAAATTGCTTTATATGCTCGGAGGGCTCGCGTACCATGCGTGGAGTAGAGATAATCTAATAAAAATGATATGATTTGATATAATATATTAAATTTATTTTATTATATAAATTATTTCACAATCTAATATACTCTATCAAATTAGATTTATTGATAACTTTTTTTTAATAAAATCTCTTAATAAAGGTTAGATTTAAATAATGAGTTGAGATGAGATGAATTGAAATAAAGTTAAAAATTGAATAAAATATTATTAAATACTATTTTTTAATATTATTATTATTTTAGAATTTAAAAAAATAAATTATTTATTGTATTAAGAATTTGTAAAAATTGTAATAATGAGATGAACTGAGATGTGATGGTCTCAATCCAAACCGACCCTAAACATCTTTAAATTTTTACACCCAAGCATAGCAGATCTGACCACTTTTTTAAAACTCTACGAAAATATTTTCTAAAATAATTTTCACAACTATTCATAAAACAATTTTGCATTATTTATCAAAACTTCTTACGTCTAAACATCACCTAAATATGGTGCTAAGATAATCATATATAAATAAAGAGTCCCCTCTTTTGTGGGAGAAAAATATATTGGGTACTATATCTTTTATTGCAAAATTTTTTAAAGTCATGCCACTATGACAAACATCTTGAGTTCTTAATTTGGATCACATAATCCATGAATGGGTTATAAATATTTATATATATATATATTTATATATATTATCGAGATAGCAAGAGAGATGTCACTAATAAAACTAAAATTTAAGAATGTGTAATAATGTATTTTTTCATTTAGGTTCCAGATTTACTTATTTTTTTTAAAATGAGTGTATGAGACTTACATATTTTAAGATTGTAAATATCATTTCTATTATATTAATAAAAAAATAATAACAAATCTTAAACAATGCTAAAAAAAATATACAAAAATAAATACTAAATTAGTAAATTCCAATATCATACTCCAAATCTGTGATTGGACCAAGGCAAATTTCTGATAATTGGACTTATGACTTTAGGCTCTGACACCCGTGGAAATATTAAAATGCGAATGAGGAAGACAGTTCTCAATGGTGAATAGCCAAGCAAACTAAAGTCTCCAATTCCATGGTTGAGAAATGAATGGTGTGGATCTCAAGAACAGTTATGACGAGTTTCATTGATTATGGGATGGCTACCATGTGCACAACGGCTACTATCGAGACCACCTTAAATTCTTGAATCGGATTTAAAAAAATAATAATAATTTATCCATAAAGTAATTACACAAAAATTAATTTATAAACTGATATGATTTGATGTGATACGTCAGATTATAAAATTATTTTTATTATAAAATAGATCTAACGAATTTTGTGAAATTACATCAATTTGTATGTTTATTATGTGTAATTTATTTGTGTATGTAGCAGCAGTTCTAAAAAAAATAATTATTTTCCACCTATAATTTGTCTTTCCAAATTCCAATACCATTCCTAAATTACTACTTTCATCCTCAATTCCTTCCAAACTTGCCTCCACGTTTTATGAACCTGAAAGTTAATTTGAATTTTATTTATTAAAGTTATTTATGGAAGTATTTATTGAAGTTTTAATGGAGAAAAGAGAGAACAATTTGTATTTAATTGCTATACTTTTGAATCATGTAAGAGACTAAAGAGATAGTCATACGAAATAGATAGTAAATTCAGGATAAGATTTAAAAAATTTGAAGTCCGAAAATTATACGATAATTAAGGTTGTGTTTGGATAATGAGATATCCTTAGGTATTTTATGAATAGTAATGATAGAATATTGAATAGTAGTGAAAAGTATGTGAAAAATAATAATAAATAATAATGAGGTATACTGAGAATATACCCAAACTAGGCCTAAGAAGATAGTATTAGTGATAGTTTGTGAACAAATATTATGGATTCATGCATAAAAATATTTAGCTAATGGAGTGATTTGCTTAATCAAAACATTTATAAAAATTGGAATTAGTTGTCATTTTTGTTGTCAATAATAGCTTAAATTCTTTAACTATAAGCATGAAGAGAGGATTTTCATTTCTTTTGCTAATCCAAGGTTATCCATTAGTATGAAATTCAAGAAGATACCATTAGACCAACTTAACACCGTTGGTGCTTGATAGTAAAACTTACTTCTATGAGTACTCTTGGTAGATGAAAGATGATACTTCTCACCAAGTGACATACTTTTAATAAAGTCTCACATGACTGTATGCCCATGCAACATTGCTTTGAGAATGTGAGTACCAAAAGTAGAACTTTCAAAAAAGAAAAAGGAAATATCATATGGAATAAGATGATCAAAATGCCAACCACAAAAAATTATTTATAAGCATGCTTATTCACATGAGAAATGTTTTAGCTATAAAGAGATTTTACAAAAATAAATCCACAAACTGACATAATTTGATATGATACGTTAGATTGTAAAATTACTTTTATTTTAAAATGAATCTAACGTATCATATAGAGTTATGTCAGTTTGTAGGTTTACTTTTGTAATATCTCTTTATAATTATAACACTTCTCTATTGACATACTAAACATACTAATGATGCAAAAACTTAAAACCTTTACTAGCATATAAATATATGTTTTGATTTACGGACCCTACAATAAATTGTATGTTTATATGCCGACTTGTAAATAGTAGAACTCAACTGACTAGCTCACGCGGTTAGAGGGAGAGAGAGCTTGGAACTTTTAAACCACAAAAACAAAAAATGACTTCAAAATCTGCTCATATATACTTACCATATATAGTGGCAATTAGAGATATACAAAGGGAGAAGTGGGTAGAGATGAAATTAGTGCATAAGACAGTTTTTTTGAAAGGCAAAGAATTGATGGATACCTCCTTGAGTTTTGTTCTTTTCTGGTCTATACATTGAAACAGTGACATTTCGTGAGTAATTTGCAGCAAGTGGTATCGTAAAAGTGATAACAAACAAACAAAAAAAGGGCAGGATGATGGTCACGGGATTGAAAGGGCAATTGAAAGAGATGACTTGCCTTTCGTTTGTATAATAAGATGAGATGAGATGATATGGTTTTAAATAAAAATTAAAAGTTAAATAAAATATTATTAAAATATTATTTTTTAATATTATTATTATTTTAAAATTTGAAAAAGTTAAATTGAGATTTGAAAAAGTTAAATTATTTATTATATTTTGTGTAAGAATTTAAAAAAATTGTAATGATAAGATGATATAAGTTGAAATGATTTTTTAATCCAAACGAGACTCAAGTTTGTTTGAACCTCTCAAGCTGCTTCCTCAACTAATGATTTTTTGTCCTGAATTTAAAAAAAAGGGTTTATCATATTTTTCACATCAATTACTATCATGTCATATTCTTAGAAAATGATACATATGGGAAGACAAAAGGATCACTCATGCAGAATATTCCTATGGATTTTCCGAATTAAATTGAGTTAAAGTTTACAACATTTTTTATATATATATTTAAGCCTCAAAATATGAAAATATAAATAAACCCAAAAAGGAAAAAAAAAATGTAAAACCAGTGCAAATGTTTAGTCTATTTTAAATAGGCTCAGTTTGGATACAAAAAACTTCCAACTCTTCTCAACTAATCTAATTATTATAATTTTTTCAAATTTTTATAAAAAATATAATAAACAATTCAATGTTTTCAAATCTTAAAATAATAATAATTTTTATTTAACTTTTAACTTTTATCCCATTTCAACTCTCTATGCAAATCTCACCCTAGAGAAGTACTATATTTATAAAGAGATTTCACAAAAGTAAACTGACAAACTGATATGAGATCATATAATCCGTTAGATATACTTTATAATAAAATCTATTTATCCGGTCAATAATATACCACATCAATTGATCCACACCATTTTATGAGTTTATATTATGAAATTTGTTTGTATCTAAAACATTTTTCCTTGTCTTACCTACATTTCTTGAATTATGTGATGGTTTGAGTTTTTCTTTTTTGTAATTTTTTTTTTCTGGACCTTTCATTTTAGGGCAATGCTAGGGAACCTGCCAGGGGATTCCGTTCAAGCATCCTGTTACTTTTTTTTTTTTTTTTTTTTTTTTATGTAGTGATTAAGAAAATGTTGTTTAACAATATTATGATTTTTTTCTTTTTTAAAAAATATTTAAAAGTGCTAAAAAATTATGTTCTCATTTTTTAACACTTTCAAATATTTAAAAAAAAAAAATTACAATATTATTAAACAACACGTAAAAAAATTAAGAAATAAAAAAAAAAGTTTGGAGCGAGACAAATGAACGGTATCCCAACAGAATTCCAATCATTTTACTTCATTATATAGGGTCGTGAAGACAGTGCTACAGTAAGCTGGATCCGTGAAGTATAAAAGCTGGTAGATTGTCGAGATCCAGATATGGCTTCTTTGCTTGTCACATTCACAAAAATCGAAAGGTACTGAACTTGAAAGAGTCCCCACCTACATTTAAATCCGTATACACTGCTGGTTCCTTGCATGGCCAGGCTGTTTATGTTTTGATTTATTAGGAAACCCATATTTTTAAAAATATTACAAAAATTATAAATTAAATATATAATGCAATCACATGAAATACCCAGAAATAAAAACAAACCAAAATAAAAGAAAAATGAGTTGAGCCCTTTAATTATATTATAAGTCCCAACAAAAAGATGTGGAAATAGGAATAGGATTCCCTTGAGCAATTTAAGTAAGAGCTTTGCTATTTATAAGTCTCACACACCACACACTATATTTTTTTTATTTTATTCTTAAAATAATTAAATTCTTCTACTCATCATCCATATACCACACATTTAGTAAGAGAAAAAAAATTAAAAAAATAACAAAAATAATGGTGTATGAGGCTTATGAATAGAATTTTTCTTTAAGTAAAATGGGACTGCATGCATTATGCAATTTGTATCGTTAGAGCATTCACAATAGATTCTTTATCCTATCTCTCAAATATCACAAAAACTCACTTTTTCTATTTTACATATTGACTTTTATAATATATCATACATCAGCTTATCTATTTTGTCTTTATATCATTTAAATATTATATTCTTTAATATTTTGTAAGAAAAAAAAATACAAGAAGAGAGAAATTATTGTGGGGGAAAAAGTACAAGAAAATAAAGAAAATAAATAAATAAAATGTTTACATTTGTGTATAGTCTATGCTACATGTAGCGGCAACACTGTAGAAAAATTGAAAATGGATATGAAATGCATCATCTGTTGGATGCACTTTTGGGCTACTTTCCTTCAAATTTCACATAAAAATGGATTTTACAAAACTTATTGGGAATGCTCTTACATGAGACAGAGAAGTGATGTCCTTTATTTTAAAATTTTTATTTAGTTTTTGTTCCTTTTTTTTTTATCGTCTTATGTGTCTATTGATATATTGAAATGTTGTTTAATTTATTAAGAATAATGTTGAATACAGTTTTAAAATTATATAAGTATTGGCTTTCGCATACTTCTTTTAGGAAAAAAAATGGATTTTATTATTAAAAAATAAAATTTTTAATATAAATTCCAAATTTATCTTTTTTTTCAAAAAAAAGGTGTGAAATTTGACTACCTTAAAATTGATATATAACCACTTATAAATGCATCATTTTCCATTTCTTGCTCAGATAAACCTTAACGTAAAAATTGGTAACTTTTAGGTTCCGTTTAGATACAGAAATATTCTCAATCCATTTTATCTCATCTTATCTTATAATTACAATTTTTTTCAAATTCTCGTATAAAATATAGTAAAAAATTCAACATTTTCAAATTTCAAATAATAATTATAATAAAAAATAATATTTTATCTAACTTATCTAAAATTATTTCATCTCACTAATCAAATGGGTTGTTATTATTATTTTAAAAAATACTTTTAGCAAAACTTTTTCTGAAGATAAAGACAAAGACAAAGACAAAGACGCGATTGCAACTTCCATACAAATGGAAGTTAGAAGAACATGCGTATGACCTCTTCCTTTCTCTCCTTTTTTATTTATTTTTTTTTTCCATTTTTTCCGTTATTTGTAATTTTTTTCTTTAAATATATATATATATATATATATTTGTATTTTTTTTTTTCTTTTCCACTTCTGAAAATGAGCACCTTTTTACGTGTTTTATGGGTAAGGCATCACATGATTCACAGCTCATATAAAGCTACGTGGCTTGCATGTACTGGTCCAAATAACATTGATTTTTCAACGGACACAATGATCATGGGTCTTGTCTATGTCGAACGTAAACCTCAGTTTAGAAGAGCAAAGGAGCAATCATGTGGCACTGGTACTGTGACTGCTGTCTGATGTTTCACACGTGGCTGCTGACCTAGCATGGTACTAATCAACATGATTGAGACCAATTAATGGGCCCTTGCCCTTTGTAATTCGCCTTGTCTCGACTTCCTCTCTTAAAGTAACAGTTCCAATCAGCAGAAGGCATATCACATGCATTTGCTTGATGAAAACATATGGAGTTGAGGAAATAATTAAACAAATCATGATGAATTACCATCACATGCCAAAAGGCCTCCAAGAGAGATTAGTGTCTGAAAAAGTCGGAAATCCAAGCAAGACTTTTTAGAAATATTGTTCTCATTTAGCTTCAGTCTCAAGTTATCACAACTATATCAAACATTAACGTGTATCTATCAAGAGTTAGAAATTGCACTTTTCCATCTCATCTATACCACGTTACCTCTGCATAAATTGATAGACACGATTCAATAACTATCTGATGCATAGACGTATCATTGAATATGTCGGATAATCCTATCAAATTTGAATAGTTTGCTGGTCGACATACGTCTGCTTAAATATGAGCGAGGGATATGTTTTATACATCGGATAAATCTTATTAAATCTGGATAATTTGCCGTCGACATATATACGTTTGTTGTATATATAGGTGAGTTTGGATCACAAATTCATTTTAACTCATCATTACAACTTTTTCAAATCTCAAAATAATAATAATATTAAAAAATAATATTCTAATAATAATTTATCATCTCAACTTAACTCAACTCAGTTCAACATCTAAACGCAGTCTATATGTGCAAGTCTTGATGGGATCAATTGATGTTATTGACAAGTGAAAATGATTGGAGAAATTAAATTAAGACCAAGATTTATTTTTGGAGGTCCAAATCAGCCACTAAAATACATAAAATCAACAAAGAGAATAATAGAAGTCTTGGTCGTTTATTTTAGAAGGAAAAGATTATTTGCGAGAATGTTATTGACACATCAAATATGTAAAAAGCTATCACATCTATTAACATTAGAGAAATGATAGTTGCAGTCGTGAGTGTGCAAGTATTGCGCAGTCATTTTAAAAAAAATAAATAAATACAGGACCCATATGAAAGAAATTAATTTTTTAATAATAGACCCACTCTTTTTTTAATATGACTACACGGCGCTTAGATACTACACGACTGTATGTAGTATTACTCTTAACATATATTAATATTTTAAAATTTTTTTATAACTATATTCTATAATGGTATAGACAATAAATAATCACTAAAGATACCAAAAGTAACACATGATCCAATTAGCAACATAAACGGGAACATGCATGTGTACATACACACCCTTCTAAGCTACGCTAAATAATTAAGCAGTAAAGGAAAACTTAGAAAGCAGTGGATCAATTAACATTAATTTTCAGACCATGAAAGTCGGCGTTGGATGTGTGATTAGGACAACAAAAACGTTAGTCAACTCTAAGCAAACAAGAGTTACTTCGATCTTTTCTTGGTAGGAATGGGTCATTTAATTGGTTTTTATATTAAGTTGCAATTTGGATAATAAGTTGAGATGAAAGTTGAAAGTTGAATAAAATATTATTTTTTAATATTATTATTATTTTAAAATTTGAAAAAATTGAATTATTTATTATATTTTATGTGAGAATTTGAAAAAGTTGTAATGCTTTGATGAGATGAAATAAAATACTTCTTGTATCCAAACATGACCTAAGAGTAATATTACATACAATTTTTGGGTATTCAAGTTCCGTGCACTTTTTTTTTAAAAATTAATAGTGATATTTGAAGGCTTTTACACCACTCATCATTCACATGACATAATTTGATTTGTAAGATTCAAATTTTAAAACTTATCTTTCAAATTAAATTATGTCACGTAAATGATGCGTAATGTAAATGCCTTCAAATAAAATTATTCTTGAAAAAATGTGGGGTATATCATTAAAAAAATTATTTTTTCATATAGGTTTCAGATTTATCCACTTGTTCTAAAAGAAATACGCGAGACTTACACAATTAAAAACTGTAAATATCATTTAACTTATATTGATGAGAGTAAACGTAGTCAATTTATTGGACATTATATATCATCATGACTAACATCATGAAAGTGCTACAAAACTTTACTTTCTTCTTTGGAGTTATATATATGAGGGAGCAATTTCGCTTGATAATTTGCATAAACCAATCTCACTAACTCCAAGACTCATTAAACAAGGCAAATAAATTATATAAACAAATGACAAATGCTAGCTCTATTATAAAAGGATTTTACAAAAAGTATATTTATAAGGTATTATAGTTTCACATGATACAGTAGATTGTAAAAGATTATTTGTTACGACGTAGATCTGACTTATCACATTAAGTCACGTAAATTTATACTTTTACATGTATATATTTTTATAGATCTAGCAAATTAATATATCTTAGAATCTATATCCAAGCTTTGAAATCTAAAATATTATGAAAATAAAAATAGAAATTCGTTATTATAAATATAAATTAATTTGTCAGCCTCTATATTGACACACGAGAGACATCGATATTATTGATGTGAAAACTTAAGACCTCAATAAATAACACAAGTACTCTAAAATACATTCATATTTAATTTATTTATTCTAGAGTTTAAGGTGGGAGACAAGAAGAATACGAAAGAGATGTTTCTGCTTATTTGGAGGCTTGGGATAATTGGGACATGAGAAGTAAGGTTGGAAATTTCGTTTAGGTCAAAATTAGTCGTGAGTCAAGTTTTGATAACGTTGTCCGTGTCTTGTATTTTGTAATGTAACGATGTCGATATGAAATGTTAACATACGGCATATAAATAATTGGAGGAGGGGGACCGAACTTGCAACTTGTGAATTGGAATGATGCTGCAAACGAAACTAGTCATTATTCTAATTGATGTAGGTCACATTATTCTTGTTGTTCTTCTTCTTCTTCTTATTATTATCATTAAAGTATGGCTTACATCATGTTAAAATTTTACCGGATACATTCTATTAAAAAAAAAAATAGTCTAGTTTGGATACAGAAACGGTTTCATCTCATCTCATCTTATTATTACAACTTCTTCAAATTTCTACACAAAATATAATAAACAATAATTCAACTTTTTCAAATATCAAAATAATAATAATATTAGAAAATAATATTCTAACAATAAGTTATTCAACTTTTAACTTTCATCTAAAATTATCTCATTTCATCTCACTATCGAAACAGGACCTTAAGATTGACGAAAAAATCTATTTATTTTTTTACTTAAAGTAATTATTTTCATTTATTTTTCAACAGAATGTATCCAACAAAATTTTAACAAAATCTTCTCGTTTGTTTTCATAATTATTTTCATCTTATCTCATCTCATCATTACAATTTTTTCAAATTTTCACATAAAATAAAATAAACAATTCAACATTTTCAAATCTAAAAAAATATATATATATTATAATAATATTTAATTTAACTTTTAACTTTTATATCAACTTATCTTATTTACGAAAACACCAGAAGCAAACTCGTAATCTATATGAATGTGTCTGCTTTTCTTTATAATAATAAAAGGGATGGAGAAGTCGTGGATTTAATTATCTTGAATAATGTACACACGATACAAATTTGTCACAATGAGATCATAAATGCTGTAGAAAAATTATCGACAAATTCAAAAAAAAGCAACTATTATTACATTTTCTCCCAAATAATTGTTTTTCTAACCTTTTCCTTTCTTTATTGGGCTGCATGATATCTCACTCTATATAGGCCGAAGGCCCATGTTGGGATGGTGTAGGGACCATTAATCCTTTCACTCAATTTTATGGATAGTGGTAGCAACGAGAAATGGGCCGACCCAAGAAGGCCCATTCATATGGTAAATCCAATGGCGTAAAGGAAAATAGAAAAAAGAAAAAGAAAAGAAAAGGCTGGACAACATTGTTGGGCCCATACCCAAAAAAAAAAAAATTGGGGCTCATTGGGCAACATTGAAAACAGTAATAATTTGAATTTAGAATATGAAGGCAACAACATTAGTACACAGATTGGTACGCAAACTTGCTTGCACATAACAAAACTCGTCACAACCAATGCTTAAAGAATAGCAGCTGTGTAAGTTAGATACAACAACAGACAAGATCTATCGGTATATGCATATTTTTTGTGATATTCCTGATAATGGTGGTGTAGAGGATCCGATTATTTGAAAAACGAAAAGTTCTTACTCTTTATATTAATATTTCAATAAAGCTCAAATTATATTATTGACTAATTTTTTTAAAAGTATAGATCTCGGCCTTTTTTAAGACATTACAAATAACATCAGAACATATTCCAATCGACCAAAAATATGAGACTTGAGCCGAAATTTTTCTAATAATTTTACGAGATACTACATTATATAGCATCACTTTAAATTAGTACGACGTCTAGGTCTCTTAATTTTGTATTAGGGAAAACCATGCAGCGCTCATCATGAGCATGACTTAGAAATCCTGATCAGGAAGTTGCCAAGAATTTTAATTCGGGAATACTTTTTTCTATCTATCTGTCAAAAGAATTTTCTATTTTCCAACGCCAGCTTATCAAGTCGAACTTTATAACCCATTTGAGAAGAGGAAGGAAATTGCCAGGAATTTGAAACCCCAAATTAATGAATTTTAAACTTGCTGTCACGTATGCATGTTTTCCACTATATTTGATGATTTTATCAATATAATATCATATCATATCATATAAAAAATAACTCCAAAATCTAACCTAAAAACTCGTGGACTGACCATTGACTAACATTATTAAACCTAAAGAAATTTCTTGGATGACAATATTAGGCTGATCTAGACGGTCAATAATATAATTCACTACAAGAAAACTGTTTATTTATAATTGGTTATTTTTTGTGAAAATGATTATTTCCTATAAAAAATAGTATGTTTTCATCGCAAAGAATCCGTCACAAATGCTTATTTTTCTTGTAGTGATTAGAGCTATTATAAAGAGTAATAATATATTCTTTCTAATAAAGACTAATCAATGATATAATTAAAATCTCGTTAAGACGATTATAAAGAGCGATAACTTATTTTTAAGTAGTGAAATTCTATATAACACCTAACCTTATGATTACAGTATGGGGCATCACATAACAAACAGTAGTTGGATTCTTTTTTTTGGTTTTTTATTTCTTGGACTAGTCAAGTCGTGCCATTATGCTGTTTCTTGACATTTTACATATTGGAACGATTATGTTTTCTCAGCATGCAGATCACAAGAAATCAGACAGATTATAATTAGTGCAACTCTAAGGAATGATAAGAACAACAGCGGTGCTACTGATTTGCCGCTCAGAATAGTCCGCTGTAACTTACCGCTAGGTCAAAATCATTATTTTATTTTTTTAAAATTTTTTTATTCATATTTTTTTATCATTTTAAAATATTTTTAAAAAATATAAAAATAATATCAATACACTAATAGTCAATTCCTTAACTGTTAAGTAAAGAAAAAAATTAAAATATATGAAGTGTCAAAATGAGATCAGGATAAGTTGAGTGGATAAAATAGCATTTTTATAATAACAATCAGAAAAAAATAACTGTAGTAGTGGATTTCATGCTCTTTCTTCGTAATCCCAAACAGAATACTACACAAATATACACATAAAATTGAATAAACTCTTTCATTTTCTTTCTGCTTTATTGTTTGATCATTCTTTTTCATTTTTTGTTTCTGTAAAAACCTACCTAATATATAGATAGATTCTTCCTGCACCTATGAAAAAAAAGAAGAAAACAAATTGACCAAGAAACGTGCTTCCATGGCGAAGAAGCAACCCTGTTAATTAAGTAGTCATCGTCTCTCTCACGGTCCTTGAGTGCATCAAAGTCTCGGCTTCCATCCTCTTAGTTCTCGGACGAATCAACTTCGACCAAAACCCTGCACCTCCTTTCTTCTTCGTATCATTATGATCTTCTCCACTTTTCATTCTTGGAAAGAATGCAACCGATCTGCTCTTAAGGAGAACGTCCTTGCCATTCAACAGAAACGATACTGAACTGATCTTTCCCTCCTTGGTAAAATGCTCGTACCGATGCACTGGAGAGGAACAAGAAGAAGCCGAGGAGGAAGAATAATAAGATGACAAAGAAGAAGGAGAAGAAGAAGCAGCCATGGCGACCGCAGAGGTTGATCTTCGTGAACCATAAGAAGAAGAACTGGAAATTTGGGAGAGTCTTTCACTCAGACAAAGCGAGCAAACTCCCGGTGATTGTCGGTGTTTCGGGTGCTTCTTGCACTTGACATGATCAGGCTTGGATTTCCCGGCCATGATCGCGGTCTCCTTTGATGATTTCCTCATGTTCTCCATTCGATCATCGTATCTCGTTCTCTGTCGGTGTCTCGTTCAGACATCTCGTGTTTATAGAGCTGTAGGGAGGTGTGTTTCCTTGATGTTTCATGTGAGTTTCTTCTGTTGTTTCGTAAAAATTGCTTTTTTGACGGGTTACGAGAGAGGTTGACAAGTTGGCGACTGACCATAGAAGGACCAAATGGACGTCTGAGATGGCTTGAGAGTTGGCGTGGGCTCCACTCTGAGATTGAATTGGCGGCTGTGATGAGTTTTCAGTGTGGGCGGCGTGGAAAATCCTGTGCGTTTCAAATAAGGAAAAGGTCTAGGCGCGACGGAATCAACTTATTCAACTCTAAATTAAAAACGCACCGGATCTTAAGAGCTAGGAATGTTTAAAAAAAAAAAAAAAAGGCCCCCCTTATTCCAAGATTTAAAGAAAATTCTGTATACCATATTACTATTATATTTTCATCTCATTATATATGTAAAATATGACACATTTATTACCATTAGATGATAAAGTCTTGATAATAAATGTGACACATCTTACATAGTAGAATAAAAATAAGATGAGAGTATGGTGTATATCATTACTTTTCTTCTACATGATTTAAAAATCAGAACCGCTACGGAGCGGTCAGTCCGATAAGTCTAATATAACAGCCCTCCACTTAGCTCTTGACACCTCAGCAAATGCAATAATCCCACGGTGGACTCGTTCATATAGGATAGAAGGGGCAAACTTCAAGCCCAGCATACGCGTTTGAGGTTCCGAAAGACACTGTGACTGTCTGCTTCCACGTCGAGGAGACCTCCACTGCCAGCAGCCAGCAGCCACCGCTGTCAGTCCACCACCATGTCCAGAGGCAACCACCCAACTCGATTTCTCCCAATTCTCCCAGCGCTCCACCTCCGATTCTGCCCAGCTCGATTTCTCCCAATTTCGGCCCACAAGTTATCTGCCCACTACACAAGCACAGTTCCACCGCCCCACTCCACCTGTTGTTCATGGCTGAGTCCAGTGGCTTTGGAGTTGTTGAGGTATTTCTCCTCTTTTACATTATAAACTTTGGTTGTTCATGTCTAAGTTGGTGTTTGATAAAATGTTTGAAAGGCACAATTGTAGCCAACGATAATCACGTTCAAATGATTTCTTGTTAAGCCATGTCATCCATTCATAATTTTTGAAGAAGGCAACATTCAAACAACTTCACAATTAGGTTATAAACAAAATAATGGGAATATAATGGAGTTAAAAATTAACAATTTATTCCCACACATCGTGCAGGTGTGACTATTTTAATAATATTCAAACTTCATTATGAAAAATAAAAGATAAGGAGGAGCACCTAAAAAGTTTCATATAAGATTATTGTGCAACTGGATTTATCAAAGCAAGAAAACACTCAATCCCCAGGACCTACTTTATTTTATCTATTATATATCTGCACAAAAAATTGTTTTCATTTTCTTTTCAAGAAACACCATGAGTCACTACAACAAAACTTGGTTTTTCCCAGGAAGGGGTGCGGTCGAAAAACGTGAATACTTCGTGGGAAAAGAGATATTTCCCACTAATTTTTGTCGTGGGAGACTTGTGGAATAAAACGGGTGGGGAAAGATATTTTTTCCACCAAATTTTGATTTCATGGGTAAAACCACCCTTTTCGCCACGACATGAACGGTGGATAACGCATTTTAACTCCGTGGCAAATAAGTTCATTAACATCAACTCGTGGTCAGTAATAACGTCATTAACCATGGCAGTAGTTCGTGGAAAATATTCTATATCCATAAATGCACTTCGTGGCAAAAGTCATCTATTATAAGTTTTACCCACCGATTTATTCATGGGAAAAAATTACTCTGGATGGTGACTTTTGGTGGAAATAGGGTATTCCCACCACAATCAGAAAGTGGGAAAAGATCACTTGCTATGAACTGAAGTGGTTGTAAATGGTTTTTGCCGGTTAAGCTCATTTCGTAGCAAAAACGATCATTACTATATCCCACGAGTATTATTTCATGGCAAAAGAGGTTTTCTCATTACAATTGTCGGTGGGAATATCATTAATTACTCAGTTTTGTTTTATATTTTCCATCAACATCATACGTCGAAAAAGTTAATTACCCAAGAATAATATTCGTGGGAAATACAATTGTTTCATTACACCTGTTTTCCCACCAAATCAACTCCTCGTAAATAGGTTTTACGAAGTCATGTTTGCCACTAAATTAAAATCGGTTTCCTGCCAATCAATCGCACAAACAATCCAACCAAAAATATAGTCACTTTCTACATTTATCCCACAAATAGGCCTGTATTGAACCTTTCTCAACACAATAATCCATCAACAAATGTAACCAACACCCAAAAAACTAATCCAACCAAAGTTGGTAACATATATTATACATAATTAATATTGTACTTTACAATTCTGTCCACTGGGTCAACAATCAATTAAGGCCATCAAAATACAATGAATAGAGCAAATATAACCAAACTACAGCCCAACAACATGGATGATATGCAACCTTGGGACTAAAAGACATCACTGCAGTAAACCTCTCATGTGACAGTAATGCTGATTCACTGAGACAATCTTCATTCTTGAAAACATTATTAATATTTCCCTCTTGATCCACAAAGCATGGTGTCCTAAAATCCAGCCGAACCAAATGGTCAGCCATGCTTAACTGTATTAGCCAATAGAAAACATTTATTTAGGCAAATGTAGTAGCTAGAACATTACAATAGCCATTACCAAAGGCAAATTACTGGAAAATAGTTAACAATTATATTAAAGAACTGGCCAAATTAAAGCTGACATCTTTATCCTGAATCCCCCTTCATTGATTACACCAATTCCTAAGTCTGGCTATTCATGTTGGGTATTGATGGAAAATGTTTCTGATGAGAACTATGTCCATTGATAATACTTATATGGCCAAGGAAGTGAGATGGGCTGGGAAGCTTACTAATGATATAAAGAGTTGAATCACAAATAATGAGTCTTAATTATCCATATAAGTTTTGTTGTAACATGATAATTGTTGTAACATGTTGTACACAGATTTAATTATTTTCATAGTGCATTAATCACAAATCATGAGGCTTCCCAAAAAGAATATCCTAGGGTCATGCATGGAAAATGCCAAATGTCGTGGGAGTTGAATCTCAAATTAATTTCGAGCTAGTTGGTAGATATATATGCTTTTTTTTATAAGTAATAAGTTATTGTATTCATATAAAGCATGAAAGTATATATATATATATATATATATATACACACACACACACATATATATATATCTACCAACTGTTATGCTATTTTAAATACTTAGCAACGTATACATGATGATTTCTTCAATTTATTCTGCTATAGCAGAATACTTGGTTTTGCCCGTCACTACATATTTATTGTCAATTAGTTATGGTTCTCATGGCTAACAAGTCCTCATGCATGGACCAAATTAGGAAAAACAAATCATCATGCATGGATAATCTGGGTGACTTAATGCAGGTAATTAAAGCATGCATGGAATAGTCTTTGAGCTTGGTGCCCCCACAAACCAACTAATTTTAACCAACCAAACCACCCAATGGCTTACAAATTATTTCAGTTCAGTATTTATAAATGTCAATAATAACCAATCATGAATTTTCTAACACCTACCATCATCAACATAATAACCACAAGATCTCTCCAAGATGATAGAATAAAGTTATGAAACTATATCTTTTTTACATGGCCATTAGTCTCATGTAACTTTGGCTCAACTATCAATATATATACACATCTATATATAATGAAAACTTTACTACTGACCATGTCCAAGATGTATATTTGAATTACAACCTCAATGTAACATGTGAACATTATATCTATTGAGAGAGATACCAAAATAGAGTTATATTCTGACCAGAGTGCATATCCAACTAGTTTGAAGTTGGTCTAAGCTACTTGAGAACCATAGTCTTATAATAAGATGGGAATAACAATAACCAACCTCCATTCTGCACCTTAACACCTTCAGGTATGTTGGCACCAAGGATGTAGTATGACAAGTCATCCACCATGTAGACAAGCATGATTAACTTGAATAAAAAATAGGAAATCGGCTGAAAAATTATTACTTACTGCTATCAAATCCTTCCAATGCGAATGTTGCTAGCAACCTTAACTTACTATATCTCCACCAACTATTGTTCTATCCTTCCATCAATTTTCCCCATAGTTATACTTGAGACAGCTTAAACCTGCATACAATGAAATCAAATATCTAATTAGCCTAAAAGTGGTCTGGTTTATTATATACACAGTCCACAAAACTAGCTGAATTAAATACACAAATTATAGCTAGGAATTACCCATTCATAACCACAAGTCTCTCTAAAGCAGCAAGACATTCAAAATTATGTGACTTACATATCATGTTCTCATTACAAAACGCTAGCAAAAAAAGGCATGACCAAAACTCCTGTTAATTTGCCTTCACTGGTTCTAACATACTCAACCTAACAAATACTTATATTCACTGCAAATATGAAAATAATCTCTACAAACCCCAATGGGCATTGGACTGTTTTCATCCACAAAACACATCCACAAAAGAAGTCCACAAAAAATATATACTGGACTTGGGACTCCTAGGCATCCTGTTGAGTCTTTCTATGAGACTCAGTATTTTGCTCCAACTCCGATACCTGAAAGTTCATTTCTTTCTCGTATTCAGAAAAATTCCTCCTCAAAGCCACAATATCAGCCATCATCTGGTCTAGTTTGGCCTTATACATTTCCGCATCATTCTTATTCCGTTCATTTTCCTCCCTAGACGCATAAAAGCTTTGTTCTTCTTCATTGAAGGAGAGGGGTCAGGAATGACCATGTGCCCCATCCCCTATGTGTACCTGATTTGAACCCTAACACGTCTTTGAAAATGTCAGCCACCGCTTCATCATAGTCCTCCTCGGGATCTTTTTCATTCAATCTCTCCACCAGGATATTCTGAAAATAATATGAAGGAAAATCAAATATCCTATTAATTTTGATCTACTTTATAGTCTAACACAAGTTATTTCAAACACAAGTATTTCTCACATAATTGTGTTCAAATATGACATTCAAGAATTTCCCCTTCCGTGCTGACCAATGTGTTTGTTTATAGAAATCGACCATATTTGGTGTTGTCTCCCGCTGCCACACATCATTAACCATATATGTTAATATTCAAGTCTCTTCATATATATAATACTCACTAAATACATCATAAAATGCACAAACCTTCTCTTCCAAAATCCTTACAAATGATTTCCTCCCGCCGATATGATTCACCTTTAGTTTTTGCCTATTTGACGTGTTCCTTCGTGACTTCTCCTGCATTTTTTACCCAGAAAATGTATAAACATTTTCCACATTTGTTGCTGTAATTTAATGCAGCAACAGTATATATATCTATACATATATATATATATCACAGCTAACACAAACCCCAAAAAAATATGACAATCATGGATAGCCATACTTGAAGCTGAAATTTAAGGCATATATACTTTGAATGTCTTGCTTGCCCACCTCTCACAAAGCAACTCCCAAACAGGTTTCTCCACCATGGGTGTCCCACCACATATGGCCTCCTCATGCGATCCATATTTTTGGTAGATTTTGTGCAGTTCATAATGATATGCATTATACTTGTCGGACAAATGTAACACAACCATTTCCCGATGGTTGTCTTTCCCCCAATCCAATACAAAATCAGCCTGCAAGTTCAGTTATGATTGTTGTTACATATTTTCAGCAAACTCACTATAAGCGAAATTATTCAACAACTACATTTTAATTGGTTACTATAAAATAACTCTCCTACCCTAACCCGGTCAACCAGCTCTTGTTTCTCCTCCTCAGGTACGTAACTCCAACTTTCATGCCCATGTCGGCATATACTTTAACGATCCACGTAACTCGACCAGTGAAGACGGAGGCATTCTCGCACGAAGGACCTCGATGACATCCTTTATATCCAAAGGAACCTTACCCACCTTCCGGAGGCGTTCAAATAGTGTGCCCCGCGCAGTCCCTCGACCCCATTTCTGAATAGGTGGATTTATATCTCGAAAATGTATGGAGTTAAATCAAGAATTAAAATACATGTGAATACAAGACAAAATAAATTCTCCAATTTAACTCCTATATGAATTGATTACAAAAGATGCATAAGTTATGAGTACTATGAAAGGCTTACCAGTATTAATATTCCCCTCTCCACCCTGTGCTGCTTCCATGCACTCTTATACGTCTGCACCTCCTACTGCCTGAGTTGATTCATTTGGGTCCACCTCGTCTCGTAAATTATTTCCCAGAGGCAAGGCTTCTGAATCTGGAGTGCTACATATGATCGGTCTTGAGTGTCGGAGTCGCCCCCTCCTTCCCCTCTTTACAGATCTCCACATTCTTGTCTTTGCTTGAATTCAATTGAAAAACGTTGTAATATGTAGCAAACAAAACACTAGTAAGCACTTATTATTAATATACTATCTAGAACATACCAAACCCAGATAATAGATCATACCAAACCCAGATAATAGATCATTCCGCCTCTGTATATAGAGTAAATCATTATAAATAGACTACTAGAGAGCATGCCTTTATAGATGAACAGATTTATATTAGCTTGAGATTCACTGCTACACATATATCAGCATGAATATTACTAATATTGCAACCATTTATTCACCCACCTTAGATCATACATGCTTAACTAAGAAGCTTTGATGAATATAATTCCTGTTGTAATTATATTTTGTGGGGTTCATAGATAAATCAATATAATGGGAATGTGCAAATGTTACCCCCCTGTAGGATTCTGAAGTGCCTTTCAGGTTATTGTCAACTTGATAAAAATTAGAGGCAACTTCCATATGTGTTGCCTCTTTTATTATACCTTCAAAAATATAGTTGTTAATTTTTTAAACCTTCTTGCTTATTGAACATTTTTTTAAGCTGAAGCTCTTAATCTACCAAATGACTAAGTCTGAAATTGATGTATGACTTTATATACTTGTGGTTTTTCCGTCCATTTAGAATGTCCATTAGGTTTTAACTTTTTTTTTTTTTTTTATAAGTAGATTTTAATTCATTACTAACTTCTTATAAAGTGTATTACCATTACACTTTATGAAATTTTCAAACCCAAAACTGTCATGAAGTTCTGTTTTTGTGAAAACAATCAACCATGTATCTTATATCTATGTATTAAATAGAGGTAGACGACACTTTATAGTCTCTACTGAAAACAACCATCTTTATAGGGAAACATCTAAGAAAACAGCCTCTGGATATAGAGTAAATCATTATAAATAGACCACTAGAGAGCATGCCTTTATAGATGAACCACCATTTATAATGTTTGATGTTCACTACTACACATATATGTATCTAGAAGAGAACTAGAATGTGTTGGGAAACCAGAGATACATAACACTCGGCATGATATTCACTTTGGTCACAATTGCACGACCAAACACAAGAACTTTGAAAGTTTTGAGGCCATGTTCTGATCTTTCAGGTTTATAGGGTTCTTTCAAGAGAAGCACTAGTCACAAAATATATGAAAACAACTTTCTTCTTAATAAGTTAATAATTGTTAAGAAGAAATTTGCTGTCACATATGGGTTTCACAGCCCATTTGAAGTCAAGTGTAGACCCATATTGGTCCAGCCTATTCCAAATGCCAAAAGTGCTGGCACATCTGTGTTCTTTTACTTTTTGAAATTCAAAAAGTATAACTGAAAATGTCTAAAACTGTGTTGGAAGACTTGCATTTGCAGCCCGATATTCTAAATAATCCCAAAGTCAGGAAACAAATAACAGTTGAAATGAAGCAGCAAATATTGTTGTTATACTGTGTAAAACAGAGCTAAATACTGTGCAGAAATTATCAAGGAAGGCAGAAGGAGGATAAGGAATAAATTAGAAAAGCAAAACAGCTTGTACCTTGTTTTGGATCTGGGTTGCGTGTACTTGATGCAAGGAGAGAAGTAGCTCTTCTTGGTGGAAATGAAGACAACTTCAAGCTTTAACCTTTTGTGAAATTGGGAGCTTTCTCGCTGGAACAAGAAGGATGGCAAATTGGACTTTCTTTTCTAGACTACCAAAATGACTTCCCTCCGTTTCTCTTCATGGAAAATCAGATTACAAGCAAGTCCAACCAAACCATCTCACCCACTGCCAGCTGTCCAGGAAACAGAGCTAACACATCTGCTCATATGAACCCTGGCGCCATTTCCCCCCAACTTAAAATTACTATCCCGCCCTCACACAAATATCTCCCGCCTCTTTATACATGTAAATTGATTTACTCCATTATGCACATTTGCACAAATTCACACTTATATGCCAAATTCTCATTTTGCACATTCCATTGCAATATTTACCAAAACAATTACGTTGTATAGTAATTTACAAAATTATGCTTTGCATTAATTATACTGTAGTGTCAAAAAAGATTTATCATATGAGCCTAATAATTTGTAATATCATTTTGCCTTTGAGCCTAATAATTTGTACATCACCTTTGTACATAATATAACGTAATACATGAATATTAAATTTCCCACATAATATAACGTAATACACATTTTCACAACACCTTTGTACATAAATTATACTGCAGTGTCCCAAAAGATTTAGGTGCATGAATATTAAATTTATTTCATTTGTAATACATGACTAATTTTTGTCTTTTCTAGATTTGTCCATAATACTTGATTCAGCCAGCAAAACCTCATATGACATGTGTCTTTTCTTATTTTTATTAACATATGTTAAAAATTAACATGTGTTACATTTGTAATTATATGGTTAGGTGCATGAAGTTTAAGTTGCTTTCATTTTGAGATATCTTCTTAAATTGTGTGCTTAGGAGATTTGTTTATATTCTTGGTTAACCCAGCTTAACCACACCTAAATATCTATGTATACTTTTGGGGATTTTGCATATAGCTCTATTTAATGATGCATTTCCTGATTTGCATCCACATCCCTTTTTTCATAAAGTCTCCTTTAATTTTCCAACCCCCTGTGACAATCTATGTTAACCATCTGGAGTGCAATCTAGATACTATGTCATGGCCATGCAGTTTGAATATTATTCACTTATACATTTATACATCATTCTCATTTTGTGACCATATTACTCCATTTAACGAAATATTGCATGGTAATCACGTGGATCTCCTATATCCCCTAGCTGGCACTTCAAAGAAATCGCTCATCATCCCACTGCAACAACTTTCGTGCCTCGTCCTTTGATGTAGGTGGACCAAGAACATCTCTTATGTTAAAGTAACCATTATATCTGCACACAATGTAATTCAGAATCACATGAGTAATTCTTTACTTCCATTACGTAGCTAACAACCTTGTATGCTTCCTAAGTTTAAAATGCCAATGCAAGATTTGTCTTTCATTCATCCATATCACTAATAACATGTTATAGGCACATGTTACAACTCTTCTTAAATGTAAAACAACCGGCTCGTACAACCCCTAGTAAAAGAAAGATATCTACCAACAGCCTAGACGCAACACTCATCTAAACTCAGCTGTTAAACTTAGATGTCTGGACATATGATACCCAACCAAGATTTATACAATATATAATAAACGAATCCCACGTGTTTCCCCCGAGAGGCTATTGGCTAAACATACATGTGAATCCACAAACTTCATATATAGATAATAACATGTTTTACGCAAAACCTACCCCCAAGGATGGACCAACAACGTCCAGATAGTACTCATGTAGTTAATTATAAAATACCTGATGTATTGCCAAGCAATTGTCACAACTTGGTTCTTACACTTACATCTCACCCACCTTCATCGATATCGAGAATTGAAGTCATGCGATGTCTGCGATAGCCACGTATACAGTAGTCAGCTAATAGAATAGGTTATCAAAACATTAGTAACATGTAGATAACAATTTTACTGATATCATGGGTCATGAAATGGAAATCATGACAATAATGCATGGTACCACAATGGGTGCTCATGGTTTATTCATGCATGAAGGGAGAGAGTGGATGCAGGCAACCCAACTGTTCATCACACATATGGATTATATATCATGTTGCTCTAAATTCAATATACTATATATCGAGCAAATCATGTTTGCCTTATGAATTTGAACTTAAATTAACATACTCAAAACATCATTAATATTACCGTCATCGTCATCTGTCTCCTCATGAAGATGCTGCCCAGACTCGCTACTAGAGTTATCATCGTCATTTATCTCATCTATCCCCAACTCATCGTCTAGTGGGTCATCATCAATAAATGAATCATCGTCAACTGATTCGGACAGGACTTGACATGATATGATTGCTGGATCAACGGGTAAATTCTCTTCATCAACTCGATTCAATAGATTACTCATGGCTGATTCACTCTCAAGAATAAGGGGATAGTTATGGAGATCTGTGTGAACATCATCTTCTGCTTCACCCCCAGACGAGTCGTCATCACCATTATCATCATCAACAGTAGTCATCAAGTGAATGTTGTAAACATTCCTATTTGTAATCTTATGTACAACCTGCCAACTTCCCCCCAATGTTAGATCCGTGAGATAAAACACTTACAATGCTTGTCATGCAAGGGCGAAAGGCTCATCTTTATACATGTGCCTAGCAGTATTCACTATCGTCAAGTGGTCCCTCACAAGTATCCTCTTCCTCGGGTCGCCAACGTCATACCAAGCAGAACTAAACAGATAAACCTTGCACCACCCATATAACATAATTCTATAATATCATGCAACACTCCATAGAAGTCAACAGGGGATCCATGGTGCTCGCCATGAACCACCACCCCGTTGTTTTGGGTGCGGCAATGCCTTTCACACTCTTTCGTATGGAAGCGAACTCCATTCATTATACATCCGGCATATGATGCGACCCACGGATCTGGCCCACATGCTAATGCATATATGTCATCAGTTACCTCACTTGGCCTAATTGCACGCAACTCTCGAATCTAGGACATAAGAAAATACAAAACAATCGTTTTTCCATCATTATATATAGAAGGGAGCCATGTGTATGCTAAGTAGTTTGGTATCTTACACGTGATTTGAACCATGATTGAAATTGACTCTGATGGCTACGATCGATGTTATGAGGGTCCTCTTCTTTCAATATGTTATAGTGCTCCCTGCATATGTGTGAGCAAACGTTACCAGAAGAGTAAATACTATAAACTTGAAGTTAATGCTGGAGCGGCAAATGTATGTTGTACTTACTCTAAGTATCGTTCAACCTCCTTGCAATTATTAAGTACATACCATCGGGCCTTTCTCATTAATGTGTCAGACAATTTCTTAGATTTTGCTGTCCCCAGTGGTCGAACCTTTTGTGAGAAAACAGATAAACAAGGCTCATTTCCCGACTCATTCGAACCACCAACAACGTCACTGTTGCGTTCCCTCGGTTATATCTAGTCTCAATATCGCGAAAATACATAGAGCAAAATGTAAGACACTCGAAATGAACATATGCCTCAGCAATTGAGCCTTCTGGACGAACTCTGTTGCGAACGTACCGCTTGAACTTCCCTAGATACCTTTCAAAAGGGTACATCCATCTACATTGCACGGGTCCTGCTAGCAATGCCTCCTCTGGCAAATGAATGGTTAGGTGCACCATGATATCAAAAGATGCAGGAGGGAATATCATTTCCAATTAATAAAGGATAATAGGAATATTAGCTTGAAACTGATACAACATTGATAATGGCAAAGTTCGTGAACATAATTCTTTGAAGAACGAGCTTAAGTCTATTAAGACTTGATGCACACCGGCCATAAGAACCCACCAATAATAACCGGCAACAGTGCTTGCATAAAGATATGACAATCATGGCTCTTCATTCCTTTGATTTTTCAATCACTAACACTAACATACCGTGCAATGTTTAAGGCAAAACCATTCGGAAATTTCACTTCTGACAACCATGCACAAAATTTTCTTCGCTCATTTAAATTTAACATGTAGCAACCAAGACTCATAGAAATACGATCGCCATCATGTTGTAAATGTAATTATTTTCTTAGTCCAAGATTAGCCAAATCCCTACGTGCATTGGCGAAGTCTTTGGTTTTCCATCAATATTGAGCAAAGTTCCCAACACGTTATCACATATATTTTTCTCAATATGCATAACGTCCAAGTTATGTCTCAACCCCAAGTCTAACTAGTACGGAAGCTAAAAAAATATAGACTTTTTTGTCCAATTTAGTTGATTGAGAGTTCGTTTCCTCTTCAAAGAAGATTTACCAAACTGGACATGTGACACCCCACGTAATTGTTCTAGCAAATCCTCTCCCTCGACCCTTGATGGTTGGAGTCAATACTCTTCGTACCCATTAAAAGAATTTTTCTTCCGTCTCCAAATGTGATCTGGTGGCAACCATCGTCGATGACCCATATAGCAATGTTTGCGCCCATGTACCAACCATTGTGAATTTGTGTCAACTGTACATGAAGGGCATGCCATCTTGCCCTTTGTGCTCCACCCAGAAAGATTGGCATATGCAGGGAAGTCATTGATAGTCTAAAGTAGCGCTGCATGCAGCCTAAACATTTGCCCACTATACGCATCATAGGTATGAATACCCTCTTCCCATTACTCCTTCAACTCATCGACAAGAGAACGTAAGAACACATCAATCTCATTCCCTGGTGACTTAGGGCCAGGGATTAACAAGGACAACATGGTGTATGGATCTTTCATGCATGACCAAGGGGGCAAGTTGTAAGGAACAAGTAGTACCGGCCATATGCTGTACAGTTTGCTCAAGTTATTGAATGGGTTAAACCCATCACTCGCCAAAGCAAGTCTAACATTACGAAGATCTTGGGAAAACCTCTCATGTTTGTGATCAAAGTCTTTCCATACACGTGAATCTGCTGGATGTCGCATGCATGTCAGATTGTCAACCCGAGCTTCTACATGCCATCTCATGGCTTGGGCTGTCTTCTTTAACATAAATAGCCTTTGCAAGCGCGGCTTCAGGGGGAAATATCGGAGAACTTTTTGTGGTATCCTTCGTTGCTTACTTGTGCATACAGTCCACCTAGATGCGTTACATTTAGGGCACTCATTTAACGATGCATTTTCCCTCCAAAACAAGGCACAATTATTTGGGCACACATGTATCTTTTTGTAACTAAAGTCCAAACCACGCTCCAAGCGGCAAGCATCGTTATATGAGTCAAGGAATAGTGCATTGAGAAATGCAGCCTTCAAGAGCTTATCACCATGTCAAATGACTTGACGGTCCAACCACCAATGCTCTTGATGTGAAGCAACTTGACGATGAATGATAGTTTTGAGAACTTATCACATGAAGGATAAAGTGGACGTCGTGCATCGACTACCAACTACTCAAAATTAAGGTTTGTTGGAGTATACGAGGTGGATGGTTGATCATGTGAGTTTGCATTTCCTTCATATCTAGATGAATTATCCATAAATGACCCATGACGAATGTCATCTAACATCTCGTCGACATCATCAATGTAGTCACTGTAAGCAAATGCATCATCTACTTCTTCGTTAGAAAATGAAGCATCTAGGAAAGGATCATCTTCTCCATGGAATATCCATTCCGTATTAGTAGGATCAATCCCTATGATGAACAAATGATCTTCGACTATATGAATAGAGTAGAAACATCTATTCCGGCATCTCCTACATGGACACCTAATGTGATCAGATCCGGGTGTGTTGGCTTGCGCCATAGCCAGAAATTGTCTAACATCTTCAGCATACTCATTGGATTGCAATCTATCTTCGATACGCATCCAAGCCTTATCCATCTTATGCAGGTGACCAACTAGTAGAAAAGAGATTGTTAGGTCCAAGAAGACTTACTGCAATGACTAGGCAAGACTAAAAGTGTAAATATTAGTCTCCATACTTGGAGTTTGTTTTTGGAATTCAAAGACATGAGAATAAGGGACATGAAATAGCTGCATGTGTTTTCAAACAATGCTCATTGTTTCTAATGAGCATTAAACAAGGGAAACGTGCCACTACGACATACCTCGTAAAAGGTTTATTCAATTGTGGGGGTAACAATTGAATCCATACAAAATATTTTTTCACATGAACTACCTTAGAGTTTTTATTCTTTCTCACATATCTAAACTGCTTGGGGGTGAACTACAACAAAGAACAATCAAATTGCATGGAAAACTTTACGTCTTAACAGTATTATGTTTCATTTTTGCTATAAACACAACAACCAGTACTAAGTATCTCTATAGCTAGCTCAGTATTTTGTTCTTACACACTAAATTGAGAAGAAAATGTTGATTGCCAGGTCTGACATATGTATATGGAAAAAGCTAATGCCAAATAGCAAGTTGAGAATTTATTGATTATCTGTTGAGAAGATATGCCTCATGGTGACTTAATGGTGCTGGTGGTTAAAGCATTGTGTATCAACTTCAGAATTTTCTATTTTGGTGAATGAAGAACATGCTGGTTTCTATTGTAGTTGTCGTTGTTTGAGGCAAGGCAATCTTATTTCCCCAATTATTTCATGAATTTATAATTATGGAAAATGCCATGACGTGATTGGATTGAGAAGGGTTAGCAAATAATTTTCTGAACAATTGTGTAGTGGGTGAATGAGACAAGGAAGCAGTCTACATATTTGTAATTTATTATTGGCTGATGATACATGTTTTTTAGTTCATGAAATTCTGATAATTTACATGCATATTGTGGACTATTGCTGTGTTTTGAAGCTGATTCAGGGTTTGGGGCCATACTTTATCGAAGTATGAAATTATGTCTGTGGCTGCAATTTTGCTACATTTATACGTTTTGGCTAACTTACTGGGATGCAGAATCTCTTCACTGCCTTTGAGGTATCTTGCATACGAAATGTAATTCATAAACATTGATTTGACTCTTTCTTTATAGTCACTTTTAATTGGCCAAACTTCAATTTGTGAAACCTATATATATAGTAAAACTTATATCTACCAACATATGATTTATGTAATTTATATTCTTTGAGATGGCAAATCATGACATGTTAACAATCTAACAGGTGTTACCTTAATTAATTCGCTCATTGTCATACATATATGGGGCCACCCTAGCTCACTACATACAAATTAAACTTGTTAATAAATTCTATATAAACAGATCTTATGGCTCATGGCATTATAGTTGAGCAGCTCTTTTACAAAATATCAAGGAACAGTCTTATGAACATATCAAGTTATATGTTGCTCATTGCTAATTTCGCAGACATCGCTCCAGCTTACTATTGTGCTCTTTTATCCAAGAAAGTGTTACTCAAATGATTAAATTACCTATATGGTACCTAAAATATAGAACTCGACATGGTTGTAGAAATAAAGACCTCAAAGATTTGGGCTTCGCATAGGCTAATTAATTCGGATGCAACAAAATTGAAAAATTCTGGCATAAGAACATTCAGATCATACACAGTCTACAAAATAATGTTGAACTCTTCAACGCACGAAAATTTATATATATATATATAGGATTGTAAGGGTCTAAGGCAAGGGAGGTGTCCTTCTTGTGTTGTGTGGCTCAACGCATAATGCTTCACTGAGCTGGGGAAGGCTTGCAAGAGAACAATGAAGTAAATAGATCAGAATTCAAAGAGTAGTTCAGTAGAAGCAGATATGCTGGAGTAGATGTGAATATCTTCTGAACTAAAGGAAGTAATAATGATGCAAAATGTCTTTAGGAGAAACGTGTAGAAACAGAGGAGACCAAAAACAGAAAATAATATGAGACTCATCAGTCCTTCCCTAGTATATAACTTTTCAATCAGAAGAAAGGTAGGATTTCAGTCTTCGAAATTTATGGAAATATGTTTTACACAACCATATATCATCTTCTTCATAGACAGATTTTACACAACCATATGATGGCAAATTACACAATATGTTACACAATCATATACACATGTGAACATTACACAGATTCACAAATTACACATTACACAATAGAATTAGCACAAAATTCACAGATTCACATTACACAGATTCACAAATTACACAATCAGGAAAATCTACAAATTACACAGAGAGAAGAGGTTGGGAGAAGAGAGAGAGGCTCACCGGGTCGACCTAGTACGTCTACTGGACTGCGGCAGGCGGAGGTGGTTGAGGAAGGGCGGCAAACTGGGTGAGGTCGCAATGGGTGGGGGGGGACTGGCGGCAAATGGGGTGAGGTCGCGATTGGGTGAGGTGACTGCCTCTAGGTGACTGGGTGAGGTCTCGCGGCAGGGGGGAGAGGGTCGATGTCGCAATGAGAGACAGGCCGTTAGGTTGCGGGTCGCAATCGCAGGGAGAGAGAGAGACGAGACCGACGCGGGGATGGGAGAAGAAATGGAAGGAGGGAAAATGCAGGCGTATTAATTCAATGGATCTATTGCGGCGACTTTTGATCGCAGCAAGATACGACAATATCTCCGCAAAAACAAACAGCCCAGGTTAGCTTGTCGCTGCAAAAAATCAAACACTTCGTCGTAACAAGATTATAACCCACAAACGGATCAAATATTTTCCCAAACTAATTGCGGCAAACAAAAGTCGCCACAATAAACCCTGTTTCGCTGCAAAAACATGATTTCCCCACAAAGTTTTACTTGCCGACATAATTTTGTGGGAAAAGGCTTGTTTTATTTTCCACGAATGGTTTTGGTGTGATTCGGTAATTATTTGCCACCACCATCTGTCTTGGGAAAAAAATTCATAGCAAAAGCCCATAATTCTTGTAGTGAGTTTGCGTTAACAATAAATAGAATAGGGAAGATTTTTCATGATGGATTCATACCTCCATTTTGAAAATCTAATCCTTTCTTAGATTTGATGCGAGATTGACTAATTGGTAGAAGAACCCCATCATTGGAGATATTCAACCTTATATCTGAGCCAGAATGCACTAAAATCTTCTGAAAAGATGGCTTTATTGGCAACCCATAAGCAACAAAGACCTGCCCAGACGCGGTTTGGTAATGGCTTGTAATTTTGCAGCAACTATTGTAGGTAATGCTTCTTCTATGATTTATAGATGGAATGTCCTTAAAAGATAATGAGACTTTTGTGGGCTTGTTATTGCGCAGCTCGTCAATGTTCTGACCGAACCAAAGATAACAAACCCCAACTTGTGAAATAACCAAAACATATAGACCTGCATCACTGGCTTCCAAAAAATATTATTTTCTTTTAATCTTTCTTCTATTAAGAATAAAATAAACTCACAACCTGCTTACAAAAAAAAAAAAAAAAAGTTATGCTATTCAGAAGTTTGCCCACTACACTTGCATATTAATGATAAGCTGCAATAATTTTTCCATTTGCTCCACTACACTTGCATGGGATTGAGCATTTAGATTCAAACGACATAATGTATTTTGGTGAAAAAGCATAACTAATGATTTTATAATCGTATAGTTTTGTATGGAAGGAACCAATTTATAATCTTGATAGCGATGAGCTTGAGGCTGAATGTGATGTGAATGTCAAAGATCAGGTCAATGTCGAAGTCGAAGATAGAGTGAATGTGATTTCTTCTTCGAGTAGTGGTCCGTTGGAGCCATTTATTGGTATGGTATTTGAGGAAGTTGAAGACGCCCAAGCATTTTATAAGGCATATGCAAGGCGACAAAGATTTGTAATCCGGACGAATCATAATCGATTGTTGAAAGATGATAAAACTCTTTGTGCAGTAGACTATGTTTGTACAATGGAAGGATTTCGACGGAGTAGTCAAAAAGACACGGATCGAATAATCCCTGAACCTATTGAGACAAAGATTAGATGTAAAGCAATAATGGGAATAAAGAAAGATGGTGAAAAATGGATAGTGAACAAGTTTGTGGTTGGAAATAATCATATTTTACTTATACCGAGAAGTACTAGTTTCCTTCGTGAACATAGGGGAGTTACTAAAGTACAAAAAAAACTTATTATTACCTTGAATGAGTCCAGTGTACCGATACGGAAGATAATGTCGATGTTGAGTAAAGATTCAGGTGGTGACTTTAATATCGGTTGTATTGGTAAGGATGTAGAAAATTACATGAGAAGCCAAAGAAGAAAAGTATTTGAAGATGGGGATGCACAAAGGTTATATTCATACTTTCTTGATCGACAACTCAAAGAACTTGGATTTGTGTTCTCCATGCAAGTTGATAATGATGGGTGTATGGGAAGTTGTTTTTGGACTGATGCGCGATCAAGAGTTGCATACCAATATTTTGGAGATATTGTTACATTTGATGCCACTTACCTTACCAATATTTATAAAATGCCATTTGTGTCATTTTCTGGAGTTAATCATCATCATCAGACCATAATGTTTGGGTGTGCCTTGTTAGTTAATGAAACGGCGGAATCATATACATGGTTACTGAGAACATGGCAAGAGGCAATGCTTGGACGTGCCCCTTCAACGATAATTATCGATGATGACAAGGCGATGACTAAGGCAATTATTGAAGTACTCCCGAATACAACTCATAGGTTGTGCTTGTGGCACATTTTACAAAAGTTTCCCGAACACTTAGCCTATGTATATAACAAATTTCCGGACTTCCAAAAATATTTTGGTCATTACATCCATGAGACAATTACTACCGATGAATTTGAGCAAGAATGGGCTTTGATTGTGGTGAAGTATGACCTAGGAGAAAATATTTGGCTGCAAAATCTTTATAGCCGACGGGATAATTGGGTACCGGCCTACTTGCGTTCGACATTTTGTGCTGGTATGTCAACAACTCAGAGGAGTGAAAGCATGAACAAATTTTTTAAAGATTATGTTCATTCAAGCATTATGGTTAGTGACTTTGTGCATCAATATGAAAAAGCAATAGATGCACGTTACTTTAAAGAGAAAGAGAAGGATGTGCGGACAAAATCTACGCAGGCAATAATGAAGACACCTTTTAAAATTGAAGAGGAGGCGGCAATGGTCTATACAAGAAAGTCTTTCATGATCTTTCAAGATGAGTTGTTCAATAGTCTATAGTACTAAGCAAGAAAATTGTACCTGATTGGTGAGGCGAAGACATATGGAGTGACAGTTAATGGTAAAGAAACACCTATTTACCATGTGACATTGGATGGTGATGGAGAACATGCTACATGTACATGCCATATGTGGGAGTTTATAGGGATTCTTTGTAGGCATATCTTGTGTGTTTTTGGCAAGAAAGTGAAGTTAAATAGATTGCCACAACATTATATTCTAGACAGATAGACTATTAATGCTAAGAGTCGACCCATTCCCGACATACCGTGTTGTGATGACCAAGTGAGGCTGGGACAAGATGAGCCTACGATGAGAAAAAGCAAGTCAATGATACAATTTTATGACATTGTCGAATTTGCATCACAGTTAGCAGAAAAACACAATCACTTCACACTTGCATTGGAGAATGTTCATAAAGAGTTGCTTGCAATGGATGAACTTGTAGAATGTTCACGAACAGTGCCTAGTAATGATGATCAAATATTAAAAAGTCAAGTTCTATCAAACTTTTCACAAATGGTGCAAGATCCTCCACGGGTGCCCATAAAAGGGCGCCCAAAATCTTTGAGAGCGAAGAACCTGAAGGAAACACAAACAATAAAGAAAAAACGTTGTAGCATTTGCAAGAATGAGGGACATTCTAAAAATAATTGTCCTTCAATGAGGTATAGTAACCTTGTAGTTATTTGTATTTTATTGGTTTGAAATTGAAGAGAAGCTAATAAAATTTGTTGTTATTTATGTAGGGATTTTGGGCCCACAACTGACAATATATCGGAAGATTTGGATTGATAGTGAAACTTTTATTATATTTTGTATGTGATTTATTTCCTCTTCTCTTTATTTATTCAAATTAAATTGGTGAAAAAAAAATTCTCTAATATTTATAACTTACTCTTTTTTTTTTTTTTTTGTGGGGCAGGACGGCGAGGAGAAGCTAATAATTTTGACTCAGCGGAGGAACAGCTGGGGACGGTATTCGAGGAAGATGAAGAAAGCTTCATGGAGATATTATTAATTGTAACCATGTTATTTTAGGAGTGTAATTGTTATCCCATATTCTAGACAGTTGTTAGCCTATGTAATGGAGTTGTTTCCCTTGCTCGGTTATCCAGATAGAAACAAGAGAACTTGAGTGCATTCTGTCTCTTTATTTGCTTTGTGCTTCGTGTCCAATACATTCCTAATACAAGAATTTGATTTTCTTCGTCTCTTTACTTGCTCGGTTGTAGCATTTGTTGCTAATGTACTCCTTTTATTAAGTTATAAGGGCAAGTATCCCAACTATGGTTACAATTTTCTACTATTAGAAGATAGTGCATGAACTGTTGTAAATAAGGTATACATTTGGATGTTGTCTTTGCGCAGATTTCATGTTCTAAACAAGTCACATAATCTTCTACTATTAGAAGAGAGTGTATGATCTTATGTAAATAAGGTAAAACATTCAATTTCAAAACATCTTCAATACATTTAATTTCAAAACATATTCAAAACATCACAGACTATCATAACATTAAAGCGTTAAAAAAAGTACAAACGGGTTACATGAGTTGTAGCACTAACCAAGATATATTGGAATTGTTTGGATACATAAAAATTACACCACAAATTATAAAAAAAAATGATAAAATTAACAGTTTCAAGACTCCTTTATACTTCTTCTCCATTGCTTTAAATTTGGATTCTTCTATGCACAGCCGCTCATGAAGTACCCTGTCGTTCCTCCGTTCAGCTAACTCCAACGCCATCTTACAACAACTGTTTTGCTCACTTTGAAGATCAATCCACTCAAAAAAGCCACATTGTTTATTTGTCTTATAGTTTGGACAATTGAAAAATTTTCTACCAAAACTATTTGTTTTTCTAGAAATTTGTAGCTTCGCTTGGCAGCCACAATAGCAAAGTGGTCTCTCCAAACTTGACCCGGAATGAGAAACCAAACTCATCATGCCCTATCATAAAATTGAAACAAGTAAGTAGTAGCTGAAAATGACAAAACTAGCTAGCTACTATGACAAGGCATTTTTAACTCCTGACAATGACAAAGCAGTAAGCTAACCATGCAAAATGCGATTGCAGATAGAAGCACTAATAATGATGAAGTCTGTCATACTTATCCATTTGTATACACAATTGTGTAATCTCTAATAATAATAATAATAATAATAACAACATATATATATATAGGAAAAGATAGGATTGTGTGCTGCTGTTTAGATGAGCTTGTTGATGCTATTACCGTATGGTGCAAGCCGATCGAACCAAATGTTGTCTATCGATTCAGCATGCTAATCGTGCTGCTTGCTTAGCAGAAGTGGTTTTTGTTTTAAATATCACTTGGTGTTTGCCATCCATTTATCTATGAGCTGAGTCTCTTCGCTATTGGTAGTTTCTATTAAAAAAAAAGGAATTGCAACATCTTTTTTCAAGATTTTCATCTTATTTAAATTCGGAAATATGAAAATTATAAAACTCTACTAAGTACCGAATAATTATAGTTTTTATTTCTCATTTCCTATCATAGTTAGCATTTAGTTGAGTTCTATTAATTTATTACTGGAAAAATCTTAAATGTAAGTTCAGACTGTAGAAAAATGATCTCCCTAACAGCTTACAAGTTATTGCTGCCTCTTGAAAAAAGGACTCTACACTGATCAACTAATTTTGTCATAGAATTTGGTGAGAATAAATTGAAAAGACAAGTCTTTTGAGAAGTATAGGTTAGGTACCAACTAGACATTTTTTTTTTTCTCTCAATTTTCCACCCTACCAAACACAAAAGGTTAACAATAATTTCATAAAATATATTTTCAACCAAAACAAACACAACAAAAGATTTGAGTTTTTTCAGCTTCACAGATGAATTTCACCTCTTGATATTTATTTCAGACATTAGTTTCAAGTTGACAATATATACTAGCAATCAGTTATCTTTTGCCATTTTCAACTCACATTCTGTACAGTGGACTTTTATCAAACACGTAAAGTGCAAGTAAAAACATCATTTGCATACCAGATGAAAAGAGGTGCCGGTTCTAATATTTTTTATACACTAATTGCTATTACAACCACAATTTGCCAAGAAAGTAGGAGAGAGTACAAAAACATACCAAAATCATATATTCAAGGAGACATAGGGCACGACATACCAGAGGAAAAAATAATCCAGGAGCCGTGGTGTCGAGGGGCATCTCGGGAGGTTGGAGATAGACAGAACTTCAAGAGGGACATCAAGGAGTCGACAGTGTCTCGCGAGAGGGGCGTGCGACTCGGCTGTGAGAGGGGCGTGTGATTCGTGCGACTCGGCTGTGAAAGGGCGTGCAACTCGGCTGCGAGAGGGCGTGCGACTCAGTTGCATCCAGAGGCGACAGAGGTGAGAGGGTGGTCGAGGCTTGCTGAAATGATGTTCACGAACCAGAGGAAAGGGGCTTCCTGAAATGAAATGTTTAGGGATTTCGAGAGGAGATGCAAACTCGCGCAGGATCTAATGCAACTCAGCTCTTCAATTCATCCATATAACCGCCTACGTGTCACCACCTGATTGGTGGGCTGTTATCTACAAATAAACAGCCCGACTGGTCTGCAGGTTTTCTCTTTAGAAATATATTCGACAGATGCATTTAGAAATTAGCTCACGTGGTTATGGTCTTTTAAAGTGGATGACTCAATTTAATGAAAGTGATTTATACCGTCGTAGAATAAATTTGGTGAATTGTCCCCAAAAAATAAAAGATTAAAAAAATAAAATCTAGAGCTCACGTTAAAAAAAAAAAAAAGAAAAAAAAAACTTTTTCATGGTAAATCCATTTTTTTAAAAATGAATGCTCTAGTAGTATTACTTTTAACATAAACAAGAACAAAATATAATTTCTTTCGAAGGAGAAATACGTCAACACTATAAAGAGTTTTTAAAGTAAATTCACAAACTGACATAATTTTATATTATATGTTAAATCTACTCTAGTAACTCTACAATAAAAATAGATTTACCGTACCACACCGCGTCAAATTACATAAGCTTATGGATTTATTTTTGCAGGATTACAATACTATATAAGCACGTGCTTCGATCAGAGCTTGTAGCTAGGTTCATTAAAGATTAATGCAAATATTGTTAACGTGGTTGTGAAGTTGGGATGCTTACGTGAGACATGTTTACGTAATGAAATAACTACTCATAGTGTAGGAATCTGTTAACAGTATTGCAGATGGAGAACGTGTCGTGATGGTGATGTTTGGATCGGGTCTGTAATACTGTGTTAATCCGTATTGATCTTTCTCATGTTTTCAAAAGCCTGGTTCTTCTGTTAAATGCAAAGTGACAATTAGAAGCTTGTTTTATCCGGTAAAACGTTTTCTCTTTTCTTTTCATTATATTTCCCAATCATTTCAATCTATTTTCCTCGATCTTTCTTTACATTGTAAAGTTGGTATCAGGGTTGCGCTAGCTCTTGCCATGGCTAAAGGGATAGATCTGTTCTCTCAGCAGCTTGTCGAACAGGTAACCCTGGTAAAGGAAACTCAGAAGTCCCAGCAGAAACTTCTTGATGAGCTTGTGCAACATATGAGTAACCTCACTTCCAGCTTCGACTCTTTCACCCGAATGCAGTCCAAGACTCAAGATATCAACTCTTCCGAAGGTTCGGCTTTTGAAGGCAAATTAGGATCATGCATTCAGAAGGAAAATTGATCATCCCTGGTTTGATTTTCCTAAGTTCAACGAGAAGGATATTTCAGGATGGCTATACAGGGTGCAGAACTACTTCGTTTATCATGAAACTCCACCCCAAGACTGAATTTTGATCGTGTCATTTCATTTGGAAGGTCAGGCTCTGGCATGGTACATATGCATGGAGTCCAGCTCGAGGGAGATAATAGACAGTTGGGATTGGACTTTGTTTGAGAATTTGAAGCCAAGTTTAGGACAAGGAAAACAGTACAAACACAAAGGAATCTCACAAATGGATTCCATATACTGATGAGGCACACACGCCCCCCTTTTTGTTTTTCTCTTTCTTTCTCCCCCTCCCCTGTGCCCGCCACCCCTGCCTTCTCTCTGTTCCAGCCATGGTGGTTAGGGCCACCTCAGGGTGGGCAGAAGACACCGACGGTCCAAGTGACACTGCCGGCGAGGAGCTCACGATAGCTCGTTGTGCACGTTGGTGCACATTTCGCACATTGTGTGTTTGGTCGACCGCTGCGTAGTCGTCACTAGGTAGCCAGGGTGGTCGAGATCTAAGCCGAAGGTTTGCATGGTCGACTATCGCCGTCCTTTGGTAGTTTGACATGGACGGGAATTACCCTAGGAGGGAGAAAGAAAGGGGGAACGGGACGCACACTGTGTGCGTGGTCAACTGCTGCGTGGCCGGGGTGGTCGAAATTTGAGTTGACGGCTTGCGTGGTCGATGACTGCAGAACTTTGGCTGTCTATGGTGGTCAGGAACCGCCCTAAGAGAGGGAAAGGGGGAGGAAGGGAGAGGCACAGGGGGAGAGAGAGAGAGAAGAAAAAAAAAAAAAAAGAAGGGAGACGTGGCATTAAGGCTGTACAGAAACTAACACCACTGACACGAACCGACCGGCCGCGTCAGGAACCAGCCGGAACAGGTGGAGAACCGATCGGCATGCGGTGGCAATTTGAAGAAACCGATGTTTAGCAGTTCAGTCCCGGTTTGAAGCTGGACCAGGCCACTGAACCGACTGATATAATAAAACTTTTTTTTTTAACATACCCTTATCGAAACGACACCGTTCCACTTAAATTTAAGTGAAACAGTGTCGTTTTATAACTATAAGTATTACAACAGATAATGGAAACGACGTCGTTTGACATTAAACCAAACAATGTCATTTTTTTAAGAACGTAAGGAAAAAAAAAGTTTGAAACGACGCAGTTCCACTTAAACTTAAGAGTTTAAGTGGAACGGCGTTGTTTCGAGATATGTCTTCTTCTTCCCAGCCTCTTCTTCCCAATTTTCTCTGCAACTCTCTCTCTCTCTCTCTCTCTCTCATTATTCTCTCAGTAGATAATCACCGCTAGGGGAACTGACGCCGATTGAGAACTGTCAGAGAACCGCCTCAATCGGTTTCCTCCTCCCCATCGACCGGTTATGGTCAGTGGCTCTCCCATTTTTTCAGACATCGGTCTTGCCCAAAAACACCGTTGACACCGTTGGTTTTCATCCCTACGTGGCACACTAGACCATAGACGATCTTTTTGTGGGATTTCTTTGTATCTCTAGCAATTATAGACCATACTTCTACATCTCTCACCAAATTTAGACAAGTTTCTTCGGTAGAAGAGTATCTGCAACAGTTCGAACGAGGTGCGCATGCTTGCTTGCAGAATCAAGGGAATATTGCCTCCATCCTTCATGATCGATTGTTTTATAAGTGGGCTTAGAGAAGATATTCGGCTTTCTGTAAAGATGTTCGGACCCACTAGCTTGTCTGATGCCTTTTGTTTGGCAAGATTCCGAGAGGAAGTAGTAGTTTCCAATCCACTCAGGGCTGTGGGCTAAAAACCAATCACGATTTTGAATTTACAAGGCTTTTCATGTGACCCAAAACAATAGGGGTCGAAATTGTTTTCCAAAAACCCAAAAAGAGAAAACAATTGTGCTTACTTCGTTAACTTGTTTTACATGCAGATTTCTAATTTGCATGCATGTCATGTGGATGTGGGGACTTGTGTACAAAATGGTAGTGAACAAAGATGGCACATATTTATTTGGAAAATGAATTATATAGTTTTAGAGTGTGTACAATCATTTTTAAAATAGTATATGTAAAAATAGGATTCAGGTGAAAAAAATAAGTAAATTTTGAACAAATTTCGTGCACTAGTTTTTTAATGGTGGACGGATCCCCTTTTTTTTCAAAAAAAGTATGCAAGACTTGCATATCATATAACTATATCTAGTATCATTCTATTTGTTTTTCCTCTGATTTTGTTGCATGGGGGTGTCATTCCTCTTGAACTTTTTTCTCTTATGAATATATAACTCACACTTTTAAGGAACTATTTAGTGAAAGATATCCCAATTCAGAACAATAACTTCTGAAAGAATTTGGGATTACAAAACTCCCAAAACCAATACAAACATCACTATCGTCCCAACAAAACTATAACACAGGCTACATCTTTCATCTTATTGTGCTCTAGAATTTGGACCATTCACCAATCTCAAGTATTTCTGAAACTATAAGAATTTGAATAGGGATATTTATATATTAGTAGTTGGGTATTGTACCAAAATATTTTTTAATTTTTAATTTTCATGTTTTTTCATCTGATTATTACCTAATTTTTATCTAAATTCAAAATCAAATACAACTTTATCAAATTTAACAAAAAAAATACAAATTTTTTAAATTTTAATTTTATAATATTTTTATTTAATTTTTTTTATCTCTTATTTCTCAAAACAAATCATACTGTTTGGTGTCGAGAATTATCCCTACGACTCAAAGCATCAAAACAATACAATGGGAAGAAGACAAAAACCCCGTCCTCTTCCCGTGTGGCATTCCTTTTCCATCCTCCCTTTCTCTATGGGTCGCAGACCGATGTAATTTCTGCAGTCGGAGATGAGATGATGACAACAGGGTTTGTTGTGTTCCTTCTTTGAGAAAAGAAAACGCCAGGTGTTGATTTCCCGTCTTTTCCTAATCTTGGGTGTTCTATTTGTTGTCAAAAGAATCACCATGCCCTTTGTTTTTTGGGTAAGAAGGAATCCCAATGTCATGGTGGCTACATAACTTGCAAATTTTTATAGTGGCCAACAGCTGAAATCAATCTGATTTTGACAGCAAACGTACACTGCTCGTCCATCATCAATCCAGCAGCTGAGTGAGTGACATAAAGACAGGACAAGTGGATAAAGCCGTCTCCTGAAATTTGATGAGCAGTATCATGTACTGCTAGATTGTTAATCCATCCAAGTATTTGGTTAGATAGATTGATAACCCACGACTCGACACGATACGAATTAAAACATATCATGCATGAAACTGATTAGAGAAAATTCTGTTCATTCTCATGAACAAATAGGTCAAATTTAGTTTTCAAGATGAGGATGGTGATATGTTAGATAATGGGCATGAGGAGTGTTTGAGGTATCCGCTGCTTGATTCTATTGGAGCAGAAGGCAGAAGCAAATTAGGAGTACCGCCTCTGGGACTGCACAGAAATGAGCAAAAGGGCAGGCATTGGTGGCTGGCTTTCACTTACCAGGATGGATGCTGTCGTGAAAGCTAGCTAGATACCATGGGGGAGTTTTTAACAGTAAAAAAATGCATGGCTGAGGGACGTGGCCCCTCCACCTCTGACAATAACAGGACATATATAGGAGGTAGTCGCAGCAGCTTTTTGATCCCTACGTCTCTTTCTCACATGAAGTTCTGTGTAATGGAAAGGGACTCTCGTACTCTCCATCTTCGTTGGTTCTAGATCTACCCTTGAAGCTTTACAAAGTGGAGAAAAAAAAAATAATAATAAAATTTACAAGTATATATGATTGAATAATATTAATATACATCTTATTTTGTTTCCTCATTTTGATAGTTTATATTTTTAAACTTTTAAATTTTTTTTTTCATAATTAAAGAAGTGACTATTAGTGTATTGATATTTTTTTATTTTTTAAAAATGTTTAAAAAATATTAAAATAAAAAAATATAATTTACACTAAATGACACACAGAATGGGCACATAAAAAAGGCATAGTAGCACCACTCATATATAATTATCCACACACACATCCTATTATTTCATATTAATTAACATTAAAAAAACCGATATTTTGACTCTTTATTATAAGAATAATACTATTATGTCGACTTATTTTACCATCTCATTTTGATCGTTAGTGCTTTTATTTTTTTTTAATTTTTTTCTTTTACTTACTGATTAAAGAAGTGACTATTAATGTATTGGTGTATTTTTTATTTTTTTATTTTTTAAAAATATTTAAATATGTTAAAAAATATAAAAAAACATAAAAAAAATAAAATAAAATTTGTGCTAATGGGCACTCCCAATTGTGACAGCTGGGCGGCACACTAACACTATCCTTATTTCAATAACATATCACAATAAAATGATTTGTGAATATTTTATACAGTAACTTACAAATAATAGAACTCAAGTAAAAAATAATTAGATAACCTAGCTGCTTAGAAATTGTTAAGGTATAAAATTAATAATAAAGTTTACATCTTTTTATTAGTTTAAACTTCTGGAATAAATAATGAATTTACATTATATCATTTTGAATATTCTGAATTCAAATCTTGACTCTATATTTTTTATTGTTTAGTTAAATATTTGTATTTGGTCTACTTATTTATAACAAGAGAGTTTAATCCATACGTGAGACGTAGTATTAAAATATAAAATAAATAATAAAGTTAAGATACAAAGCGGTGGTCTATCTGCAAGTTATACACTAGGGTATATAGAGTATCTTTAAATAGCAATTTGTTCACTAGTCGCAAACAAGTTAATTGGTTGGACTTCATGTTCAATCAAACTCTACCCAGTATGCATGACTAGAAAGTGGTCGTGGGTCTAAATCCTTTATAAAGATCCAAGATCATGTAACCCCTTTTGGTGTGATTACTATATTTTATATATATATATATATATATATATATATATATATAGCTAAGAAAAACGTGAAAGCATTGATGAGAAAAAAGAAAAGAAAAAGGACGTTGCTTTTAGGCTGAGATAATGACTCCGAGAATGTGCTGTAGGCAATGAAATTAAGATATTTGTATACACGAACTCTCGTCGTCCCAAGCACCCACCAAAGTCAAGTCTAAAAAGGGCTGCTAAAATGGTGGTATGTGGGTAGGACGTTCGTGTGAGAGCTTCTCTTCTATTTTCGTCGGTTGTTGTGATCGAGAGAGTCCACATATTTGAGTCACAGTCGTCGTCGTGGGTGAGAGAGTGAGTGGTCGCGTTCATCGTCGTGGAAAAGAGAGTGACTGGTTCACTGCTATTAAGATATATTATCCTCTGAAATAGCTAGATTCAATAACTAGATCTGTTAAAATTTCACAAATGACTTTACATTGAATTGAAATTTTCATTTGAGTTGTTCCCAGTGAGAGGAGGAGGATCCACGTTTGTTTGCTGTCAGTTTGCATAGAGATTGTACAATGTTCATAAATTCAAAAGTTCAAAAAAATTATTAGTTTTAAAGATAACGAAGAATTTTATTGCAAATTTTCATTTTTTTTTTTATTGTGGTTTGTGCACTTACGTTGGCTGATCTGGAACAAAAAGAAGAAAGATATATGTACGTTGTCCCCACAACTTGTTGCAATTGTATTTAATTTTGAGTGCTGAGAAAGGAAGAAAAATGTTTTCTCCATTTAATGTTTTGGCCAATTTTACTTCAATTTTATTTATTTCTCTTAGGTTTATAAAATTATTAAAGCCGCAGAAGTTAGGTATATGGGAAAGGAAAGCCATATATAATGAATTTGCTCTATACAAACTTTGCCCCTTGTATTTATTTTCTTCTATGTGGTTGGAGTAGAAAAGATTTTTTCTCCATTTGATTTATGACTCCTATTTATAAAGAATTTGTTTATGTCTGTCTTTGATTTCTAAAATAAAAAACTAGAAATCATGTTCTATGCAGAGCTCGCACAACACCACCCAATTAGCCCTATTGTAAGCTAATATGCTTGTGGGAAAAATTAATATTTCTAGTCTTTTGTTTTCCTTTTAACATCCTTAGATCTTATCAATCACAATGCAAGATAATCGACATCTAAAGTTATATTTTGATCCTTAGAACTAAAATTTTGATGATGATGAAAATTAGTAATTGGTGACATGGTTACTTTTGCACAAGAAGAATCTTATCTATCTTGATATCACTTAAAAGAGAAATAATAAAGGAAAAGACACACTAAAATAAAAAATATATGCCTTGGATAATAACAAAAAAACAAAAAATAAAAAGTTTCTACTTTAAATCTTACATCAAAGTCTTTAATATCTAATCAAATATGTACAAGTTTGTGTGTGTGTGTGTATGCTACTACTAGATGATGCATATATTTGAATAAACAAATGTATACTTAGTGCAGTATACGTGCTATAGTAGGCCTCCTTTGACACTCCATTGCTGGCTATGCTTGGTCTCCTCCTTCCCCCACCTACCTAATTGACTGGCTCAATTTTGTCATAAAATCAAGTCATTGCTTCCGACTATCTAAGCTTCGCAACCCTCTACCTCCTTCTAAAATCGTCAACAAAAATGAGTCGCTTCCAAACAAGTGACTACAAAATTTAATTCTTGAGAAATTTATGTCCATTTTTCATAGAATAAGAGGGCATGGCTTCATGGATTCGTGGGTGTGGCTCTGTGGCTTCATGGAGAAAGATCAATGAATGTGATGGAGAAGAAAGTCCCAAAAACCTAACCCATGGTTTGTTTCGGAGAAGAAAAGAGAGGTCTGTTGGCGGCTTGGACAAGAAGAAATCTAGGGATGGAGAAGAAGAAGACAGAGCGATTCGGAGAAGATGAAAGGTAATCGTGGAGTGCGTTTCGGAGAAGAGAAGAGAGGTCTGTTTGCGGCTTGAAGAAGAAATCTAGGGATAGAGAAGAAAAAGACAGAGCGATTCGGAGAAGATGAAAGGTAATCATGGGGTGTGTTTCAGAGAAGAGAATAGAGGTCATTTTGCGGCTTGGAGAAGTAGAAATCTAGGGATGGAGAAGAAGAAGACAGAGCGATTCGAAGAAGATGAAAGGTAATCATGAGGTGCCTTTTGGAAAAGAGAAAATGTGGGAAGAAGAGAAATACGTTTTGAAAAGGGAAATAAAATGAGGATGGAAACGAGAACCCCATGGAAGACCCAAAAAGAAAATGATGCCTTTTTTTTTTTTTTTTTGCCATGTTGGATGCGAGGCCACGGTGAGGACGCGAACCGGTTGTCCACAGCATTTTTCAAAAGATAAATCAACGGAAATATGACAAGAAACAGTGAAGATTCTTCGAATTGGAATAATTTGCGTACATATTAGTATTTATCAACTAGCCGTAAGAATAATTCTAATTTTATCCGACATCACCTACCCAATTTTTTTCCCTCTTTGGCATAGTAGGTCTTTGTCTCATGGCTTATCGCACTTCTTATACATCTGAATGCATAGACTATTGATTGAATAAATACATGAAATATTCCAAATGATATTGGCGTGACTAACATTCCTTACAATTACGTGCAAATGAAATTAATGTCTCGGAACAACTTTTTGCTATTCAAACACCAAAAAATTGAGGGTTCTATAGTTCAACTGAAAAATACATATCGTATACATAAAGTTATCAAACAAATAGAAAAGCATGATTTCGTACCTAAATCCGTGTGATTGAGTGTTCACGCTGTACTTTTAATCAATTACTTTTCTATCTCTAAAAATTGCTTTTAGGGATTGAAAAGTATGACCAAAACTCCAATTTGTTGGGTGTGAGAAATGCGCGCAACAGTAATAACAGTCATTGTCAATTTGTCATGCAAAGTGCTAGCTATGCGTCAATATCTACTTTTCACCAAACACATGCGTTGCGTTGATGATGGCCGGACGGCCTTCAAAAACCCTCAAGAATCGAAAACATGTGCCATCCAGCGAGCCTTTAGGCTTTGGCTCTTCTATTAATGCAGACCTCCTGCCTGGAAATTTGCTTAGTTTTAAACCACCACACCTTTCGCAGAGCAAACAATCTCCTTGTGTTTTTTTAATGAAAAATACTTTAATCATAAATAAATTATATAAAATTAAATTGATAAACTGATGTGACTTGATGTAATATATCAGATTGTAAAATTATTTTTATTATAAAGTAAATCTAACGAATTCTATGAAATCATATCAATTTGTGAATTTATTTTGTACAATCTTTTTATATCTGTAACAATTGTCTTTTTGAATTCCCAAGAGAAGAAATTCCTAGACTCCATACTTTACTTGCAACTGCATTTTGCAATAAGAGAACTGACTGACACAAAAAAAATATATATAAAAATAAATTTACAAACTGATTATGTGATTTTATGAAATTTATTAGATCTATTTTACAATTTGATGTACTATCTAAATCATGTCAATTTTTGAATTTATTTTTATATAATCTTTTTTGGCTAAAAATATTTTCTTGTAACAAAATCTATTCTCATTGATAGACATCAACTTTTAAGTACTTCAACTATAATTATTAACCTGTTGAGCACCAAATATATATCACTGCTAATTTGTAACACTCTTCCCCGGATGCGGATCAAACTCTTCCTTAACAAGTAGAGAGATATGGTGTAAAGTCAGATTCGGAAGTTAAAACTTATTATGATACTATATGAAACAGGGATTTGTGTTTATATCTGTAGAAATATATGAAATAAACAGACGCATCCTGCATGCAAATGTGGAATTTAGCAACTTTGAAGTTTTGAGTCTGAACTGGTTTCACTGCTCGGGGAAGTACCAATGGAGAGTAGGAGCTTGATCAACTGAAAGGAAATTACAAGACTCCTCTATAGGTAATAAGCTCTGCTCTTCCATCCTCACAGGTTGAGGTTGGTATGTCTTATCTGCAACTGCTCTGGATTCAGAGAACCAAAACGGATCCACCATTGAGTTTGAGGATGAAGACGAAGCGCCATTGAAACAGATTGAAAACATCGTGTTGCTTTCGTTTTCTTCCTTCACGACTCCATTAGAAACTCTACCCGATGACCCATCTTTGGAATTCTCATGCACTCCGAAGCTTGCCTTGTTCTTCTTATTCTCATGTAAATCACTGGCTTTATATTGTTCTGAAACGTTGTTGTTGAACTCTGAGATTAGGGACTCTTCTTCTGCTGAGTGATTGCTCTCTGCACTTTTTCTGTAGATCTTCTCTTTCAACTCTCTCAGCTGCAATCCAAGAACCCAGAAAAAGTTCCAAAATTCAAGTTAAGTTTTAAGGGAATTTTCCACGTTGGTATTCAATCAAAATGAGACTTCATTCATATACCGTTGAGTTTAGAGCTTCTTTTTCTTGTTGAAGATTGTCGCAGTCTAGCTTTAGAACATCATAACTGGCTTTAAGGACGCCATAGTCTCTCTGCAATTGCTTAGTCTTCCAACGGGTTCTGCGGTTTTGGAACCATATTGCTACTTGCCGTGGTTGCAACCCTAAATCTTCTGCTAATTTCAACTTTCGCTCTGGCTCTAGCCTGTTTTCCACCTCAAAGTTTCTCTCCAGTTCCTTCACCTGTTCCAAGCTCAGCCGCTGTCTCTTCTCCAAGATCAGGCCGGTTTCGTACCCCAAATCTTCTTGGTTTATCCTATCCAGCATTGCCTGGAATTCTGCACCGTAACCATGTGTGTTCTGCACTTCTTTTTTTTCTGCATAAACAATGGTGGAAGTTTTGTGTCAAATAAAAGGCGAAAACACCCAAAAAAAAACTTGTATTTTTGGCTAACATGAACTCAGGTTTTCATTTCTTTGGAAATTGAAACAACCCAAAAACGGTTCAACAACATCAGTAGGACTTTTTCCCCTTGGCTTTAACAGCAATCATAGGCAGAATCTTGCACAGGTCTGAAATAATGAAAGCTATGTCTGCATCTACAACTAAGCTACTAATCACAAGAATTTCTTCATGAATTTTGTTTACCTTTAGGTTGACAGAATGAGATCAAAGCACCCAAGGAATCTGAGCTATCGAGCTGCTGCTGCATTACTGAAATGCTTAGAGCCGTATCTTTTGAAGTCCCTCACTGTTTTACAGAGCTGAAGGAAGGAACTGGAGAGTTGTGAACAAGTTCTTGGTTTGAAAAAGCTGTGCAAGCAAGACCACTACTATTAATAAAAGAGGAACGGCCTGGGAATTGTACAAACCTCGAGCTTTCGAGCTGCCATAGATTTTTACCCAATTTTCCCATATGGAGAAAAAAAAATTGAAGCATTCGACTCATTTGTACAGTGAATTGAGATTATTTATAAATAATATCGAAATAATTTTTAAATAATAGTAAAATAATTTGAGTTAAAATATTTTATGAAATTTTAGAAAATGAGAAAAAAAATTGAATAGAAATATTATAAAATTAAAATATTGTTAGAATATAATTTTAATATAATTCTTTTTTTAATTTGAAAATGTCGAATTATTTTTTATGTTTTGTTTAGAAGTTTGAGAAAGTTGTAATAATTAGATAATGATTAAGTGAAAAAGTTGAAAATCTGAAATTGAAAAGTATTTGTATATGTAGTGTTTGAATATTGAGATGAGATGAGATGAGATAAGATGAAAATATCTCTCCAAATTAGGTCTATAAGTTTTGGATCAATTTTCCATTTTTATTTCTAACGAAAATGATAGGAGTGAGTAACCGAGGTGGCTTTCTTATCGTTCAATGAAACCCAAAGGTTATTGAGTAGTTGGATTGTTACACAAAACCAAACTATCTCATCTCATCTTATCTCGTATCATCATTATAATTTTCTCAAATTTCTACACAAAATATAATAAACAATTCAACCTTTTCAAATTCTAAAACAAAAATTATATTATAATAATTTTTTATTTAACTTTCAAGAAAACATATCATCACATCTCATCTGATCTCATCTGAGCTGTGTAACCAGACGAGGAATAGTCAAGTTATGGATCAAATAAACAAATGATAAATATACTTTGCATCGTATACTTATTTAGAATTTTGTACTTTGCAATCTAAATTATCAAAATTGACTCATTGCACGATTTAAATATTAAGAAATAGATAAATAATACCATCTCCCAGTTATGTCGGTAAGATAAATGAAAAATAATTGGCGTGGTATGATCTTGATTATCGCATTTTAAAGGAGAGTGCACGTTTCCAATTCTTAGTAACTTGAATGTAAAATGTATCAGTTTTGATATTTTGAGGTACAAAATGCAGAGTACACATCATTTAAGTATGCAAGATCCTTTTTCCCATAAATAGAATGATAGGAAAAAAAGGAAAGTTTAATCACAAAGCTCTCTTCAAAATCGAGAGTATTTTTATAAAATGATATTATTTTTATAAATTATTTTACAAAAAATATCTCTCATTTAAAATATTATCGTGTAAAATATTGTAAAAAAGATTGTATGTATATCATTTTTCCCTTAAAATATATGCTCTACAGTTTTTGAGAAGTTGCAATTGATCTAAGGGCTGTCTTGGTTACATTTTTAAATTTTTAGAAGTTAATTAAGTGAAACTTCAGTAAAATTAACTTCTTAAGACGTCTTCATTTGTTTTCATAACTCCTCTCAACTCATTTCATCTAGTAATTACAATTTTTTTAAATTTCCACACAAAATAAAATAAACAATTCAATTTTTTCAAATTTCAAAACAAAAATAATATTAAAAAAATTATTCTAACAATATTTTATTTAATTTTTAATTTTAATCTCAATTCATCTCATATGTGAAAACAAACTAGACCTAATAATCATTAAGTTTTCTTAATTAATGAAAGGCAAAGATAAAATCTTTAATAAGTTAGACCCTTGAGTTCACTTTACATTGTGATAAAATCTTAACTAGATGGCGATATATGAACTTGTTCTATTTTTCATTTTAAATTTGTTATCCCCGATCACGCAAATCAAGTGGTTAAAATATAAGACTATTTAAGACGTGATTATCATCGATAAGTATGATAAGAGATGACAAAATTTTAGATAAGAATGGCGTCGTATTCGCCAATATGTTGATACAAAAAATTATTACAACAATAAAAAAGAAAATATTCAAGAAATGATAGATAGATGGATCATGGGATGGGGACAGAGCCGTTGCTTTGACCTGTGGGTGGGGACAAAGACACTCATCCAACCTCAAGTGGCTTTAAACAGTCCGAAGGAGGAGGGAAGATTGGGTGGAAAAGCGCTCTAGTCTAGATATTGTGAAAAAACTCAGATCAACACTGCCTAAAAGTCTTAAAAGTCTTATCTCTTATAGACTTTTCAAAGTGCAAAGTGGCTTTGTTATTGTGGAATTCATACTCTTAAAAAGCCAAAAGACATGGACACAAGACTTTGTCCTTTTGGCTTTGTTGGACACGTGGGTTTCCAGAACATATTTTAGGGCATAGTGCATACCAATGTGTATTATGCATACATGGTATTGATACTCTTTTTTTCAAAAGACAACAAAGGCATTGATACTAATTTTTTTTTTCTCCCCTTAAGGCTAGCAAAGGCATCTATTCTGTTGAAATGTCCAGTGCCACTCTGGATTTCAACCTATACACCTACAGGCCTTTGAATCAGCTCTCAATGCATGCCTACAGCTCATGCCATTGTGCTTTTTCAGTGACATTCTCTCATCTAAAGGAATGTAACCAATTCCTTGCTATCTATAACTTCCCACAAACTCTTGTTTGAAATTTTTATCCTTCCAATTCTCAATCACACCAGATTTTCAAACATTATAATCATTTAAAGCCACACCATATACATCTAGCAACGTACCTGATTACTCGAGTAAACCATGGCTGCCTCGATGTGGAAAGAAGCGAGCAACAAAATTAAGCCTCCATTAAACAAAAAATTCTACCCCTTTGAGGCCTCAAAGTTGAAATGAAAGTGACGAAAATTAATCTCGAGGTGTGCCTACCAAATAAATTCAACAAGACACTACAAAAATGTTCTCTTTGGGGCATAAATCCGTGTGAAGCAGCACAAAATGAGCTACAAAATTTATGCTGCACCCGTGTTATAATCTATTCGTTAGATTTCTCCTCAACTTCTTTCAAGTCGAACTCAATATAAGCCTACCTCCTTTGGGTATCTTTTATGACTCTAAATCTTGAGATGATGAAAAGGGAGCACAGCAGGAAGAGATATCAATTCCAGCAACCTCCATGGCATTGCATACCCATTCAGGGACATTTCCTTCAGGAAACTACAAGGCAATAAAGAGATGAGACGGTTCAAGAGTTATGTCCTAAATGTTTCATCAGATGACCAATTCAACAATTAGATAAATAGTTATACAATGATATGACAATAAGCAGTAAATCAATACCAAGTAATAGAAAAAGGCTTCAAGAAAAAATACAGTCTGACAACCAAGAATAGCAATTTTATGTATTTTTGTAGATAATTAAAGAAAGGTACATATCCATAAAGTATAAATAAGAAAAGAGAGTGATTTCAACTTTTGTTGAGCACCAAGAAATCAGAAATTAGAGAGAAGCCATACATCCAGAGTGAAACTGTAGTACCATCAGCTTCTTAAAAGAAAAGAGAAGAAAAGGCATGTGTGCTTGTGCCACAGAATTGTATATGGCACTGAAGTCTTGATGGTTCAGACTAGGACTTCCAAACATTAGGCAAACTAGAGAAACATAAATAAGATTCCAATTCCTATTACCAAAGAAAAGGCAAAATTTGAAATAGAAAAAGGAAATAAGACCTACACTTGTAATTACAACTAAAGACAATAGAAGTCTGACAATCAACTCAACAGAGTATCAAGTAAAAAGGATGAGAGTACCCCCAACAATGTGTGTGTGCGTGTGTTGTGAATGGAGGATTATTAATGGATTTATTTTTTGATATTTAATAGAGATTAGAAAAAGGTCCAATTTGAATGCAGGAAGCCAAGAAATATACCATTTTCAGCAAAAACGCGCATACAAACCTACAATAAGATTAAGAAGAACATTAAATTAGTCAATACCAAACAGATACACGAGAGGAATTTTAACTGCAAAGCATATAAATCGGCGTAAAGTTATCTACTAAACAAGGGTTAATTCAGAAAGAATGTAGAAGGAACTAGGAAGGGGAAAGGGAAAGTGAGAAGCAAGAGAAAAAACGTACTCTGGAAACCTTTCCTCAACTATGGATGTGTGTAGATCTCGGCTAAGCTGCATTTTTTTAAGAAAGTCAATTTAAATTATAAACAAAAAAAAAAGAAATAAAAATTATATGAAAACTTTATATTTTTACCTTCATCATGTAGTACAGATTGTGATATGACAAAAGCTGAGATCCCATGGCATCTTTTGTAACAAGACAATGAATGTAAGCCCTAGAATAGTTCTTGCAGACCTATGGTGAAAGAAATAGAATAAAGCATGCATGTATCATAACTATAATATATACATTCCTAATTAAAACCAACAAGTTTCAGTTATGAGCACACCATACAAGCACAAGTAGGATCAATGGGGCGAGTATCATCAGCCATTGCCTTGTGTTTTAGCTTCAGCACTCCCTGCATTATTTTCAGAAACACAGGATGGAAAAGATATTAAATTACAAGATTATAAGCACTAATAGCTCATAGATAGCTGGAGTTGATTGGCAACTATGTACAGAGATATATTAATTTCTTTTTATAGGTATTAGACCAAATAAAGGTTTGGAAAGGAAGTGCCGGCTATGGGGTTAGAAAGGAGATATATTAATGTTAAAGATGGGTCATGGTACAGTTGTGAATACCCTGCACATATGGGTTTGGTACCAGTTGTATATATACCATTCATATATAAACTAACAGTACAGAGAGAATCTTGGAGATCAATAGAGGATTAGAAAATTTAAATATCTAGAATGTTGCAAAAGTACAATTTATGTAGTTGACGAAGCTATCACCTCAGGTACAAGAGCTGTGCCAAAGCGAGCAGTACGAGTAGGATAAACACAGTCATACATGTCAGCCCCTAAAGCACTGCAAACTACAATATCCAGTGGATAACCAACACCCTGAAAGATATGAGCACAGATATTAGACATTAAAAATATGAAACGAACCACTCAATTCACAAGAAATCGAGATGTCTGGCGAGTGTAGGCCAATTTCAAGAAAGAAATTTGCACCATAACGTATCGTGGTTTGTCCTCAGGTAATGCAGCAGTGCACTGAGCAACAACACGCCAAAATGAATCTTTACTTTCACCTCCTGCAAGGCCACCAATAGCATAGCTGTCACAAGAGTAAACTCAAGTTAATATAATTCCTTGATCAGTGAACCACGACAGCAATAAGTTAAAAGAACAGTGATCACTTGTGAATGAAGTGTATGTGCTCATACTAGCATGTAAAGAGAAGATCTAAAATGGTTGAAAGAAAGCTGATGACAAGCTGAAAGATAAGTAAACACTGATAAGTTGCAACTGTACAAAGAATAAAAAATCAGAGAGGGAGAGGAAAAACTAGAAAAGAGCGAGAAAAACAGTGAAAGCTTTGTCACAAATCCAATTTTCCTTCAAACTAAAACTTGTCAAGCTTTAAAGACAACTGCAAGCATTGAACTAATATTGTTAAAGGCACAAACTAGAGGTAGCATAAGATATACCAAGAAAGCTTCAAATACTTTATTTTAAAAGTTTAGAAAAATTAGCAAAAGAGAGCTCTAAAATGCTTTCTTCAAAACTTTAAAATACAGCCCAAAGATTTTAAAATAATGTTGAAAGAAATAGCCATGGTTCCAAACCACCCTTGAATACTTATGAGTTACCATGAAAACAATGATGAGCTAAAAGTACTGCCGAGCTTAAACCTAGAAGAATCAGCCACTAACTATAAATAATATACACTTACCCGGGTAAATTCCGATCGACCAAGCCTCTAACACATATATCCCTGATTAGAATATTATGAGATTAAACAATTGGTAAAGAAACAGAACAGAGAGATATTAAGGATACATGGATCAGCCAGGAAAAAAAAAAGATGAAGAAAGAAGATTGGACGTTGAATTGGGATTCACCTTAGCACGGGGTCTAATCCACCTTGTACAATACCAAACAAATTCTGCTCATGTGGTCTACTGTGAGCTGCTTACAGGAACCAATGCAGCAAGAATAATATTGAATCAGAAACACCAAAAGTTGGGATAATGAAAACGTAATTGACAAAATATACTCACCCACACACAATCAAAACTCATAATTTTTTGTTTTCAAAAAACTAATGGTGGTTGCCGGCCAACAAGAATCCAGTGAACTGCCGGGGACCTCTCGGGTGGTAGCTGCCACCACCCGAGTGACAGCCAAAATAATGGATAAAAAGCTCTTAAAAATAATTAGCATTAGAGTTTTTAAAAGTTTAGGGTTCATATTTTAGGGTTTTAGAATTTTCCTTTCAAAAAGATTTAATTTGGTGTGGTTTTAGTTTATTTTATTGTAGAACTGGTAGAATCATGGCATGGTGGTGTGTGATTGGAGGGTGTAAAAGCCACTTTTACACTACATCCTGATTTTAGATTTTTCCTAATTGAAAATATTAACCAGAAATATATTCAACGAAAACCGATGCTTTTATATAAATGCTAGATGCAAACAAAAAACATTCTTGGAAAATCCATGAAAGGCCAGGGGATCCGGAAAAAGAGGAAAACACCAGCATATCACACTATCTTTATTACTGATGCATAAGTGCTATATGTTCTATCAATCTAGCATAACTATTACAAGTTCGCTAACCTAGCTATTGTATCCTACCAAAAGGGTAAAGCTTCCAATCAATTAAATAGCAAAGCAAGCATAGCACGTCACAAAGAACCTTAGGTAAGATCTTCTAAATTTACAAGGCTGGCCAGTTCTAGAAGGACTGCGGACATTGCTACATTCAAAAACTATGGTTGATGAAGTATAGATTTACAACCCTTGGTTGTTGCTTTCATTCATTCGTGCAGTAAAGCATGATGCCACTGGGGAGTAACGGGCTTACCTGCTATGCACCTGTCTATCCATCTAAGAGTGCGATACATGGCTTCCTCTATACGTGGGCCAGTAATGGTTGTTTTCACGACATCATCAAGAGCCATAATAATATCTGCGCCAATTCTGTTCTGCATAAGTTGATGGGGAGAAATAAGGACACATGAAGCAGTCAAGAATGAACTACTCAAAGAACAAAACCAATGCTTTAGCACTCAAGCCTCTGGAGTATCAGGTCATGCTTTCAGATGAATCTTGTATTTTTGACTGTTAACATAATCAATGACATAGACACTGGGAATGATAAAAGCTAATAATGGCCTACAAAAAGAAGATACACAGCCTTTTATTTTAGCAAATTAATAAAAGCTTAGAGCAGCCTACTAAAGGGAGATGACGACGATGATGATCAAAACAACACTAATAATAATAAAGAGGAAAAAACATATATTGTGTTTATGCAGTTGGTATTAAAGTTTCTTGTCAAAAATGTCCTGCGTATAAAGACATGCAAGCACAAACCAAAAATACTGACCGTTGGATTTTGTACATCTGTTTAGATTTTAAATTTTGACATTGTACATAGTTCACACTAGGGTGAGTTTTGGGGGAGATTACATCTACTACAAAAAATCTTAAGAAAAGAATAGTATATTCAAATCATCAAAAGATTCCTTTTTTATAAGAAAATAATCAAAATATTCCAATAACGTACAGGCTTCGATCCCCTCCCCTTAGGGCCAAAAATGAAAAGAAGAGGAAAAATATATTTTTTTTTTCATAAGTAAAAATTTATTAATACCAATAGGTGTAGCAAAGTACACTGGATGTATACAAGAGAAACACCTAGTTGGGGTGCAGAAAAAGATACAAGGAAAAAAGGAACATAAAGCCCATCAAGAAAAAAGATCCTAACAAAGTCCAAGCCCAAAGATGTGCCTACCGCGAGCTCTCACCAAACCCCCACCAGTGCACCAACGCCTATCCCACCTAACCAGGTTTTGCCCATACACCAAGCCACTGTAAATTCCCCAACACACTCCTCAATACTTGTAAACAAGGAGACTAGAAATATACAATTGGTTTTGACTTCCCTCTGATCCTCCCTCAACTTGGACTACCTCCCTTAGTGTCATAGTTGATTGCCCAAGTAAGATGCTTTAACTCTCTGCTATTCTTAGATTTTAATTTTGTTCCAAGTACATGACCCGCCTCTATTGCTGTGATAGTGCTATGAATTGATCCTCAAATCCTCCACATGTAATCCCCACACACTGTTGTATCTCGTTTACCTTTTTCAAAACCCAATCCGATGATGAATTGGCTATATTGTTAATCGGTGGAAGGGAGATCAAGGGGACATCTTTTGCAGACACAACTCCCAACTGTAGGTCAGGCCTAAATATTCCTCCTCGCAAGGCACCAATGACAACCCCATATTTTCCTCACCAGTTCCTCAATCTCGGATCTCCTCCACAGCGCCATTGATGCTGTCACCTCCTTGGCCAAAGCTATGTGTCGACTCACAAGGTGCCTGAAGAGGTATTGAGGAATTTGGTTCCCTCCATCATGGGTAGTGGAGCCATGTGCGCCATTTGAAGTTTTGGGTTAGCGGGAAACCTAGAAACTCTAGCAAGACTCGTCAATACCTCAGGTTCCATTGTGGGTGCCGTCGTTTTGACGAAAAGAACATTGACAAAGGGGTGCTCCACTCGTTGGCGAGCTTTTCCTTGACACCCTTGGCGGGGGCTTTTAGCCATCTCTAAGCCAATACCCAATGTAGAACCCACTTCGAATATAGATGACCCGCTTCTCCTTTTGACCCGCTGCACTCTCCTGGGTCTGGATATCAAAGTGGGCCAAACCCAACTTTCTTTTTTATAAGATTCGGCCCATCTCTTAACACCCCAAGCCCGCTCTTTTGTGTAAATGACTTGTGAATCGACTCCCCCTTATTGGGCCTTGCAGCCCCCTTACCACCTCTTAACACGCCTAACCCATCCAATTTTGCTAATAACATAGCAATCGATGCCTTCAACTCAGCAAGCTGGTTTTGCATCTCTTTCAATGTATAGTGCATACCATTGGGAAGACCAAAACCATCCCTTGTTTCATAAGAAACGGTTCTTAAGCTTTCGGGGTCGTCGGACCCTTTCTGACTTGGAATATGTCTATGCGCAATCTATAGAGGCTGCAGACCCCTTTCACTACTTCCCTTCTTGCCCCTATTATCAAACTAAGTTACCAAAGCATGACCCAAATTCAGAACTTCTGCATCTGATCGCCTCACCACCATGGTTGCACTCGGGTCTTTTTGCTTCAGCTCCATATTGTTGTTCTCATGAGCAGATAAATTCTTTTAGCTTTTCCCCAATGACCCATCTCTATGATTGCGAGGAAATAGAGCAGCGAATCTGTGCAACTCGACAACAAATTTAAACCAGGCCTTCGTACCCTTCCAGAATGACTAGAACCCCCCGCCGACCTCCTTCACCATATTATAATTAGATATTCATATATTATTATGGTCATTATTTTTTAATAAGTAATTATTATGGCCATTATTAGTACATTAAAAACATAAATTAGCAGTTCTCCATATACTAATTAGGTTAGCAATTGTGATAATTCATTAAATTTCCATACCAATAATCCATTCTGGTTGAAATTTCTCCGCTAGCTTCTCTTCAGGGAAGAAAATCTTCATTTGTTTTTTTAAAAGTATCAAAGAAGAAAATCTTATGAGAGAGAGAGAGAGAGAGAGAGAGAGAGATTCAATACCTTTTTTATACTTAGGATTCAATATCCTTGCAAAGTGATTAAAGACCGAAAAAACCATTAACAGAAAATGTTAAAGACAGCCAATAAACAAATTCCCAGAGTTGCCATGGAGGTCGTCCAGAGAAGGAGCATCCCCAATAGCTGGAGAATCAAATCTCAGGGTTGCAAGCAGGGAAAAAAAAAAAAGGTAATCGACTATGTGAGCTATAACATGGAAAGCCCATAAATTCTGTTTCGTTCTTGATGACATTTAAAAAGTATGGTCACGGATTCCATGTGATCAAAGACTCAACAGGAAACTCTGGACTTCTACAAAATAAAATCAATGCCCACAGGTTAACAATAAACAATCAGAATGAAAGTGCCTACTTGGATTTGGATTGACTCCTCAGGTGTTAGGAGCATGGGCTTTCCATCAACTGGTGACTGAAGTAAGAAAATGAAGCCTCAGTTACAAGCAACACCAAAACAGCAGTACACTCCAATTCTTTATGACATAAGAGCATAAATAGGTAAAAGCAAGAAACCTAAATCAGAATTTTGCAGCGAATTAACAAAGTTCTGCAGAGAATTAGTCACTAAAACCAAGGGGAAATAAATATTCTACAGAGCACTGAACACAATAAGGGGTAGCATATTTGAAAGAAAGAACATATACTGCTGAAACAAGATTAGACATGCATTTAATAATAAAACATTAGATATGTATAAGAAAAAGAAAATTTGTGCATATTTGGGAAAAAAAAAGACCATATACTGCTGACACAATATTAGACTTGTGCATTTAATAATAAAACATAAGACATGTATAAGAAAAAAAAAAGTTGGATATATTCAACAGCTTTCTTAAATCCTGAAACAACTTGTCTTAATGGTCAGGTTACACCCATGTATTATGTTACTCCTTGATTTTAATCATAAAAGATTTCATACATAAATTCAAGAGAAAGACATGATGGTTCTTTGGGTCCTTAGAAAGAATTTTCACTTCAAAAATCTCATCGAGTAAACCATTGCCTTGCAAAAAAATGACACTTGGCAAACTTTGCCAACATCATAAATTAAAACAGAAAAAAAGATACCTGAAATGTAACTCCCTTTTCAGTGATATCAGCTAAATGCAACAACGACACCTGAAAAACATCAGCAAAATAAATTATGATCTTTAACTGTAGACGTTATTGGACTGGAGTTGCTGATAAAGAATGTGACCAACAAGGAGTAACAAACTAAATTACATAAATTTATCACATTTACATTTGGGTAGCAATATCAAAATGATACTCCAAAAATGAGAAAAGATTAAAAAAATAAAAATGCCATTAATGATAAAACTAAAAAGGAAATAAATAAGAAAACTAAATCCATTGTATTCATTAACTGAAAGGACCTCAAGATCTCTAAATAGACAAGCAAATTACACACCATAAGACAGAGAGAATATATGTACATGTACCTCAAATGCCTAAATTATAGTCACAATGAATAAATAACCTTAACGATGACAGCTAGTTTTCAGTGGCGCCATCCTGTATTCTAGCCAACAGTAATTTTACTAGCAATCCAATAAAAAAAACAACGTACATGCCAAAGGATTAAAGTTTTTGGAACTAAAAATAAAATTAGAAAAAATGGCTGCATCATTTCACATAAGATATTTAACCCATCTTATACATTCATGAAGTCAATGAAATTCATAATACAAAAGATTCAGGTTATGCTTTTAGTTGCTGCTGCAGTGCTTTCAAGGTAGCGGCTTAATGACAGATATGGAAACAGTTTCTCTAATTCAGGTATGTTTTAGTAAAGGCAAGAAAAAGGGCAATTATAGTTAAAGACTCATTACAAATGAATTATGAACAGGTGAGGCAACAAGAGCCTTTGTTCAACTCGGAATGTGTATTCAGAATCCAATTTTTTTCCCAAAGCCCCTCAGAAGAAATTATCAGTACTTAATCATGTGTCACCAATACATTACCTAACATTTGCACTCTAAAGCGCTGTTTTGACTTAATTTCAGACACAATTCCATTGTTGTAGTTAAGGCTAATGGTAAGATCAAAGATTCCTTGCTTTCTAAAACTAACTACTTGAGGCTGCCAAGTACGCAGGCATAGCCAAGTACACATTCCTAGTTAGAAGACATTCTTTTGTTTTTTTATTGGTAATCAAGAAGTTTTGTTCATAACATAACAGGCATAGCCAAGTACACAGGACGTATAAATGAGTCATACCTAACTAGGATTTACAACTAAAATAAGAAACTCAAGGACATTTAACCCAATAAAATCTATTGCCCCTGCCCAAAGGAACAATCCATTAGAAGACATTTTCACTGTTTAATAGGATCATATCCTTTTCTACAAATCACCATGCCTGTCTCACTGCCTTAGGCAACTTTTTTTTTATTGTAATCCTCTTTTCACATGTCAACTTTGATCAATTCACATGGCAATGCATTTACCGGTCTTCTTAATGATAATTGATATGTGTAACAGTATTTAACAAAATAAAAAAGTGAGCAGATATGACAAGTAGACTACTGAAACTATGTGCCATAAACAGCTTTCACAAATATTAAGAGAGACAATCAAAACTACATATACAGACGACCATTTGTAGTATACAATCACACTATCAATGACACAGGAAAAAATTTTATTGGTTTTTTTATTGGGACGACAGAAAAATAGAATCAATTTAGATTCATAATGAGATACTGTATCTTTAAGGACAACCATTTGAAAGCCACCGGAATCTGTAAGCAATGCTCTGGGCCAGTTCATAAATTTGTGAAGACCCCCCAATTCATCAATAAGCTCAGAAGTAGGACGAAGCGCCAAATGATAGGTATTTCCCAGTATTATTTGGCAACCAATCTCCTCAAGCTGGCTAGTAGCCAACCCTTTGATAGTCCCTGTAAACAGAAAAACCCTAGTAATGTTATAGAATCTTATATAGAACAGAAGCTAACAACCATTTCTGCTCGCATGCATGGATATGTCAAGATATGCATGTATGAGTATTTAAACTTAACTTCTGTACCAAAAGACAATCAATCAAAATGCCTACCCACAGGCATAAGATTGTATAACCCTGACCTTGCGTACCCACAGGCATAAACAGGGGTGTCTGGCACACAAAGTGCGGGAGTGTTAGTTGGGCTGCACGAGCACGATTGAATCTCCCAAGAATCTGAAGGCATAGAACAGAAAGAGTTGACCAAACAAATTAGCATATAACAAACTACAACACAAATAGAAAAAACCATAAACAAAGTTTACAAATTACAATGGGCAAGAGACAGTTTCGTGACAATTCATATAGTGTACAATGACGACAGAAACCACTGTCCCAGTCTAAAAAGCTAATGGCACCACACAACAAAAAGAAACAACGTTTAGATAACAAAACGCAGATTACAAAGTTGCTCTTTTCCATAACAATTTTGCAATTCATTGTCTAGGTTCCTCTTTTTTACCCCTTATACTGACAATAATAATCAAACAAGCGCTACTTCAAACATCAGGAGAAGCGAGATGTAAACAGAAAAGGCATTAATTGATTGCAATCCACAGTACCTTCCCATTAACGTCAAATCTTGCCTACATAAAATCCTTCCTTGGCCATTTTCAGACTTGCTCTTTTCCTTTCTCTCAATTTTCTCATGAATAAAAAATATGGCCGGTAATTCTATAATGGAAAACTAAAAACTCCAAGGAAATTTTAATTATGCGATGCTAAAATGGCTATCAGCAACCTTATCTCCTCTCTCTTGTCCGCTTAAATGAAGCATTCTTCTCTGTTTTATAAAAAATGCGGATCTTAATATGTATTTGTAACTCAAAATGTGAATGGGGTAAACCGAATTGAACGTAAAACTAACAAACATACGTAATGTGACACCCGCAAATAAAGCCATTACCTCGAAACGAAGCGCCATTGAACAAATTCGTTCCTCTGTTCCTCTAGGAAGTCGTCGATAACTGAGAACTTCCTGTCATCAAAACAAACTTAATAAAAACAATAACGAAAGAAACCCACGCAAAGATGAAAATAACAGATAAGAAAACGAAAACGAAAAAATTCCAACTTGTACAGTCAGTCTCGCCTCTTCCACCTCGCAAAGTCGTGATTTTAATATGCCACTATGTCATGCTGTAAAAGAGATTCCAGAGAAATAGGCAGGGAACGTAGTAATTGCGCGAAACAAGAAGGCGATAAAACTAAAAAGTCGTGCTGTTTTCGGAGGGAAGAGAGGGTGCACAAGAAAGTACGCAAAAAGCAGAGCCCAAGGGAGTCTACCTAGGCGGCTGGGCATATGTACTGTGCCGGTTATGCGTTCTCTTCTGTCATATTGCTTTCCACTCGACATGGAGAGTTGCCAGGTTTTTTCCCTACTTTGATCCTTATTCCTTTGTCGGAGACCGCGCATCACGACTAGTTTTATGGGCCGGGTCTGCTGTGAAATTTGACTCTGTGCCTGTATTGGGCTGGCCTGTATTGGGCTGGGCACTGATGGCCCACACGAAAATGGGCAAAAAATCCATATGTTAATCCAGTCGGGTCTATGGGTTAAATTAGGCATATGCATCCGGGTTGGTTTGCGGGTGTCCGCCCGGATTTTACTCAGGCAAGTATTCGGATTTTGTACTACCCTTATTCGGAGGCAATTACAATTATATAATGCGAGCTTTGGATTAATGCCCGGTACTCATAATCAAATTTTACATTTAAAAAGAATTTACCTTATAGATAAAACCGCGTTGTTTTGTGTTTGTAGTCCTCCTCTTTAAAACAAATTTTTGACAAACTCGAATATTTGATTACAACTTGAGTAATTGGATACGCAAATTTTTATAACTAGATACTCACCAAGTTATAATTGGGTTAACTCGAGCAGGTACTCAGACTGCATTATAAACTCGAATGCATATCTAGGTATAGTCGAGTTTTCGAATCCACGTCTGAGTTTATACCACTAGGTTAAATCAAATAAAATTGAAGGGCGAATAAAGTTTGTCCAACCCAAATTTTATTTAATGCTATTTGTTCCCTTCTATTCTCTCTCAGTCATCTCTATGGTCTTGTGTTTCCTCCTCTTCTTATCTTCCTCCATCCTCCATTCATCATACTTTATTGATTTGTATCAAGATATCCCTCTTCCTTTACTCCATGAGCTTTGAATTGAGATCAGTCCTAGAAGTGTCAATGATGTGTCGTTCGCTAATGTAAGTTAAAACAACTAAGATGTTTGTCTATGTCACAGTTGATTAATTTCTTATACAAAAAGTTTTATTATTATTATTATTATCTTGGTTGTGCTTTTATTTCTATATATATAAATATATATATATTTTTTTATTTTTATTTTTTTGTATGTTGGTCGATTTTTGAATTAGTGCTTATCTCTCATTTACAATCTGTGCTGGGAGAAGACTTTGGTCTACTCATCTACACAGGGTGGTTATGGGTGATCGTAATTGGGACTAGGGCCAAGGTAAGGCTAGGCGAAAATCAGCTTGGTATAGGCTAACATTTTTACATAGGCTAACATGTTTCACACCCATCTCCATTTAGCCTTAATTGTCCCATTTTTCTCTATCAATTAAGGAAGTACAATGAAAGAAAATGAATATTGCAATCCACATCTACTATGTTTGATGAAAGATGAGGAACAAGCATAAGAGAAAAGGACAACAAGTAGGAAAAAACAAAATGAGAACAAACAAAAGTCGAGAAGAATAACAAGAAAGAGAAGACAAGCTTTTGGGTCAAAATTTACTGTAGAAACATTGACAATACATCGTTAAAAACAATAAGATACATCTCTCCTCTCTACCTGTACTCCTACCTCTACTCCTACTTAATGCAGGTTGATTGATTTCTTTTTCTTGTTTTCATGTTTTCTATTTATGAATTAGGGTTGATTTATTCTTCACGATCTATATTGAGGTGAAAATTTTGATCAAATTGTTCAACAATTGAGTAGATGGAGGTGAACCTAACTTGGACCAGGGTGGGGGACACCTTGCCCCATTGGGAATGGCGCTAGACAAGCTTTGATTGGTATAGTCATATCACCCTTAGTTTGTATCCAAGTATGAGATTATGATCTATGGGTTTTGAGATCTCTCAAATGTGCACATTTCTAAAATTAGGTTGAGCATTCATTCTCTATAGAAGTTATGGTTGCTTTTTAAGGTTTGCAAATGGTTTTGAATATGGGTTTTTCTAATTTGATATTAGAATGAGATTCATTGGTGGTTATTGATGCAATTAAAGCAAGGGATGCTACTCTATTAAGTCAGAATTCTTTGACTGTGCAAATTTAGCTTCTTCTTCATAAGTTCATAGCTTATGAATTGACTCGTGTTGAATGACAAGAAAATGAGGCAATTGATTTGTTGGCTCGATATGCTCGCCTTATCAACAACACTGTACAATGGCATAAATGTCCAGATTTTCTCCTTTCTTGAATCTTGTTAGATGTTGAGATGTAATATGTTAATTGTACACATATATACATTTTATTGTGAATGAGGCTTTTCACATTATAATAATTTAAAAAAAAAACATTCGGCTTTGACAACTGCTCAACTAATAAGGGGTTGGCTAACAAGCCAAACCAACATTAAAGCCATGTTTGGGGCATGTGATGAAATATAAAATTTTCATTTAATCTCATTTTATCTCATCATGTTGATGTTGTAAAAATCGCACAACAGACTAGAATGGGAAAAAGATTCATTCCCGGTCCATTAGGGCAACTTGGGTCTCGATCGGTATTGTTAGGAGCCCCCGACAGTGATCCAATGCGGCTATACAGTGTCGATATGTACATCCACGTCGGTGAAATGTGTAAAGAAAATAAGAGAATATGGACACATGGGTTTACGTAGTTAGGCATAATGCCTACGTCCATGGGCGTTTGGAGAGGAGAAATGTATTATAATATTCTTGTTTACAATCTCTCATGACCTCTCATATCTCTCTGTACAATGGTGATCCTGAATATAGATTTACTGGAGAGAAGTCTTCATTGGAGCTCCTTGTTCCAAGGTTGAAGGAGAAGTCGAAGAGAAAGAAGAAAAATCGAAGAAGAAGAAGATTCCCTAGAAGTCATCCAAACCCTCCTATTTATTTGATTACTTTTCCCGCATGCGTCCCTACAATGATAAGGCCAAGCCCATTTTGCGTGTCTAACCACGCCCCCCTTGACAGTCCCCTACACCCACATTTCTTCCTGACCCCCTGCACCCACGTTACCTCCTGACCCTTATAGTCCTCTCTTGTCTTCTAGTTCCTAACCTTTTGTCTTATCTCCTAATGTGGCCTGGTGGCTGGCTTTATTGTGAGATCCATAAAATCTTGTGTTTATAATTTATTTTATAAGTGTGTTATTTTATTTATTTTTGTTATTGTAATTTATTTTGGTGTGTTTTATTTTTCCTAGTATTTATTTATTTTTTATTATTTAATCGTGCTATTTTATTTGTTTATTTATGTTATTTTTTATTTTATTTTATTTGTGATATTTTATTTATGTTATTTTAAATGTGTGTATATTCGGTTTAGGTCTTTGTTTTTATTTATTTTAGTGGGTTTTGTGTTTGTGTATTTTATTAAAGCCCAGCCGTGTGTTTGGAATTGAACCTAGCCCGTGTGTGTGTGTTGTGTTTGAGCCCGAAGCCCAGCCCAGCCCAGCCCGTGAGAGAACCCAATTTCCCCTTAGTCGAACGGCGCCGTTTTGGAGGATGACCTCTAGGGCTCCATCTCTTTCTCCCTTGCGCCGCTCAGCTCCTTCTTCCTCCTTCTTCTTCTTTCTTCTTCTTTCTTCTATTTTCTTCTTCTCTCTTCTTGTTCCAGCAGCTGCTGCGAGCCACCTCCACCTTTCTAAGGCAGCTCCGTGTCACTCGGTTACGGTTTTTAGTCACGCATTTTCACCCGCTGCTGCCACCTCCTCCTTCCTTGGTCTTTCTCGGTGTCACTCGGCATGAGCACTAAAGGCTTGTTGGTAAGCCATCGCTCCACGCGGCCACCTCCTTCCACCGTGTGCAGCTCCGTGTCGACCGGTAGTGAGTTCCGTGTTGCACTGTCAGCTGCCGCACCATTCGTCCGCACGAAATCGCTTCTCTTCTCCACGGCTTCCACGGCCGTTTTCTCTTCTTCTACCCGTGTGACACACGGGCACCTGCCACCGCCATTCTTGGTCTATTTATAATCCACGGATTTCCTCAAATAAAATCTTTTGAAATCCTCATCTTTTCTCTCTCGCTTAAGTTTATCGCATTTCTTTGTGTTTGAGATTTGTTCTGTATATTTGTTGGTGAACCCGTGAGCTTGTGTTGTTCTACCGAGCTCTATTTGATTCTAAAATTGTGAATTTCACTCGGTTTTTTAGTGAAATTGTTGGGTTGTAGTGAGTTGAGTTTCCATCCGCTTGTAAATTGACCCAACCAATGAGTTGAGAGGCCTTTTTGGCACTGTTTTGCCGTGAGCTCCGCCGTGTGCCACCGTTGAGCCGTCACCTTGAGCAATACTTCATTTCGCTTGATCTTTCAGAATTATTTCCCATTTTTGTATGTAATTTTCCATCGTGTCTCAAATGATTTAAATTGACATTATAACTGTTATTCATTTGTAAATTGTTGATCTGTTGGTTTTGTTAGAAATTGGGTTTTGGACCGTTGAAGTGTTGGGTTTGTTAATTGGAGTTGTTGGATTTGAGCTTTGGGCCAGATTGGAGGACGGGATTACGCTTGTAGTTGATTGTAAGCTGTATATTTGTAATTATTGTGAATTTGTAAATGAGATATTTGAATTTATTCCAATAAACTGTTGTAATGCATATTTATAGTTTTTAATAAATTGTGCTATGATGTCACATTGTCTGTTTGGAATTGTGATTGAATATGTGGGTGCGTATGTATCACGACCCCAAGCCAAGATTGGGCATTATCTCGGTGGAGCTCCTCTGGTCACTAGGGAGCGTAACAGACTGACATGACATCCCTAAGTTGTCACTGGGCGACGACGGGAACGGACGAGACGATAACGCTCTCGTACCGACTCCGTGACCTTTTGGCTGGCGAGGTTAGAGGATGATTGGCTATGTACGTGCTGGGCGCTAAACTGGGCATCGCTCGTTACGAAGTCTCATGCACAGACGTTACCTGTGGTGTAACGATGAGAGCCAGGGTGTGCGGACAGTCCATAAGGGAGACTGTGGTGCATACGTAATAATAAAATAATGGTTATGATTGGGCCAAAATGAGATTTTTGGTGTGAGTATTAAAAGTGTATTTTTGGGAAAAATGAATGTGGGTTGTTATTCTGCTTATTTGTCCGTATGGGGACGCGTAATTATTAATGTATTTTTAAATCTCTTGGATGTTGTTTTGGTTAATTACTTGCTGAGATGTCATAATCTCATTATGGTGTTTTACAATAAGGTTTCGTCTTATGGTGCCGTAGAGTCTGACGCAGAGCCCGAGTATGAACCTGAGGGATCAGCTCCGCCGGAGGTCTGAGTTGCTGAGTTATTGTTTAGTGTTATGAGATTTATTTCCCTTATGTTATTTCCTATTTTTAATTTATCTATCGGATGACTATATAATCATTGTAAAGTTATTTTATTGTTTTTGAACAAATTCTAGTACTTAATAAAGAAATACCTTTTTATTTCTCCGCTGTGAATATTTTTTGTACACTTATTGCATGTTATACACACTCTGAGCATTGGTCGTTAAGGTGCGTCATCCGTGTGATCATTATCCCGATGTCACGAACTCCACATAAATAATATGTGGGGTCGAGGGCGCCACATTTATACTGGGCTTTATTTGTTTACCCCCTCACACATCCCATCTTATACTCAAATATAATTTAAATGCAAAATTTTCAAATTAATCATTATAACTTTTTCAAAATTTTAAAAAACAATTATAACATTTTCAAATTCTAAACAAAAATAATATTATAAAACTATATTCTTACAATATTTTAATTTTATAATATTTTTTATTCAACTTTTTCTCTCTCCTTTCCCAAGGCTTAAAAAATACTCAACTCGAGCTATCACACTAATATTCACAAACTATCTTACTACTATTCACAAAATTCTCATATCATCTTACTCTTCAAACGAGCTCTAATTGTGGAGGGTAATAATTAGTTTATTATTATTAAGATTAAAAATTAAGTGAAATGTTAAAATTTCTCACAATCCATTCCTTGAACTAAGAGTATTGGCATTGGATTGACTATTTTATTCTTCAAATTTTTACTAATATGTAACTTTTTTACTTTTAGCTAATCATTCAAAACTTAAAGTCTACATTGGATTCGTCATCACACTCTCTATAATAATAAAATATTATTATTTTTTATTTTTTTATTTTTATAATTAATTAATTCTATTTTCATAACCTCCTATAATCTCCAATAATTATATTCATTTTCATTTTCACAATTCAATAAACAAAATTTCATAACACGATATCAAGGAAAAGAGCCGCGAGAGAGAGAATGAGCTGAAATATAATAAACAATGAGTTTAGACTTGCTACAGGACTTTTCATATTTGAAAAGAAAAATAAAATTACTGTAACTCATATTTGAGATGAAAAATCTTTGGCTAATTTAATGTGGGCTAGTTATTGTTAAAATTAGTCAAATATAAAGATGAAAAGATATTTGACCAATCCAATATCAATGCTCTAACACGACCAAGATTTGATGATTTCCTTTTATCTATTATTATATTCACACAAATAAATAAAAAGAGCCAAAGTTCTAAGTGAAGTATGAGATTGAGAGAAGGGGACAAGCGATTTATAATTGATGGCAGAGAACAACATAGACAACGAAAAAAATTAAGATGGCACAGGAGGCAATGAAACATTGGTGCTTTAAGTGTAAAAACATGATGGAAAATCTAAGAAGAAATAAGAAAGAAAAATAAATAAACTCCCCTCTCATATTTTTTTCATATTGCTGTTTAGCTTCGTTTTCTTTAAAAGAAACTTGTAAAAAAATTTCAACTGCAATCCAAAAATTTTCCAAATCTTGAAACAATCTTTTTTTTTTTTTTTCTCAAAATAAAATTTTCATGTAATAAACTAGTCATATTATTTATTGAAAATGATATGGTTATGGATCACGTTATCATATCGATGGAAATTGGGTTATAAGCCCATCAAGATTAGAGGCTTGAGCTATAACTAAGCAATAACAAGACCAACAAGATAAAGGCAAGGAAAATGAAGGCAGCAAAAAAAACACACATAAAAGAAGGTGAATCCAACATGGGATCACATATTACAAGACACAAGAAGAGGCAAACATCATATTTAATGCTACAAGATACAATAAGAGACATGCATTAATTGTGAAGGGATTGCTAGTGCCTAATTAATGCGAAGAGATCAAAGCTCAACATTGATGACAAGTTTGTTATTAAAAATATGATAAATTTGATGTGTGAGATAAGATGAAAATTTTATAAATAAAAATAAGATAATTTATGAAAAATAATTAGATAATTTGAAATAATATTTTACGAGATTTTGAGAAAGAAAAGAGACAAATTAAATAAAAAATATTATAAAATTAAAATATTATTATAATATAATTTTTTAATATAATTTTTTTTGAAATTTTGAAAAAATTGAATTTGTTGATATTGTGTTTCGTAGCTTGAGCACTACCGCAGTAACCAAGCTCATGCCACCTGTAACTAAGAGGAAGAAATGGCTTCGGTGATGTCTGGGGTCACTCCGATGCCAAAGTCAGTTAACTATGCTCTAGTGATAAGAATAATTCTCAAGATAAGTAAGAACAGTAAAGATTTTGGATAGAGAGCACGACCTCTTGTAGAAGGGATGACCGTTATTTATACATGATCTGGGTTCCGCTGCCGAGGGAGATCGTGGCGTGTCAGGTGTCGAACCTGCTACCACTAATTTCCTGCTACCATAGTGTGTCAGTCCGCTGCTTAAGCGGTCGAGAGAGATCGTGGTGTGTCAGGCCGTGCTAGGCTAGTTCTGCTGCCACCTTTTTGCCAAGGTCATGGTCGAGTCGTCCTTCGTACTTGAGGCTCACCGTTGCGTGCTGGGTCTCCTAACACATGCATTGAATGCGGTGTACCTTGAGTCTGACGAGTCTAAGACTGGGCACGTTCAACCGTCCTTCGTACAGTTGGGCATCCCGACCGACGCTTTGCGGTAGGGCTTGGTAGGCCGTCGAGCCCCGATATGCTCTTCATTGGTATATCTGAGCTTGGTGCTAAAAGGCTTTCCCGGGTAGGTTAGCGGTCATGGGCTCGGCATGTGGTTTTCTGGCTCGGGCTCTTAGCCCCGAGACATTCTTTTTGGCACATCCGGGCTCGGTGCCAAAAGGCCTTCTCGGGTTGGTTTGCAGCCACGAGCTCGGCACGTGGTCCTCTGGCTCGGATTCTTAGCCCACGACAGGGTTTTGCCTTTAGGCTTTGAGTTTCGTAGCTTGACCTCATCAAGCCTGAACCCTTCTGGGATGGGCCCCTCCCTTACAAAATTGTTTTTTTATTTTTTGTTTGAAAATTTAGAAAAATTGTAATTATTAATTTAAAAAAATTATAATGATTAGTTTGTAACTATTTATATTTGAGTGATGTTTGGAAAAGAGATAAAATGAGATGGGATGAAAATTTTGAAATGAAAATTTTTTCAAACAAGTCCTGAATCATTATGATAGTCAACCTATGGAGGGTGACGATCATACATGCATTTAATACATCTATGAACCATTGTTGATCAAAGGGATGAAGTAATTTGACCTACATTAAAAGCAAATATCAAAGTGCAAATTTGTCAGAGGATGTATCTCACATAAAGGTTGTAAATGAATAAGTCTGTTTGATAGCTTGCTCAATACTTACCTGATTAAACTTGAATCGAACTCGATTTGTGAAAAAATAAAGCTCGCTCGTGAAAGTAGATGCCCGCTCAATTAGTAAATGACATATACCTAACAAAACTCGACTCGACTCGACTAAAGTTCGTTAAGGCCCGCTCGTTTATGCTTGAGTCGACTTGTTAGCTCGATTCGATTAAAACTCATTCATACATTGATAAATATATACATACACCTATGTATTAGCTAATAATATAAGCATATCACTTTTATAATTAAAATTATAATATGTAACCTAATTATTTATGTCTATATATTAAATATACTTCATAGTTATATTTTATAATTTGTACAATGATTAGTCGATAATATTAATAATTTTTCATACTAGTATGTGGGAACCATATATGAGATGGATATATACTATCATATTATGTGTATGTATTAACAATATATGTAGATATATAATATATTGCTATTATAGATAACTATCAACTAGTTAGATATTAATTATTTATAAATTTTTAAAATCTTATAATTTAATAGAGGTTATATGTCAATTGTACAAATTTAATATTATATATTTTTATTTATCTAATTTATTAATTATTAAATCTTATTAAAAAAACAATTTGAGTTTGAGCTCGAACTCGAGTTGAGAGTTTACCTTACCAAGTTGAGCTCGAGCTCGAACAAATAATAAATAAAAATCTCAAGTTCATATTCGAGTATTTTGAGTCGAGCCTAGCTCAGCAAGGTAAAGACTGGATCGGCTTGACTCGATTATAACCCTATCTCACATAATGCAAAATCTATGTTATAAATATCCCGACACTTAGGTAAAAGGGTTTGGTCTTATTGTGAGTTCTTTTAATTTCTATTTTAACTTAAGCATCGGGGTATTCATTAGTTGGAACCTTCGGCCATCTCACTTCTTACTTGCCAAAGTGGAAGGATATCTTGGTATTGAGAAAGAATCCCAAAACCCACAATTATTTGTGTTAAAATAATCTCACAATAGATGAAAATTAAAAATAATGTATATTATATATTTTTAGTTTACTACTCATCATTCCACACACCACACATCATATTTTTATTTTTTTTTTGTTTTATTTCTCCTAAACTAATTGTATTATTCTACTCATTATCCATACACCACATGTTTAGTAAGGGAAAAAAATTAAAAATTAAAAAATTATGTGTTGTGTGAAGATGATGAGTAGAATTTTCCTTTTATGCCTCGTTTGGATAGTAAGATGAAATGATATTATTTTATATGACTTGAATAAAATATTATTAGAATATTATTTTTTAATATTATTATTATTTTAAGATTTGAAAAAGTTGAATTATTTATTATATTATGTGTAAGAATTTAAAAAAATTATAATAATAAAATGAGATGAGATAAAATAAAATAAAATAAAATAAAATAAGATAAGACGAAATAATTTCTGTATCCGTATGACCGGTTAATAATAAACTATAATTAGGATGATTGCTTTTTCAAAACTTGAAAAAAAGACGAATAGAAAAAAAACACCAAACTCCAAATTGGTAAGAATGGGCTGTACCCAACCAGACACGAACTGGGCCCGTTCGGCTTTCGCTTTGCAATGAACGTACTGAAAATTAGATCTCGTTGTTTTTAGAGAGTAAATGAAATGGGTTGAAATCAAAATTAAAAATAGAATAAAATATTATTTTTATTTTAAAATATAAAAAATTAGATTATTTATTTTATTTTATGTAAAAATTTTAAATTTTTTTAATAATTATATGAGATGAGATAATTTATAAAAATAAGAATAATGATATAGTTACTACTCTACTACTGTTTATTTATTATTCTTTTTATATTTGATTTTTTTTAATTTTTAATTTTAGTTAATAATTTATTTATTATTCTTTTTATATTTGATTTTTTTTAATTTTTAATTTTAGTTAATAATTAAGGAAATGAGTATTAATAAAATTATATATATTTTTTTATTTTTTCTGATTGATTAAGAATGTTAAAAAAATATTTAAAAGAAAATAATAAAAAAATAAAAAAACTTGAAATACATTTGGATAGTAAATAGATAGTAAGAGTATCACTATCTAAAAAATAAACGAGCGGGAGAGGTTTGTATTCGCAATTTATCTTAACTCATTTCAACTCATCTCACTACTATTTATTATTATTTATCAACTTTAACTTACAAATTTCACTACTATTCACAATAAATTCACTTTTATTCACAACCCATCTCAACTCATCTTCTATTCCATTCGGGCCATTCCCTTTACCGCAGACGGAATCGAATACGGGTCGACTGGACGGGTCGGAGACATCTAACGGGTCATACGACCGCAATTATGACAACGAGCCACGCTTCGTCGTGATAGAAGAAGAAGAAGCAGCAGTTGAAAATTCAGCGCTTCCAGTTTGGCAGTTTCAACTTTCATCTCTCTCTCTCTCTCTCTCTCAGATCTCGTACAAAATTCCATAGCCAAAAAGACGCATAGAGGACGGAGAAGTTTTGCCCAGTTTAAGCCCTAGTTTGATCCACCATTTCCGTCACGAACAGGTGCCGTACTTCTACTTCTCCGTTCTTTCAGATAGAAAGTGGAACTCATCACTGGCATTGCTAAGTATGATTCTTTGATCTGCATGTTGACAATGCCATATGCAGTTTTTGATGCATTGATGTTTGCGATCTAATTTCAATTGTTGATATACATCATCTTTGTTCTTATGGTCCTGTGCCATAAGACACCAGTTCAATTCGTATTTCTGAGTTTGAGGCTCGTGACAGTCATTAAGTGTTAATTGTGCGGAATTTAGTTAAAGATTTGATTGAGCTCGTGCGGTTGTTTTCAAATGTTTCAATTTGGTGGCCGTTTACCGTGAGGGGTTTTCTTTGCAGGGAGTAGATTACTCGGTTTCATAAAATGCAGCACGTTCCGGCTACAATAGAGGAACAGTTGATACTGAAAGCGATCAAGGAAGAATGCCCGTGGGAGAGTCTTCCTAAACGGCTTCAAGCGACGCTCTCTTCTAAAGAAGAATGGCACAGAAGGTGAGTGTTTTTTATTTTTGGTTGTCATCTTGTTTGGTTAATAATTGTAATGCCTTACTTATTAACTTTTACGTTGATGGGAGAAGTATGATAGAGGTGAATGAGCATGATAAATGTGAGGAGTGTCAAGTTCCTAATTTCTTGATCGGTAGAGGGTGAAGTTTATATTGATTCTTTATGAGGTGGAATTAGGCTTTGTAATGATCTAAAGGAGTTTTAATTGTAAATTGACTAGTTTTTTCAGAGTATAAATCTGGATGTAACTTGAGTTTTCCTTAGGTAGTTATAAATGGTATTAGAGTTGTGTTAGTAACACCACATGCCATTGGGCTCTCATTGTGACGTAGGCTTACGAGGAATTTGTGATGCATTACAAAGTTCCACTTGGGGTGGAAGAAGTATCATAGAAGTGAATGGAGATGCATTGAGTGTTGAGTCACAAATTGGTTCCTTACTAGGTGAAAGTAGGCTTTATAATGGCTCTAATAGGAGTTCCAATTGTAGCCTTGTTTCTTTTGAAGTATAAGCCTATAAATGGCTTGACCTTTTCTGTGGACCATTACAAATGGGAGTAAAGCCAACTTAATAACACGATGTGACATCGGGAACTTAATTTGATGTGGGGCTTCACAATGTTGTTAAGTCCCACATTGGGTGGGTGAACTCTGATAGAGGCGAATGAGTATGATAAAAGTGCATTTTGTCAACTCCCATGCTGGGTCCTTAGTAGGTGGAACTGGGTTTATAATGATCCCAAAGAGTTCCAATTGTATATTGAAAATAAAGAATTCCTGTCAGATTTAGTTACTGAGAGCTTTTGTTGAAATCAAAAGGACATGCTCTAGGTAAATACTGAAGTTTGCAATTGGCAAGACTGGACCTATACATGCTCTAATTGGAAATTGAAATTTCTCATCCTTGAATGAAAATGTGTATGTTGAATTATTGGAGGTAATGAGAGGGATAGAATGCTGTGGAAGCCTAAGGGAAGTAAAAAGTTTACGGTTCAGTTGTATTATAAGGTGTTGACTGTTCAACGAAGCCCTCCTTTTCCTTGGAAGCGTATTTGGAGGTCTCATGTGCCTTCCAAAGTTGTTTTTTTATATGGACAGCATCGCTTGGGAACATTTTGATGATGGATAATTTGAGGAAGCGTGGCCTTATTGTTATGGAGTGGTGTTTTATGTGTAAAAAGCATGGGGAACCTGTGGATCATTTACTATTGCATTGTGAGATGGCTAAGGCTTTGTGGGATGGAGTTTTTAGTAGAATCGGGTTGGCTTGGGTGGTTCCTTTTGAGAGTGTGGATCTTCTTGCGTGTTGGAATGGGCTATATGGTTGTTCTCAAGTGGCTACGGTATGGAAGATGGGTCCTTTGTGTCTTATGTGGTACATTTGGTGGGAAAGGAACGATCAGTGTTTTTTCAAAGATAAGGAGCGCACCTTGGAGGATATTCGGAATCTTTTTGTGTACTCTTTATTGCAATGGTTTTTTGCTTTAGTGATTAATGGAGCTTTAGCTCATGACTTTTTGTTGTTGCTTTCTACTTCCTAGATTGTAATTAAGTGTTTTCTTTTGTATACGTCCTGAGTACATGGGCTTCACCTATTTTATTCGTTCTAATAAAATTGTTTTCCTTACTTATAAAAAGAAAGAAAAAAAATCTATAGGTAGTAGGGGTACTACCCGCACCCCCCTAGATCCAGCTCCCCGTCCAAGTGACGGGGGGTGGATTTGGACCCTTGGTCCGTCCGCTCCCCGTCTGGGGTAAATGGGTCTAGGGCCCAAAATCTCTCTCTGGGCCATTTTGGGTCTAAATTAACAAAAAAAAAAGTCTTAAAAAAAAAAGAAAAAAAAAAGAAAAATTATATTTTACAATTTACATGTAACATAAAATTAAACAAATGTTTTTTAAAGCATAAAACATAAAAATCTAAGTATTCTAAGCTATTATAATAATATAAATTAATCTAAAACTATTACAAATTAATATAAAAATATTACAAAAAAATCTAAAAATATTACAAATTGTCAAATAATTGAAATAAATAATATTACAATATTAGAAATTGTATCTGAAAATTTGATAAAAAGATGACTTTGAGTTTGAGTCATGAGATTGGAATTTGGAAGTGGTGGGCAAGTGAGACTGAGATTATAAAACTTGAAACATTAATAAGAAAACAAATTAGAATTACAAACAATATAATGATATATACATATGTAAAAAAAGTTAAAAACAAAAATTACAAGTACAAACCAAGTGAGACTATCAATGATTGCAAATGAGATCATTGGGAATTTGGGATCAGGGTTTGAACTTGGGCAAGCGACTTGGTTTGGATACATAAAACCATCTCATCTCATCTCATCTCACCTTATTTCATCATTATAACTTTTTCAAACTCCCACAAAATATAATAAATAATTCAACTTTTTCAAATTTCAAAATAAAAATAATATTAAAAAATTATATTCTAACAATATTTTATTCAACTTTCAACAAAACATCTCATCTCATCTGAACTGCGTTACCAAACGAGGCCTAAGTGAGGGTGAGAGACTATAAAACCTGAAAAACAAAATAAGAAAATAAAATCATTAATATGAACATTATATAGATATGTGATAAAGCTACAAAATTAAAATTACAAACCAATATGAGATTGAGATTGAAGATGCGATCATTGGGATGGGATTGGGCATGTGACAATGAGACTATAAAAGCTGAAAAAAATACAAGAAAACCAATTAGAATACAAACAATAAACATTATATACATACTAAGAATAGATAAGAGAATCATTATATAAACCAATGGTAATGGTGGATTGAACGGAGAAGTCATATCAAACGGGTATGGGGTCAGGGGTAGGCGTAGTGGTAGGGGGGTCGGTAGGGTCAAGAGAGCTAGCACTAAGACTAGTGGTTGGATTTGCCTCATTGTCCATTTCCTTTGACTGACAAAAACCTGACATACATGATGGCATGATGCAAAAATCACAACACAATTTCATAAAATCATACATACAGTCTTGAACAATGAACATCAATGGGTTTCGATATTGAAAAATTGAAACCCCATCCAAAACCCTACATCAAATTAGGGGTTTCAAAATTGAAACCCTAATACATAAATTAATCGAATCGACACCCTAAAATCAAACCCCTAAACTAATTTATGGTTTCAAATTGAAACCCTAGATTTACAATAATTCTACAAAAATTCACCAAACAATAAACATCATCGCAATCACACAAATATCTGCACAGCCCACAACTCACAACCCAATTCTCCAAATCCATTCATGAATCCCATCCTCCATAGTCTAATCCGAGAACTAAAAATTAATGGGTCCTCGGGATATTTAGAAGTTGAAGACATAGGAGAGAGACATGGACTCGGCGACGAGTGAGAGAGATTGAGAAAGAGGTTTGTGTGCCGTGTGGGTCGTAAGGCTCATTCGGGGCGGGGGATATGTGGAGTGGGGCCACGCCCGGTCAGTCCCTTGCACCCGCAGGGGTGGTCGGATGCAGGCGGATTGCCCCGCCACCAGCATCCAGCGGATAGGGCCACTGCCCCGCTGCCCTCCCCTAATAGGTAGTTCTCTTTGCAATTTGATTATTCATAGAAGAGGATCTTCATAATCTGTTTGTAAAGCCAGAGTGGAATGAATGGTTGGTTGTTTGGTATGGTATCATATACAGGAGACTCTCATACCTATCAAAAATAAATTATATACAAGAGACTCATCTGTTCAATTTGGAACTGATGCTTGCTGGGTATCCCCTATGAACCCGAGTGAATCAGTGTATGAGTGAGGAAGGCTTTGAAGGTGAATGATTACTTCTATTTTTCTCCCTTGAAAATTTAAATCTATTCTCAGGTGGAGATATCAATACATGGCTGCAAACGCCACTAAAAGTAATATGGTCTTAATTTTATTCAAGGTTTCAGGTGTCTTCCCCACACTTTAATAACTTATGCATGCATATCTTGGACTGTTTAGTTTTTAGGAGCTCTACTTGTGGAGTGAACTTTATTATTCTGTTACTTTGATAATCTCTGAGCCATTTATGCCCATCTTTTTGACCTGCCTGAATGATTTATTTTTATTTTTGTTTTTACCTTTTATTTTTGTGGGGAGATAGATGTTGAATGAGTTCGTTCATTTTCTTTTAATTTTATCCTTTTCATCCCATGAGTGCAGGATAATTGAACACAGCATAAAGAAAAGACTCCAATGGAACACTTGTTTTGCTCGCAAAGTGTGCAAAGAAAGTGAATATTATGAGGATATGATGCGTTACCTGCGAAAGAATCTAGCGGTGTGTCCAATATGAAAATTTCTTTGAAAGTTTTTTATTGAACTTTTGCTTAAGCAAATGCTATTGTTTTACGAGGAAAAGATATATATATATATATATATATATATATATAGTGTTGGAAGATAGGAAGCACACATATTTTGAAAGGCTGAAGCATCTGTGTCTTATAAAAATCAAACATAGATATGGTTTGGACATATCCAAATCCATGTCTGATGAGTGTAGATTAATTAAAAAATTAAATCTTAAAGTCAAATACTTTGAAACACGGCAAAATACTTTCACTATACGACTGGGACACAACTCAGATATGGCTAGGACATGGCTGGGGTTGAAATATTTATTCCCTAATATAGGAGGGGGGGGGGGGGGTTCTAAATGCTATTTAAAAATCTTTGAATAAAATGTTAGAAATAGGATATTAAACGTTTGAAAGACAGAATGATATCCTATACAAAAGGATAGACTTGATGATAAATTTATTGGTGTTTTTTAACACCAATAAATCTTTTACCTATCAAAAAATTTATTGCTGTTAGCTTAAAGATATTTGTGGATAGTGTGTTTTGTGGATATTTATGAATGGTAAACATGGATGACAGTTATTTTATACTTCAATATGTCCTTTCCTCTGTGGCTATTTACTATTGCTTGAATATTAGCTTGTTAATTATCTACCATTTGTTGAATGAACATGTTCCAATCGTGTCATACCTTAATTTTACAAGAGTTTCTGTATTGCGCATCCGTAGGGTATAGTATCTTTGTCTTGTTTATCTCTTGAAAACATGGGTATTTCAGATGGTCTTATTGTCATCTTCAGGATTTATGCAGTTTACATGTTGAATGTATTATAAAAAACATTTGATTTTCTTACTTGCAGCTCTATCCCTATCACCTTGCGGAGTATGTTTGTCGTGTAATGAGGATATCACCCTTCAGATATTACTGTGACATGTTATTTGAGGTTATGAAAAATGGTAATCTTTTAACAAATCTGATATGAGTTTTCTTAAATTTGCAGCTATTGTTTTGTTTATACTGTTAGTTGCCTACAAGTAGATGTTTTCTCATATCATGTCACGTGCATAATCTTTTCAGCCTCACTTGTTACAACATCTTGTATACCGACAAATGATTTAATGTTGGGCGTATTTGGGGGTGGGTGTGATGAGGAGAGGAATATTTCCTGCTTGACATTCTTTTAATCTGTAGTTATGTGCCTTCTTAGGATGACTCTATGTTTGATCGAGTCCAGCTGTTTTTATTGCCTTTTTACTTCACCCTTGATCTGTCCCTATACCATTAATCTTCACATTTCATGATTGGAACCAAATTTTCCTTTTTTTTTTTTGAAAAATTAAATGTGCAACACAAGTACATGGGGTGTGTGCAAGTGAAAGGACCTAATTAGAGGAAGGGAAAACTAAAGACACCAGATCTATTATGAGCCATCATCCAAGCTAAAAAGTTTTTAGCACTATTGACTTACATTTTTAGCTCATCTGCTGTTTTCTCACCATCCTTAAAGTTTTGACTTCAAGCATTGTGTTCTTGCCAAGTGCCATATTATTAGATAAGACAACCATCCGCCAAACTTCCATGGTTCATTGACCTACATTCTGACTTATCTTTTTTATTTTTTTTATTTTTTTATAAGTAAGAGGTAAATTTTATTGATATGAATGAAATAGGCAAAGCCCGTGTACACAAGAAGTATACAAGAGAACACCTAAATACATTCTAGGATCTAGAAATTAAAACCAGAAAGTCGTGAACATTGTTTCCATTAAGCACAATAGTTGAAAACCAAAGCAATAAAGTGTGTAAAAAAAAGTTCTGAAGCTCCGCTGTTATACGTTCCCTATCTTCAAAGCACCGTGCATTCCTTTCCAACTAAGTACACCACATAATGCACAACAAAATCTTCTTCCACGCTGCCGCCACTTGGGGACAGCCTTGCATCCCTTTCCAACAAGCGAGTAAGCCCACTACCCTCAATGGCATTACCCAAGCTACACCAACTCTTCTAAATATCTCATCCCATAGCACTCTTGTCACCTCACAATGCAATAATAAGTGATCCATTGATTTGTCATGCTTTTTGCACAAATAGCACCAATCCATCACAATGAGCCCCCTCTTCCTCAAATTGTCCGTGGTCAAAATATGCCCAAGAGAAGCAGTCCATACGAAAAAAACTACTTTGGAAGGCACGTGAGACCTCCGAAGACTCTTCCACGGGAAAGGAAAGTTACCTTGTGGTGCCAATAATTTGTAATACGACCTTACTGTAAACTTCTTGCTATCGTTGGGCCTCCACTGCATCTTGTACCCTTGTGCCGTTATACCTCCCATGGAGTATATCAAGCTGAAGAATTCTGAAACAGTATTCAATTCCCAATCATGAATATACCTATTAAAGAGGATAGTCCACTGGTGAGAACCATGAGAAAATGCAATCAGATCCGCCACAGAAGCATCCATGTTAACTGCAATGCGATAGAGAGCTGGAAAAACCCTATCAAGAGTGCTATCACCACACCAAACATTATGCCAAAACCTGATTCTGGAACCCCCGCTAGCCACAAAACTGATTTGAGTTTCAAAGCTCTGCCACCCCCTCCTAATAAATTTCCATAAGCCCACGCCATACCCCCCTCACTTCATTGGAACACCAACCTCCCCCCCCCCCCCCCCCCCCCCCCCCCCCCCCCCCCCCCCAAGCTCTTCCGCGTCGGAGGTCAATAACTTCCTTCCAAAGCGCACCCCCTCCAAGTGATACCTCCACAACCATTCCCCAATAGAGCTTTATTGAATGTCCTCAAATTGCGCACTCCCAAGCCACCATTCGAGATAGGATAGCAAACTTTATTCCAATTAACAAGATGAAATTTTGTTTCTTCCCCCACTCCACCCCACAAAAAAGCCCTAAATAGTTGCTAATCCTATTAGCCACTTCTGCAGGCAAAGGAAATAGATATAAAAAATAGGTGGGAAGGTTAGATAAAGTACTCATAGTTAATGTGAATCTACCCCCTTTCGATAAATACATCCGTTTTCAGCCAGCCAACCTTTTTTCAACTTTTTCTATAACTCCATCCCAAATAGCTCTAGCCTTAAATGTCGCCCCCAACGGAAGACCCAAATATTTCATAGGCAAAGAAGACACTTTACAACCTAGGAGACTTGCCAACCGGACCCGTCTCCGACTTCTCTAACAAGCCAACTATCCTTGGGGGCATCACTCACTCAACACCAAAAAGTTGGAAGACTGAGGCCTATACTGTTCTGGCCACTTTGCAATGCAGGAAAAGGTGATCCATTGTTTCTCTGCTCTTCTTGCACACATAACTCCAATCCATCACTAAGATTCCTCTCCACTCATTCATAGTTAGAATCTTTTTTAAGGCAAGTGCCCACACAACAATTCTACCTAGATGGAGCTTTGTTCCACTAAATACCCATCCAAGTAAAAGGAGTACTGCTGGTTGCAATGCCTAAATAAAGGTTCTGACCTTAAACTTCCTTTTTTTTGGATGGAACCCACGGGATCTTATCTTCATTCCCATCCTAAAGAGTATAAAAGGTTAACGGATGAAGAAAACAACTCCACTTGTTAGTTTTGTGCTAATTGAATAAAAGTGCTATTTCATTGTCTAGTGTTGTTTGATAGCTGCCAAGAATCCACTGTCGAGGCTTCCTAACGGTGAGAAATTATGAACCGTTCTAGGATTGATTGCTACACCACATGTCATGCCAAAATATGATCTTAGCCCTATTACCTACCTGCAATCTGGTAAAGCTAGTGAAGATCCCCCACCCGTTATGTTTTTCCACACTCCAACTTCGTAAGATTCACTTACTTCATTAGAGCACCCTCCCCACATATTGCCATACTTCACTTTCGCTACAGAATGCCATAAAGCCTCTCTTTCCATGGCAAAGCTCCATGGCCATTGCCCATCAGAGTGTGGTTGAACACCATAAATTTTTTTAACTCCAAACCCTCACGAGTAAACTAGAGTACAAATTCCGCTCTGCAAGAAATCTCTCAGAAGCTTCTCAATGCCATTCGCCTCATCTGCTGGTTTAAGGAATGGTGACAAATAATAAGTGGACAAATTAGATAAGGTGCTTGTAATCAAAGTTAGCCTACCTCCTTTTGACCTGTAGAGTCACTTCCACCCAGCCAATCGATATTTCATCTCCTCAACGATATCACCCCAAATTGTTTTGGCCTTAAAGGCCACTCCCAAAGGAAATTTCAAGTATTTCATTGGTAAACTTGCCACTCTACCCAAAGAATGTCATTCCAAGCTTTTCTTTGTAAAACTAAGTTGCCTTCATCTCTTCATTATTTGGTTGGCTATTCTAGGTTGCATACTCATCATGGTTAAGTGTGCGAATGTAGGAAGGAAATTTCAAGTATTTCATTGGTAAACTTGCCACTCTACCCAAAGAATGTCATTCCAAGCTTTTCTTTGTAAAACTAAGTTGCCTTCATCTCTTCATTATTTGGTTGGCTATTCTAGGTGGCATACTTATCATGGTTAAGTGTGCGAATGTAGGATTGTGTGGATTTATGCATCATTTGCCTCATATGTGCTCATGCTTGTTTCCCCATTTCTTGCTTAGCAGTTTTAAAAAAGGTTGATAGTCATTCTCAAGCATTTCATACCCTTTGCAGAACAACCTTATGACAGCATCCCCAACTTTAGTGCTGCAGATGCTTTGCGGCTTACGGGCATAGGAAGAAATGAGTTCATTGATATCATGAATAAGTGCAGATCTAAGGTGGTGGACTGGTTTCCTTCGTATGTTTACAGATATTATGCATGCAGGCATCATTAATTTGTATAGTAAGGCTTCACTAACATGCAAATTTTCTACTAACGTTGTATAGATGTTCTTAGGACTTGACTTGCACTATAGGGTTTTAATGGAGAAATTAAAGGTACTTAAATACTTTTTTTTTTTATAAGTAAGAAGAAATATATTAAGACATGAAAAAAGGTCAGGTCCGAGTACACAGAGAGTATAAAGGTACTTAAATACTAGAAGGAACCTCCTTATAGCTATTGTGAACATCATTGCTTTTTGAGGGGAATAGCAACAATAGGCAATACTTAGCTTCGACTATATATTTCATATTTGCTTCCTCTATTGCAGGAATCTCTTGGCATCTCCTTCCAATTTCATTCTTCATAATTCTCCCATCTGTAAATTGATCGAACTCTTATCTTGTATATGTGAATCATTTATTTATTTGTGCATGATCAGTGCTATCTGATATGAGTTACTTGTAGTAATGAAAGCTTTATATTATGTGGTTAACTTTAGTGAGCTTCTTATTGTCTAACTATTTTCAGTGTCATGGATTTTGCTGTATAAACTGATACTGCTGTAATAATTCCTTTGCTTGCAGATGAAGGGTACATATTACTTAACTAATTGTATCCTGTTTTGGTGCTATACAGAAAATTATGTGGAAGCTGAATAAGTCAATTGCAAAAGAACTGCTACCTACACAACCTGTAGATTTTGCAATTGAACCATGGTGGGGAGTTTGTCTTGTGAACTTTACTCTAGAAGAATTTAAGGTGAGTTTCTTAATAATCCTTTCTTCTTTTTCACTGCTTTGACTTCTGAAGATTTCTATCTAAATCAAAACCTTTGACTTCATGGGGAGTAAGTCACACAAATCTCTACTTATGTGCTTTATGTCAAGCTCTTGGTAAAATATCAATTTCCCTGCTTTTTATAGAAACTCTCAGAAGAAGAAACGGCAACAATTGATAAAGTCTGTAAGGAGGAGGGAAATTCATATATTTTGTTCGATCCTGATGTTGTAAAGGGTCTCTACAGACGGGGTTTGATCTACTTTGATGTCCCGGTTTATTCTGACGATCGTTTTAAGGGTAAGTTCTATCCTTTCATTGTTGATCTAATTGTTGGAGGAATTGATTTCTTTAACGGTTTTTATGGAAGTTTCATATGATAAGCAATTACCTGAAACATACACCAACGTCAGAAATCATTGGCATATATCTTTTTATTTTTTCTTCTCATTCTTTCATCCTTTTGTCTATGTTGTAATAAAAGGATACATGTTGTCATTTATGGTCATGCTATCCTTTCCCTTGGGAAGATCAAATTAAAAAAAAATAGTTATTCATAAATTATGAAATTATGTGTTGTCTTTTGTCGGTGAAGTTCTTTTTCATTGAAGTAATGCTTAATTTCCATGAGGAGCATATTTGTGTGGTCTTATATTGAAGCTGGCTGCAAGTCTTTTGGGAAAAATTGTGTATTTTGACATTAATCTTTTTTAACCAATCAAAATCTACACCTGGAACTGCTATAGAGGGTGCATTTGCTTTGACTCACGGGAATTTTTCTTCTTTTACTACTTATTGCTACCACTGTCAAATACTGTAAAATATATCTAGATAGCAATACTCTTTTGTACTTTGGCTGTAAGCTGAGACAGTGTGGAAAGGGAGTAGAAGTTTCTTCCTCTTAAAATTCTGTAAAATCTGTGTTAAATGGAGTGCTGAAGTTATAAGGGATGTTTTAAGGGTTCATCATCTTTATTTGAACTTGAAAGCCGAACCAGGAGAGGGGGGGGGGGGGGGGTGGTTTTGAGTTCACATTGTTAATGTTCATGGCTTTTCAGTTTCCAGGCTTGAAGGGTTTGTTTCCAACAGGGAGCAGTCATATGAAGATCCTATTGAGGAGTAAGGCCATTATTTTAATCTGTAGATATCTTAATTGTTGTTTGGCAGTTTTCTGCAATCAGTTGAATTAAGATACTAACAGTTCTAGTAAACTGTTCAGGTTACTGTATGCAGTTTTTGTTGTTTCAAGTGAGAATGCAACTGTAGCTGAATTGGCAGCAACATTGCAGGCAGACCTTTTGCAGCTGCAGGCTGCTGCATCTTTTGCATGTCGATTGGGATGGGCAGTAAAATTAATTGATCCAGGATCTATTCTTCAAGATACAGGCATACCTGGTTCTCCTAGAACCAGTCTTAGTGATGAAGATGCTTCTCATGCTAGTCTAGGCTCAGCAAGCATATTCAATGAAGGTGATGCTGCTCAACAAGGAGATGTGTTGGGGACAGAAAACCATGGGACGAGTTCTGCCCATGTTCGTGTTGCTTTTGTTGTTGATGCTAATATAACATCCTATCTTATGATGGGGTCTGTTTCACCAGGTTTGTTCACTCTTCTTCTTGTCATAACTTGTTTCTTCATATCAATTTCGAACCCATTTGTCTTATAATCCTGAGTGTGCCCTTTATGGTGTTTTTACCATGAATGTTGCGTGGTATCTGTGTTAAAACAAAAATAAGGTTGACACTCTAACCCTGTTGTCAGAATGAGAACCCCCAGTAGCAATGATCTAGGAGGGACTAGATATGGCATGGGTATTTTACCATCTTCAGTAGGTGCAGAAGGTCATGCTGAAGCAAGCTTTAATACTTCTGATCTGTTCCATAGTGCAACTTTAATGTCTTTCATCAATGACACCATCCCAAGTGGACCTACTCTATACCTGTCCTTATTCATCTTTATGGGAGGCAAGGGAAAACTCGCATGTCAGGAGGTTGAAGCATAGCCATTCTCTGACTCTTTTTTTTTTTTTGCCTTTTGATGTTGGATTGTACTTGTGTGAAGAGGGAACCATCCTTCTCCGGAACTCAACTATGATCCTGCTAAACCCTAGAGACAACTTTCCCAGACTTAACTACTTGATAGTACAACAAAAAGACCCTTACCAGATGTTAAGAGGTGAAAATTGATGCAAGAGTGGAGGTGAAACTCTAGTGTGATACCAGTTCAGTCACAAGAAGTTAAAAACAGGATATAATGGATTATTAAATTCAAATCTTCTAAAATAGAAATGAGTATCTATTCCACCCAGTCTAAATCTCATGACAACAAGATTTTGGCTGACTCGTTTCCTGGAAGAGTGAAAAAACTATACAGGTTGATTTAGGACTCGTTTGGGGAGTGAGATGAGATGAGAATTTTGTAAATAGTAGTAAGATAGTTTGTGAATAGTAATGAGATAGTTTGAGTTGAGTATTTTTTGGGTTTTGGGAAAGGAGAGAGAAAAAGTTGAATAAAAAATATTATAAAGTTAAAATATTGTTAGAATATAGTTTTATAATATTATTTTTGTTTGGGGATTTGAAAAAGTTGAATTATTTTTTATTTTTTGTTTGAAAGTTTGGGAAAATTATAATGATCAGTTTGAAAAAGTTGTAATGATTAGTTTGAAAATTTTATATTTGAATTATGTCTGGGAAGGAGATGAGATGAAAATTTTAGGATGAGATTTATTTCAAAACAAGCCCTTACTTACCCTGTCCAATTAGTATATAGGCTTGGCACTCTCAGCAATTCAATTTCCATTGGAAGACATCACTATAAAGAGTAGCAGAGTTAACAGAGAGAAACAGGTTGACGTATCTCATGGAGATTTTATTTGACATGTAGAATTTAAACAAATTCTATAACCTTAATAAGATGTCTTACTTTTTAATTGCTTTGTTCAGGGTTAAAGTCTCATGCTGTAACACTATATGAAGCTGGGAAGTTGGGTCATGCTAGTATCGCCGATCTTTGCAAAGATCTGGGTACACTAGAGGGAACCAAATTTGAGGGAGAATTGCAGGAATTTGCAAATCATGCATTTAGCCTCCGTTGTGTTTTGGAATGTCTGCAATCTGGTGGAGTTGCTACTGACGTCAAAACAGAAGAAGTTTGTGATAAGATGGATGTGGTAGCTTCAGCCAATGATGAGGCCACTTTGATAGCTAATATCACTTTGACGGACATACCAGGAAACTCTGGTACAAATGAACCTGAGCAGGAAGAAGATGATTTGGCTAGGTTGGGGTTGCCCCATGAGGGTTCTGTTTTGAGTGAACCTGCTACTGGAAGTACTGGTGATGAAATGTTTTCTGCTACTTTATCAGAAGACACCAATTGCTCAAGCGAGGTACCTAAATCAGATCCAACTTTCCAGAATGATGAGAAAATGATTCTGGTCGAAGGGCCAGATGCTGGAAGAGATCCATTGAGAAGGAGAAAGAAATATCGTGTGGATATTCTTCGCTGTGAAAGCTTGGCTTCTCTTGCTCCAGCAACTTTAGACCGGTTGTTTCATCGTGACTATGACATTGTTGTGTCCATGGTTCCTCTTCCTCCTTCATCAATTCTTCCTGGACCTACAGGTCCCATACATTTTGGTGCTCCCTCGTATTCATCTATGACACCATGGATGAAACTAGTACTATATTTAACTGTGGCAAGTGGGCCTCTATCAGTTGTCCTCATGAAAGGACAATGTCTACGCTTGCTTCCTGCGCCATTGGCTGGTTGTGAGAAAGCCCTTATATGGTCTTGGGACGGTTCTACAATTGGAGGGCTGGGAGGGAAATTTGAAGGAAATTTAGTCAAGGGAAGTATACTTTTACATTGTTTAAATTCACTTCTTAAATACTCGGCTGTGCTAGTGCAGCCCCTCGGTAGGTATGATCTTAATAAATCTGGAAGAATCATAACTATGGACGTTCCGTTGCCCCTAAAGAATGCCGATGGTTCAATTGCTCATATAGGGAAGGAATTGGGACTGTGTGAAGAAGAAAGTTTGAAACTCAACTCTCTGTTAACTGATTTGGCAAACAAGATAGATTTATGGACAGTTGGTTACATTCGCCTCTTAAAAATATTTAATGAAGGAAATTCAAACCACTTTTCTCCTGATTGTGGAAAGTATGAATGGGTTCCTTTGAGTGTGGAATTTGGGATGCCACTTTTTAGTCCCAAATTGTGTAACAGTATATGTAAAAGGGTGGTATCATCACAATTACTTCAATCAGACTCACTTAGTGAGCATCATGATGCAATGCAAAGTTTGCGAAAAAAGTTACGGGATGTTTGTGTGGAGTACCAAGCAACAGGTCCTGCTGCAAAACTTCTTTACCAGAAAGAACAAACAAAGGACTCATCTCGGCAGCTCATGAACTATGCTAGTGGAAGATGGAATCCACTTGTTGACCCTTCTTCTCCCATTTCAGGAGCCTTGAGTGAGCATCATAGACTAAAACTTGCTAATCGGCATCGTTGCCGAACTGAAGTTTTGAGCTTTGATGGCAGCATTCTTAGGTATGTTTAAATCAGTTCATTGCAATTTTTACATGTAACTTATTTGCCTCTTATGATATGTTGTATTTCATTAGTCTCCATGCTGGGATTTTCTCTTAATTTCTTACCAATGATACTTCTTTAAGCTGAGGCAGATTGTTTTTTGGAAAACATTTGTATGGGAAAGTTTATTCTTACTTGTATTTGCTAATGATTTTGAAAGATTAACTAGGAATCAGGATATTTAAGGTGTATCTTGTGGTGCCTGGAGCTGGTGATACTGAGTGCAGTTATGGCAGTTAGGGCTGTAAATAAACTAGACAATTCAACAAGCTGCTTGAGATCGACTAGGTCAAACTTGAGTTCGGTTCGATTCGTTTATTAAATGAGCTGTTTGCAAACATAAATTTATGATCGATTATAAACAATGCAACTCGTATAAGCTCATATAAATTAAAATTACTTCATATTTATTTTTTTTTATAGTATTATCTTTATTTTTATAATGGGAATATCTTAATTATATAAAGAGAGAAGAAATGATGTCCCTAATACTATTCATGTTGCTTGAATCCTTATGAATATAATAATTGATATGCGTATATATAATATTTTTTTTTGATAAGTAAATACGCGTATATATAAATTATCTAAAGATATTAACGAAAGGTTAAAGTTTGTTTGTCAAAATTTGTAGATAAAGATATAAGATCCAATATTAATAATCTGTTTTGTCAAAATGAAGGAGCTCGTAAACTCACTCAAATAATAAATAAGTTGTGCATGAACTTAAAATATAACTCGGTGATATGCCTGCGTTCAACTTAATAGACACATAATGCTTGATCTATTTGATTGAAGATCAATATTTAGAGAGTTGGGTATTTATTTATGCGAAAATGTGATTTTTATTGGGATAAAGTTTCCATTTTTTTAAAAATATATTTTAGTTTAAATATAATCTTCTGTGGTTAAAACCTGAGAAAGAGTTCTTTAGGGAAAATATGTGTCAGATCAAGAAGTATCAACTATTTTGCGGTTAGGAGCCTGATCAAGCTTGGTGGTTACTACTGTGGATTTGTTGTTTATTTTGCATGGTTTTCCAGCTTGACGCGGTGTTGGTTAGGAATGATAAATGGAGGTCAATAATTGGATCTGAAAATAACTTGTGAACTGTTCATAATGTCGCATAAGGTCATCTCAAGCTGCAAAGCAACTTTCTGGGGAAGCATTCTGAGTCTAAATTTGGTGAGGAAGAACAAAATCATTTGTATGAACACACTTTCTAGACAGGGTCATGAAGCATCTTTTTTTTTTTAATCTTTTAATAGAAAAGGGAGTGATTTGTTGGTTCTCTTTGCTGCTGTTCTGATTTGGTTGTGAATCACCTGGATTTATTGGAAAATTACTTTGCAGATCATATGCATTAAGTCCTGTCTATGAGGCTGCTACAAGGCCCATAGAAGAAGGTCCCCTGTGAGTTCAGTAAAGGTTGAAACAGATGAAGCTGATAGCAGAGATGTAATCCTTCCCGGTGTTAATCTTCTTTTTGACGGTTCTGAGTTGCACCCTTTCGATATAGGTGCCTGTCTGCAGGCTCGTCAACCAGTCTCCCTAATAGCAGAGGCTTCAGTGGCCTCTGCATCTGCTGCAATTAAATAGGGATTTAAGCCAAATCTTGCTCTGGTTGCTTGGAAGAATTTGTTCCAATGCTAAGCAATTTCCAATTAGCTTGTCCTACGTGGTCATAATGTGCAAGCTTCCACGAAGGTCAGGTAAAGATCAAGACTACTTTAGCTATGTTATCTACAGATTCAATATCACTCCTTTGCTAATATGTATCATTAGTTCTTTTAAGTGCTGATCCTCCATAAATTGTGACATAGCTGCCAGCCTGCTACACAAGTTACCACTTCAACGGCCACACATCTGCTAATTTTTTAATTGATTGTGACATACGACAGATATCAGCTAACCTGTCAACATGTGCTTGTAGTGGGCTTTAGGATGGGAAAATTGTGGGGTTTTATTTGAAGAGGAAGAGGTTTGTGTTCAGAAGGTAGGATTTAATAGCCAGAAGGAAAACTTTAGGCCTTGTTTGGATTCAAAAACATTCTCAACTCAACTCATCTCATCTAATCAAACAATTTATTATACCAACATTCCTTCATAGAAGTTGGCTTTTGCTCCTCAATATCAAAGTTCTCTGGGACATTTGCTAATTCTCTGGGGAAAATCCTATTTTCACCTATGAACTTCCACCCTATTTTCATTTTTTACATCCTTCAACACAGTTTCAATTTGCATTCTAACTACCTATGTTAATGCAGGCCGGAACGGAGGAAAGAGTCATCCCCGGCCCACGAGGATGATTCAGGCGTCGATACAGTGCTCTTGTCGTTTATCCATGAAATAAATAATAGACAAAGCGTATAAATTATAAATATAGAGAGATGCAGGGATTTACGTGGTTCGGCGTAAATGCTTACGTCCACGGTCGTTTGGGGGCTAAATCCACTATAATAGATGATTTTATAATCTCTCATGGTCTCACGTATCTCTTAATACAATGGAGAAATTTAGGGTTTCAGGAGGTTGAAGATGATGTCTCCATTGGGAGAAGATCATTTGGAGTCACTGTGCATGGTGGAGGCCGTATGTAGAGAAGTTGTAGAGAGCCTATCTAGATTTGTAGAGATCTCCTTTTATAGAGGTCTATTTCCTTCTTTCTAGTGATTGAATTCTACTTATCTTGTGAAGATCTTTCCTTTTAGGAGTTTAAGTCAACTTGCCTTATCTCTTCTTGGCCTTATCTTTGGGACAGATTCTTAGCTGTTGATTTTATCCGCAACAACCTATATTTTTCGTTTACACTCGGTTAAGATCTAACCATTAAGATGAACGAAAATTGGTCACGTAATACAATTTTAATGGAAGGTGCAAAGTCAAATCCATTGGTAGTTTATTAATGATGCATATTGAAACTTATGTTGTTTAGAGTACAAAGTGAAAACTGGGTGACATTTTATACTTGGAAAGTGTAGTTACCCCTTCTCTTGTGATGGAAAATTGTGTTGCACATCATAATGATCTATTTTACAATCTCTGATAGCCTCACGTATCTCTTAGTACAATGGAGAAATTTAAGATTTCGGGGGAGGTTGAAGATGATGCCTCCCTTAGGAGAAGATCATTTGGAGTCACTGTGTGTGGTAGAGGCCGTGCGTAGAGAAGTTGTAGAGAGCCTGTTTAGATTTGTAGAGATTTCCTCATTTTATAGAGGTCTATTTCCTTATTTGGAGTGATTGAGTCTTATTTGCCTTATGAAGTTTTTCCTTTTAGGAGTCCGAGTCAACTTACCTTATCTCTTCTTGGCCTTATCTTTGGGCCAGATTCTTAGCTGTTGATTTTATCCCCAACAACCTATATTTTTCATTTACACTCGGGTAAGATCTAACCAATAAGATGAACGAAAACTGGAAGGTGCAAAGTCAAATCAATTGGTAGTTTAATAACGATTCGTATTGAAACTTCTGCTGTTTAGAGTACAAAGTGAAAATTGGGTGATATTTTATACTTGGAAGTGTAATTACCCCTTCTCATGTGATTGAAAATTGTGTTGCACATCATAATGATCTTTATACATTTTGGAAAATACTTGTACTTCGTAAGTTCCACGAGATCATGGAGGTTTATATGTCAGTTCGTTCAACTTTTTTGATGGTGCCCACTAGACTTTGTTGTACTTTTGTGTTCTAAAGAATGCTGAACGGAACGGTTTGGTTATTTTTTCCTAATTAGATTATGCATTAATGCAGGTGGTGTTTCTATACAACACTCATCAAATTGCGGCTCACGAAGTTGTTACTTATGGGTAACTAGGGGATATGTTTGGTTTGTCAATAAATATTTCCGACATCAGACATTGTACCGTTGTATTTCTGATGAGCTCTCCACGGAAAAATCTTAACATCATTGGCTTATGGTAATGAACGGGATTGCGACACATTCATTTTTAGCCCAATGTTCAATAATGAAACTCTCTACCTCAAGTTGCATGTATAGCTTATTCTTTGATGTTTTGGTGCCTGATTCCGTGATTCATAGTTGTAAAGGAAAACTTTCTTCATGATGTGGTGAAAGCTATCAACATCTTGAAATCTGATCTTTTGGGGAAAGCATATATGGTTCTTAAATCGTGGTGTTTGCTTTTGCTTTCATTTTTGGTCGAGGGAACTGTTATCAATCTAGGTTAGGTTAGGTCTCTCTGATTTCAGCTTGGGAATTTTTTGGAGAAGCATGGTAGTACTATTGTGGTTTTTGTTTTTGCTTTCTTTTCCGGTTGAGGGAACTGTTATAAAATACAAAAAGGTACACGCACACCACACCCGCACACACAAAGTGAACTTGCTAAAGATATACTTTTTTTTTTTTTTTTTACATGAAGTCTCGTTGGGACCAGGCTCTTGAATCCACCCTTTCGAATACACAACCCTCATCCTCCAGAATAATGTATTAGACACAGTTTATGTCTTATGAAGTTGTGAACATAACTTCAAGAACCGTTTAGCATAACATCAAGTTTCAAATGCTGCACGCCATTAATTAATGCCTAAGATTGGACATGTTAGATTGATCTTGGTTAGTCAAGATACGACTCAAATGAACCTGAATAGAATGCACTGGGCACCGTGTTCGGATCCCGGTGCAACACGGTGCCGGTGCAGTCCTGTGCAGCCGGACTCCTACACTTCAGATTTATAGA